>NC_059434.1:50170389-50473798 GCF_021028975.2 Sphaerodactylus townsendi
CTTTTTTTATTTTTCAAAAAGATGAATCCACGTCTCCACATTCTGCCGAGGAATCCACAATATGCATCTGCCCAGCTTCGCTCAAAACGACATGGAGACATGGATTTTCAGCATTACAAATTTAAAAAAAATTAAAACCCAGGCTGTGCGCGGATGGCGCACACCCTGCCATTGCCTTATTGGACGGATGGCGGGAAACTTCAACCCAAAGTCACCCCCCGGGCTTTCCCATTCCCCCACGCGCCCCCGCATTCAGTGTGGGGTTTTCAAAATGGCGCTCGAACATCCAGGAGAAATAACGTGCGCAAAGGAGGAAGGAGAGCAGCAGAATCGGGGTCAGGCCCCCGGATTATTTGCCGCAAGTGCCCAGCAACTAAAGGTGAGTGGGGAAACAGCCATTGTTCTAATAGGGGAAAAGGCAAATAAAACTGAGGGATGTAACTTTGCTTAGGATGGCACTGTAGGAGGACTGGCTATCTGGTTAGGGGTTAGGGTTAGACCCTCACCTCAAAAGCGGCAGACAAAATACACTCAGGTTGTTCAACTCCTTTAGGTGCCAGAACCCAAGTATTATTTGAGTTTCATCAAGATAATATGAAAAATCAGGAAGTGGATGAGTAAAATGAGATCTCCAAAATAAGTAATTATAAACTAAGCATTTGAATAGCAAATTATACAAACTTTAAATAGCAAAAGAAAATGTGTAAAAATGGTAAAATATACAAAAATAGAAAATACACATCTGCTGTCATTTTCTTCAGCTTAGCTAGGAAGTTAGGTGAGACAGGATTCTTCCAAGCATATTTGGTTGTGAAAATCCTTCTCAGAATGGAACTAGTTTTATGAACAGAGACACCAGTAAGAAACAGGAACTGCATGTAATTTCTGGCTAAATTTCAGCTCAATCACACAGAAATCACTTCTGTCTGTCAACTTCAAAGCCCTCCCCTTGGAAAGGGTAGAAAGGACCAGCTACCTGATGTCAGAGAACTATTCAAGTTAAGTTTGATTTTGTGCATGTGCAGTTAATGCTGAATCAAGCACCTGTGGAATGATGAGTAATGTCTTTATCTTTAAAAAATTGAGATTGGCTACTTACACTTCACCTGTACATTCTGGGTAAAAGGAAGGCCTTCTACAAAATAATTTCAACACTCACTCACAGCATAATATATTATTTCGTTTTCTGACCATTGGTGCGATATAGGTTTATACAGTAAATTACGTTCATATTTTCTTCTTGCTAATTGCATGTTCCCTTTCATTCTAGACAGAGTTATTTGTGCATGCATTTAAGGATCAGCTGATCAGAAGTGCCCTTTTAGCTCTTTACATGGCTCGTCCAGGTTGTGTTCTAAAAAACCCAACTGTGCCGAGGATCAGCGTTGAAGATAGCAGTGATCAGCTAAATCAGGAACATCCACATGAAATTAAGAGACAAGATTCTATACCTCACCATTCAGAATATGATGAAGAAGAGTGGGTAAGTGGCTCCTAAATTCTATTATTTGTGTCCCCATGAGTCATCTGGGATTTGACAGCCCCCCCCAAAAGGCCCTTTATAACTAGTCAATTGTACATTCCTGTCTTTTTAAGAATTCTGAAAAGGAGGTTCTCCTCCTGTTCGGTTCTCAATATGTTTGCCTTATTCATGCAGTAATCTGCAGTCTATTATCTATTGCAAATGCAATAGACCAAGGCATTTTCACAAGAAAATAACAAAAACATATTGTAAGGAATTCCATAGACGCAGAAATAAAAGGCTTTGGTAGTGAAAGTCCATTTATTAAGACATCTTAGAAAGCTCAAGTACACGCAGTGGCAGGAATGACACTTCCCGCCAGAAGCACAGGTTATAATACCATTCACCCCATCCCCCCTTCCTGATTCCCATGGGAACGGAGACTTCATCTCCCGCGCAAAGATAAAGTCTCCGCCGATGCATCTGGCCCATCGCCCGGGCTGTGGAATGCACTCAAGGTTACTTCACCATCAACACCATTGAATCCTTTACACTCTGCCTCCCTTAAAGAAGACCCCTTCCCCCCAGGTTTATGCGGAAAGGCGCGGTGGAAAGCAGAAATAAGGGTGGGGGCTTCAATGTTTTCGGAATAAACCCATTGATTATACCCAGAGGAATATCCCACCCAAGAAACTAAATATTGCAAGCGGTTGCGATTAAAGAGAGAGTCCAGGATAGCGTCAATTTCGTAGTGCTTGTGGCCATCAATAATAGTCGGAGGGGGCCTCTCCGGCGGGTCGTGCCAGGCATCGGAAGCGGGAGCCTCCTTGAGCAAGCTGGAATGGAAGACAGGATGGATGTTACTAAGAGAGTTAGGCAAATCTAAGCGGGCAGTGACATCATTAATCACTTTAGTAATCTGAAAAGGTCCCACAAATCTCTTGCCAAGTTTGGAAAATTTATGCACGTCTCTGAGATTTTTTTGTAGATAAATACACCCAGGAGCCCACACGCAGAGGGAAATCTGAGCGGTGTTTATCCGCTTTGCAGTTTTTGGGAGTCCTTTGCTTGCTGTAAGGCGGTCTGGACCGACTTCCATCCCTCGACTAGGGATGAAATCCATTGTTGGAATTCTGGGGGTCCAACGCTGCTGCGGTAGTTGTGGTAACGGCGGGAAGGAGCCACCAGACACAATTTCAAAGGGGGTTTTCTTTTGTACTACTATGAACCGCATTGTTGTAGGCGCATCCGCGAAACGGAATAAGCTTCGCACCAATTGTCTTGGTGGTAGTTGGTGTAACAACGTAAATACTGCTCTAGGGTTCTGTTCGTTCTCTCCGCCTCGCCGTCACTTTGAACATGGTAGGGCGGCGACGGCGGGGCGGCCCCCAACAACCCCAAAAAACGCTTTCCAGAACTTTGAGATGAATTGGGGGCTGCGGTCGGAGACCACCTTAACGGGGGCGGAATGGAGACGGTAAACATGTTGAATAAACAGCCGTGCCAACTTAGGAGCAGAGGGGATGGAAGCACATGGAATAAAATGGGCTTGCTTAGAGAGTAAGTCTACCACCACCCATAAAACCGTGTTGCCATGACTTTCGGGCAAATCTGTAATGAAATCCATGGAGATGACTTCCCAAGGGCGGGAAGCTACCGGGAGAGGTTTCAACAGTCCATGGGGCTTTCCCGGGATGGTTTTGGCTTCTGCACAAACCGAGCAGCCTCTAATGTAAGCCTCAATGTCTTTGCGCATTGCGGCGCCACCAGAACTGCCGGCGGGCTAAGTGCAGAGTTTTTCAAAGCCAAAATGTCCAGCCGAACGGGCATCGTGGCAAGCTTCAAGAACTTGCTTGGCGGAGGGGAGGCGACGCACCAACATTCCCCTCCGCCAAACTCCATTCTCCAAACGCAATTGGGAGTCCCCTTCAGCCGCTGGGGGCTCATGCAGCCCCGCCTCCTCCAATTCCCGCAGGAAAGGAGAGACGAGACTGGGAACGGGGTGGAGGGGAGGCGGACGCTTGAGATCGGGTGACTGCCAACCCCAACTGGGAGGGGGAAAGAACAGTGCGTGGAATGTATCGTAAGGCAGCTCCACCCCCCTCCCCGGGTAGGCGCGAGAGCGCGTCAGCCAGTTTGTTGGTTTTCCCAGGGAAAAACTGGACTGTAAAAGAGAAACGAGAAAAAGAAATCGCCCAACGAGTTGTTTTGCGGACATCTTGAGGGGGGGGGAAAGAGCTGCCAGGTTTTTATGATCCCACCAAACTTGAAAGGGTGCTTAGCCCCCTCCAGCCAGTGGCGCCAAGTGGAGAGTGCTGCTTTGATGGCCGCAGTCTCCTTGTCTCCCACAGTCCAGTTGAGTTCGGCACCAGAGAATTTTTTTAGACAAATAAGCACACGGAACCAGTCTACCATCTTTATTTTTCTTCTGCACAGGGCTGCCCCGAGTGCTTTGTCCGAGGCGTCCACGTGAACCACAAACGGGAGATCTGGGTCGGGGTGCTTTAGGATAGGTTCGGTGGTAAACGCAGATTTTAATAGTTGAAAGGCTGTTTGACATTCCTCAGACCAGAGAAGGGGGGGCCCCGGGCTTGGCGGACAGTGAATCTTTACCCTTAGTGCGTAAGAGGTCTGTGAGAGGGAGAGTCAGTTCAGCAAATTGGGGTATAAAATCACGATAGAAATTAGCAAAACCAAGAAAACGACTGGAGTTCTTTATGTTGGTGGGGGGCAGGCCATTGGAGGACTGCATCAATTTTAGCAGGATCCATTTTAAGCCCTCGGCGATCCGTAACCCAAATAGTCAATGGAGGTCTGATGAAAACAGCATTTGGAGAGTTTGGCAAAGAGAGAGTTGTCAAGCAAGCGTTTCAATACCTCTCGGACCAACATTTCATGCTCTTCTATAGTTTGCGAGTAAATTAAAACGTCCATCTAAATATACAACAACTCCCCTTGTACAGTAAATCATGGAGAACTTCGCTGATAAGGGCCATGAAAGCTCCGGGGGCCCCACTTAACCCTAATAGCATTATTAAATAATCAAACTGTCCAAACTTTGTATTAAACGCAGTCAGGTGTTCATATCCTTCAGCAATTCTGACTCTGTAGTAAGCTTCTCTCAAGTCTAATTTAGTAAAAAATGCGTCCTTTGCCGAAAGTGCATCTAAAAGGTCCTTGATCAAAGGCAAAGGATATTTATTGGACAGGAGACCGCATTGAGACCTCGATAATCTGTGCAAAGCCGTAGAAGACTCCATCTTTCTTTTGACAAACAAAACGGGAGCAGCGTAGGTGTGTTTGGTAGCCCGCCGTATGAAACCGGCGAGCAAGGTTCTTGTCTAAGAAAGCACGAAGTTCCTTCTCCTCATATTGGGACTCATGCGGTAGATTCTACCCTTGGGCAGTTGCGCTCCTGGTTGTATGACAATTTTACAGTCAGTGTCTCTGTGGGTGGCAATTGATCGCATTCCTGCTCCTGAAAAACTCTGGCTAGATCCTGATATGCAGGTGGGATGTCAATAGAATCGGGAGCAATCACTGAGGAAGCCAGAGAGGGAGTGTCAGGAGACGTTGGATTTTCTTCCCAATTCATGTGTTCACCGCGAGGGAGGGTCAGTGAATTCTAGGATCCTTTCTTTCCAAAATGAATTTTGGTTCATGTAACAACAACCAAGCGCATGCCCAAAACTATGGAGTGTTTGGCCACTGGCGCTAAAATGAAACTAATTTTCTCCCAATGGTCGGCGCAACGGAGGAGAACCGGCTGTGTTTTGAATTGGGCCGGTCCTTCGCTTCCGAGGGGGCTGCCGTCCATTTGGGTGAATGGTATGGGCTTAGCCAGGGGAATTCGTCCAGACCCTAGCTCCTCTGCCACCTGGGGCCGCATTAAGCAGTGGGAGCAGCCGAATCCACAAGGGCCGAGGCTATAATGCGAGTGTGTTTAGCGGGTTGGCCAGAAAATGCTTGAACAGTAATGGGAGCGCTGCCTTCACTCACCGCCAGGAGTCGGGCCCATGTCCATGGGGGCTGAAGAAAGACAGACAGCTGCTTCCCCCTCCTCTGGGTCGCCTTCGGTCACCGCTTTAGACGAGCCAGTGGGAGGCTGACCCTGACCTGCGCGGTGGTTTGGCAGACGGAGTACGCATGGAGCTGGAGCGGTTGGTTTTGCTTCTTGGGACAGTTGGCGCTAGATGACCTGGCCTCCGCCGTAAAGACAAAACCCAAGTAGGCGAACACGTTCAGAGGTGATCTCAGCAGGAGCCGCTGGGCTTGACTTGGTGGGCACAGTAGTGGTTTTCGGGCGTGGGCGGCCTCTTTGACGCAGCGATTCCAAACGAGACGCCACTTGAGACCCCAACTGGATCCAATCTGCAATGGTGAGGAACCCGAATTAAAAACACAGTTTCATCGTGAAGCTTGCTATCCACAGCATCCGAGAAGTATTCGCATCTCATGCGTTCAGGCCACTCAGGAGGAAGTCGAGCAGCCGCCGCACGAAATTCACGGACAAATTCTGCAAACGGGCGGTTGCCTTGCTGGATGGTTTTGATGGTGCGGATAGCTTCATTCTCGCCTGGATCTTGAAAGCGCGCGCTCAAAGCTTGGAGGAATGCGGCACTGTGCGAGAGTCCTCATCCTGCAAATCCAAAACAGTCACGGAACCAGTCGGCTGCCGCCCCATCTAGGACTGAGCCGATGTCCCGTATTTTTTCGCGCTCCGACCGGTATAAATCATCATAGTCTTCCAAGTGGGCATTGAGTTGCAAGATGAAGTAGGGAAGTTTGGAAGCGGTCCCATCAAAACGGGCTGGTATCGGGGGCCGAAAGTAGCCCCGTTCGACGGCTCTTGGCGCCTGCTGGGAGGTGGTTGCGCTGGCTGAGCAGGTTGGGCAGGCGGCTGTTGTACAGGGGGGGCTGGAATCGGGCGCTGGCGGTGCCGCTGGCATTTGAGTAGCAGGACCCAGGTAAGTGGCCCCCCTGGCACCGGCATGATCAGTAACAGCATAGGTTCCAACTTGCGGCCCTCTGGTCTGCTGCCTCCTTAGTTCCCTCTCCAAAGCAGCCAGCTCCCTCTCCTTGCGAGCCAATGCATCTTGGTGCGCATGCAAAGCAGCTTTTTCTCGCCCTAATTTAAGCAGTTCGTCCCGTTTAAGGGCTTCAGTGAGTTCACTTTGCGTGCGCAAGAGCTCTGAACGCTTTCGCGTTGCCGTTGTAAATCCAGTCTGGACTGTTCCAGGACTTTATCATGGACTGACAGATTCTGGGCATATTGCCGCTGGAGCCGTCTTTGGCACGGTCCAACTCGAGCTGGACTTCTTTGCGTTGCTGTTCCCGGTCCCTCTGCAGGGTTTCGCGCTCTTGCTGCAACTGTGCCCGTTCCTCCTCCCATAGCTGGCGTTCCGCGGTTCCATGCCGCTTGGGCATCTCGAAGTCGCCCTACTTCCTCATCCCAGTCTTCTCTCGATGGGAGAGGAAACCGGTCCGGCTGGGAATGCAGGCTTTCTTCAGACTCTTCGCCATCAGGAAGCGAGCCGTCGCACACCCCGTAGCCCCCGTAGCCACCGGTGGCTCCCCGCGCCACCCCAGGTGCGGTCGCCCGGACCGGGATGGGGGTCCGATTGGGAAGCGGTAACGGATACCCCTCCCAATTCCAGGTTGAGTCGGTGTCCTTTGGGCGGGCCTGAGTGCTGTGCCACGGTGGTTCTTTGGGAGCATCACCAAAATACGAAGTCCAGGAAACGTTCAATGGATTCCTGGGTTTGCCTATGCGCGAAAAGGTGGTCAGGCCCGTCTCCTTCCAGCGGAGACAGGTTGCATCTGAGGTTTATGGTAATCCACAACGGTAGAACGGTAGAAATCCGATCCACAGGCGCTACGATCCATAGAACCAAGCGCCCCAAACGACTGCAATGGAAGGTCCCCATGGTCGTGCGTCACGCCCCTCGTTCCAACGGAGTAAAGGCAGACTCGTGCTGATAATGCAGGACGGGAAAGAGCCACCAGCGAGGCCCGCTCCCTTCACTGCTGGTTCCTTCCAGGATCCAGAAGGGAAAGGTCGGAGCCTCCATTCTGGGGGGGCTACCGCAGACCTTTCCACAGTGCAAGATTCAACCTCTTCCATCGCGAAGACAAGAGGATCCACTGCACAGGAATATAGATGAATTAAGATTCCTGCCACAATGTAAGGAATTCCATAGACGCAGAAATAAAAGGCTTTGGTGAAGTGAAAGTCCACGGTTTATTACATTTATCTTAGAAAGCTTCCTTCGTTAGTACCCGCAGTGGCAGGAATGACACTTCCCGCCAGAAGCACAGGTTATAATACCATTCACCCCATCCCCCCTTCCTGATTCCCATGGGAACGGAGACTTCATCTCCCGCGCAAAGATAAAGTCTCCGCCGATGCATCTGGCCCATCGCCCGGGCTGTGGAATGCACTCAAGGTTACTTCACCATCAACACCATTGAATCCTTTACACATATCTTCGATCCTGGCTGGAAAAACTGTTTATGTGAGTAGGGAAAGACGGGAGAGGAGCCAGGAAACCTGTAGAAAGAATAACACTTCCTGAGATTCTCTGTGGGGAAAGCAGAAGAGGCAGAAAAGTTTAATGACAGACAGAAGCCTTTATTGGCATTATAAATTACCATATTACAATATTAAAAACAAAAAAGGGAACGTTTATCTATTAACTGAATCCATTAAAATACATTAAAAATATTCATTAAACATCTACGTACAGACCCTGCATACGGAACGCAAAGAGAACTAAATTTACCATGACTATTTTATGGAGAACAATTACGTTTAGCCAGGTAATGCTTCAGAAAGTTCGCAACGTTTTCACAGATAAGTTCACAATGATCATTAAGTAGGAAGTTCATAACAGATGATTACATATCAATATTTGACCTCTCTATTAAGGGATAAATATACATAGAGCGTGGAAGATCACATATAAAACACTCTAAAAGTACAGGTTGGACAGTCTCAACAGCCATTTTACACTGGCATAGCCTATTCTCATAGCGGATGTTATTGTATCTGCCAAATGTCATAGCATTAGGTAAGGCATTGAATCGAGCTAATGAGTATATGCTCTCTGCATTGTTTTAGGGATCACTCAAGATATACAAATATATTGGCACAATAATCTGACCCTGTCAATTCCCAAGAACTGAGGGAAATCAACTTTTTTCCCCTCTTCTGCATCATATCCCTTCGCATTTCTTCTTGTTCTATTGAAATGCAGATTTTGATTTCATTTTCCCCAGATTCCGGTGGCAGACATGTTTTGGAATTGGTCAGTTTGTTACAAACCCATGTTGTTGAAGCTTCTCTTTATCATCTATGTCTGCTAGCCATTTTACAGACACAGATTCCCTGACAGAAATTGATTATAAAAGACTGGTGGCAGGACTAGTCTCCCAAAATGAATTCCCGAGTCCAGTATCTGGAAAGCTCTTTGTACATGCCATCAGTTCCATGTTGTTATTTTGCCCAGTTTCTCTACATAAGGTGACATATGAGACACACCTTGGCATGTACACACCAGAATCTCTTGTAAAGAAAATGCGTGACTGTACAGGACTCCGAGGGATGAGACTCTGGGGGTGATCTACATTGGAGCTCCATATAGTAATTGAGGGATGATCTTGGCATTAAAAATTCTCAGTGCAGCGGGAACAAACTGATGCCCTTTAGAGTAGAAAAATCTGAGAATTGCCACAGCGTTCACCTTAGCTTTGTTCTCCACTAATTTACAATGAGAAGTCCAAGATAGATTGGAGCGGAATAAGAGCCCTAAGTATCTAAATTGGCTTACTTGCTCCAGGACATGGTTGTTCACTTTCCAACTTCGTTTACACCTAGATTTTGCAAAAATCATGACTTTTGATTTGTCATAATTGAGAGTCAACCTATTAGGCAGAAAAGTTGCACTTTAACAGGTTTCAGAAATAGTGGAGCTTCCATGACCTGGGCACGCAGTGACTTTAAAAGTACACAATGAAAATCAAAATCCAGTGGAAAGGTAAGCTGGCTTTTTGGAAGACCACAAGTGTACAAATGGCCTAGGTCTAACTCAGATTTTACTGGGAGCTCACTCCCTGTGAAGTGTTCTTAGGATCGTACTATAAAACTATTCATGTAACTTACATATTCATTTATTTTAATGAACAAGTAAATATATTTTCTCTCTTCGGGTCCCAAGAATGGATTAAATACAATTTTACTTATCTGGAATGTTAGTCATTGACTTCTTAAAATAGTTTTTGTTAAAAATGATTAAATATGTTGCTGGATTATCTGATTTCATCATGGGCCTTTTCTGAAGCATTTTAAACATTTCTGTGCATGTTTTCCTGCATGTCAAAAGATAATCCATCTTGCCATGGAAATTAAATAGCACATCAATTTTTAGAAGACTTGAACAATTCTGTTCATGAATACAGTAGGAGGAGACCTCCTAACCTATCCACAGTTCTCATGAAGCTTCAGAAAATGCCTTTTCAGTTTAATCTGAAATGTACTTTTTCTGAAGAGTTGATTCCCTAAAAGTTAAAAATATTCTGGCACATTTTATATAAGCCTTCTTTAAATCCTATTTTGTTGAAATTGCCAAATTATTTTGATTTGCTTTTCTTTCTCACTGTGTCAAGCATGACGTCTATTCCTTTTTACTGGACTTCAAAGTCTGGCTTGTCAGAAGGGGTAAAGAAATCTGGCTTGTAAATAAGGGGGGTCCAAACCATGGCAACGCCAGCCCACAGAGCCTTTTGATCCTGCCCCCCCAAAAGATAAGCTCAGGCAGCTAAAGAGCTAGGGTTGGTTCAGCCAGCCTAACGCCTTAAACAAAATTCCTGCCACATCTCTTAGATAGGTCTTTTGACTGGCATCAAAAAGCTTGCCTGGGGTGGGGCTTTAAAAGGTGGGCTGTCAGCTGCCACGGGGATTTCCAGGTAGTGCATAGCAATCAGCAGGAGAGGGGAGTGCAGCATCATAGAATACATATATATATATGTATTAATTGCAGCCAGAAATTCTTACCAGATGGGACAAAGGGTAACTCAAGGAATTACCAGAAATTCTATTATAAAACCTCAGAGTTTCTAGAGATGCCTAGAACTGCTTTTTGTCACTTCCAGTAAGTGTACATGACTGCCACAAAAATATTCCGCCACTGTTTCAAATGGCAGTGGGCAACAGTATCTCATGGTGGAACTTCTCTTACCCCAACTGAGGGCTCAGCAGCCCTAGCTTCAGCCCCAGCTCTTTAATTAAGGGTTTATTCTATTATTATTATTCTATTATTCTATTAGTCGGTGCAAGGTTCTCAGGTATTTTCTGCATTTGTGAGGATCTTGGGTCTGTTTTGAATTTTCTTTAGCACTTTCTTCTATCAGAAAGTTGATTTATGGGTAGCAGGAGCATGTAGATTAATAATCATGTAGGTCAAGGAGTTGTAGTGAAGGAGGAGGAAGGTGTCAAAATTGTTCTTTCTTCTGGAAGTGCCAGTTCTAGTGACACAAGAGTCAGGAGGTGATTTTACTTCACTGTCTCTCCCCACTTCAGCCTACCAACTAGTGTAGCTATTAGTCTTGTGCATCCAACGATTCCAGCAATCAGCTTTCCCAGTGTTAGGAGGGGCTTCTGGCTGAGGGAAACATGGGGACCACCAGTACCTTCTTTTGCAAAAGATTTTATCCATCCAAACATCATGTCTCTGGGGTAGAATATCCTTACTACACTTTCCTGTTCTGTGATTTAATGAAATTCTTTTTATATAAAACCATAAGTTGGAAATTATTGGTTGGAAATTAATTTATAGCAGTGGTCTTAGAGTTTTGAACATGTGTTTTTATACATGTATTTGTACATGTGTGTTTTTTCCTATGTAATTATCGCAAAACTAGTAAGGATGTGCCAGATTCTCATTCAAGCTCAGATTTAATCTTGTCAGTTAATAGTTTTATGCATTTTGGAATGCTGTAAAGGCATGTGACTGATTTTTTAATTTAGTTGAGAGGATATTCCCATTGGTCACTTTTTTTGGGGGGGGGGTCTCCCAACAATAGTCCTGCTGGATCACATCAGAGATCTATGCCAAATTTCCCACCGACAGATCCTAGGTCAGGGGTGGCCAACCTATGGCACTCTAGATGTTCATGAACTGCAATTCCCATCAGCCCCTGCCAACATGGTTAATTGTAGTCCATGAACATCTGGAGTGCCATAGATTGGCCACCCCTGTCCTAGGTAGTATCTGTTGGATATTTTACATAAGGTACAATGATTCTAGAGGTATACCTCCTGGAAGAATCATTTAAAAGGAGAAACAGAAAAACATTCAGAGAAAACTGTGCAGGAGGGAAGTGTTTTGGTGAAATAATAACCCCATGTCCAGATTGGGGTGAGGCTTCCCTGGCAAGTTTACAATAAGTTAACAGTTCATGCTGAAAGTTGTGTTGTGAACCATAATGATATATGTTATGACTACTGACAGGCAGTTAAGATCAATATAGATTAAGCTGCTGGGAGAAGTGTAATTCATAGTATTATTCATACCCAGCATAGATGCAATGCTACATTTGTAAAGAAAGTATTTCGACTGATGGTTACAGATTATCTCTGAATAGCTGCTCCTATTTCCTCTTGCCAGCTGCTTCTGTCATTCTAAAATTTCCCTTCAGGGAGGATAAAAAGTCATGCAATACATAATGCAAGAGTAAGGTGGGCAGCGTGCCACTTGGAAGCCATTGCTTTATATTTCTAGCTGGTTAACATGGCTGGTATCACTGTGCTGTTTGAGTATCATTAAACAAGTAGGAAAACACTGTACTCATTGGACAGGCTCTGTTTGTTCAAATCCATTTTTTAAAAGAAGTATTTCAAAATCTTTAATAAACTAATTTTTTTTACATCCTTGCCATATTAAAAATAATAAAATTATGTTTGCCAAAACTGTTCCACTGTAGATGAAGACCCAGTTTGGTGGTAATAATCTTTAAAGGTGGTTTAGTAGTTAGGGTGCCAGAGTAGGATATGGGAGACCTAAGTTTGAATCCCCCTTCTGCCATGGAAGCTTGCTGAGTGACCTTGGCTACTTGGGGAAGGGCACCCTAAAAGTCAAATCAATCAAAAATCAATTACACACTCTCAACTTAATGTACTTCACAGGGTTGTTGTGAAGATGAAATGGAAGAGTGAAGAACAATGTTGGTCACTTTGAATCCCCATTGAGGAGAAATGTGGGCTAAATAAATAAATCTTTCCATATCAAGTGGTTGCTTAAATTTAATCTGAGGTACATCTCAACTTTCTAGGAAACATAACCATGCAGGCTCTATTATCCTTAGATGGGAGTGAGGGGTAGGATAAGCAGAAACATTCAGGATAGTGTAGTCACTTCAGGGGGAAGAATCGCCTTTGTGTCAGAACAGCAGGGATAATTTTGTTTAATTTGAATGTCTGCCAATACTATCACTAGCTCCATAATAACAGTTCAGATCTTGAGTGCCCCAAGGTTAAATTTCAATTTTCCTTCGAGAAGAAAAAACACCTGTCTTGAATGCATCTTAAGGTGATCCTGTTTTAATTTTATGGATATGAAAATGTATTAGTTTAAAGGAGAAGGGACCTCTCCCAATTGTGAATCAAGAAGCAGAGGGAGAGACGGGAGGCTGGATTTCATCATTGTTATTCCAAACCTCAGACTTGCATAAAATATGACAGTGAAGCTTGGCCCATGTCCCAGTATATCTCAGTAGTTGTCAGTGTAAATTGGGAATACCTCCAATGAAGTTAATTGCCTAACATAAATGAATATAAGAGAAGTATCAGCCCCCCTAATATTGGACCTACTGAAATATTTCAGCTGTCACAGAATGCTTTTGAGTAAACTCCAAATTGGCCTGAATTGGGCTAATTTGAATCAGATTCAAATTTGGATCATGTTTAAAAAACAGATATGTGAATTCTGATCTCTGCAACCTAGCTATATTTCTTGCAAATGCCCAATTATCTATTTCATCTCTTTCTTTCTTTCTTTCTTTCTTTCTTTCTTTCTTTCTTTCTTTCTTTCTTTCTTTCTTTCTTTCTTTCTTTCTTTCTTTCTTCCTCTTCCTTCTTCTTCCTCTTCTTCTTCCTTCTTCTTCGATAAAAAAAAAAAAAAAATCTGCTTTTCCACCATGGGGGGGGGGGTTGAGCACGGCATCTGTCGTGCACCGTGGCAATGCAACAGTATAGCTGTGCGAACAACACCCCAGGGATGGTATTTTTACCGTCCCTAGGGTGCTGTTTTTGGGCCGTGCAGATGCGGCTTTCTAATCCTACAGAAAGTCAGTTAAGCTTTATACTTTTAAAAAATTTCAACTAAAATCACATTATTTTCTCTCTGGGAATACACAGTTAATTAGACTGTTGTTCATACTGGAAACTGTTAGTGAAGTCTTTGTTATATCTTTTGAATATCCTAGATCAGTGATGGCGAACCTATGGCACCGGTAAAGCCAGAGGGGTGGCACTTCAGAGCCCCTCTCTGTAATTAGAGGCACGCGACATTGTGAGTTCATGCATGGGGTGGGTAAAACTCACGCCCCCACTTATCACACATTCTAGGGCTGGCTCTGGGCCACTGCCCGGCTCAATTATTAGCATTAAACCTAAGAGACCTTAGTTTTGAAGAAGCGAGTGTAGGTAACCCTGTTGCCACTGTTAAACATAACTCGATTTCTCATGCGAAGAACTAAAGCGCAATCCTTTATCTGGGAGTAAACTCGGTTGCTGGCAATGGGGCTTGCTTCTGAGTAAACCCTCCTACGGTCCTGATTCACCCATTGGAAGAGTTGCATGGTTAGCTTCCCAAAAGCAAAAAACTACTAATCTGTTTTACCTTCACAAAGCTTACTCCCGAGTAATGTACTTAAGGCAATGCACCTGGAGTAATGCACGCTTTGGAGTGTTTTTTTTTTTCTAAACTAAAACCTCAGTATTATTCAGGTTAAATTGTCGGTTGGCACTTCTGGCGAAGCGTAAGCATAGCCGTCGGTTTTGGGTTGCAGTTTGGGCACTTGGTCTTGAAAAGGTTCGCCATCACTGTCCTAGATTATATGATGATCCAGATAGTCATTTAGACAATTGTAGCTTATTCTGTTGCCTGCCATGCAGATGCTGTACTGCTGAGCTGCACCCCCTCCCTTTCAATGTAAGGTTTTTATGGCTGGATAGTTTAGGTTGTTTAATGTTAAATTATATAATCTCAGGGGCTTTTTCCAATGATTATCCCATGCAATTTCAGGGAGGCAGGAAAAAGTATTTCCTGTTCCCTAGGTGGTTGAAAAATTACTTGCAGAGGTGTAAACTGGCCTGTGAGGGAACCTTTTTATCTTTTCCTAGGATATTCAAGTACAATATGTAGACAAGATGAGCTAACCCTCCGACACTTATTTTACTCACTGTGCTTCACTGCTTTCAGCATTTTTTCCCGCCTAGCACAGCTTCAGTAATCCAATGCTGGGCATCTGATGATTAATCCATATGCTTTTTGATGCATCTTCTAATATTGAGTAGTGATTATAGCTGCTTTTTTTTTTTTTTTAGGACAGGGTATGGACCAACGTTGAAAAGAGTTTAAACTGCATTATTGCGATGGTGGACAGATTGCTTGAAAAAGAAAACATCCCCAGTGTAGCTAAGGAAAATGAAAGTGACCCTTCACCAGCAAAACATGAGGCATCTCCTGTAAGAGGTAAGAACCGTACTTTTGTATCATTTGTAGGCTGAAGAAGCTGCAATAAAATAGGGTAGATGGTGAGCCAATGGATGGAAATACTGACGGTATAGTTTTTCACCATTCTGGCCTTGAATGTTGGGAGTCTGTTTATCAAATTGCATCTGTGTTGTGCGGTCAAGAGTTGCTCGTAGGACTTGTGCTGTTATTTTATTTTTTTTTTTATTTTGGGGTGCGGCGTGAAAATCTGCTTGAAAGAACAGTGTTCTGCTTCGACGTTTCTGACACGTTTCAATCTACTTCAGGCTCTTCCTGGAAGTGTTGTGCAGAGGAAGAGTCAAGGGCACACACTTAACCCTTACCAAGCTCATAAAGAAGTAGGAACAAGGCAGTTGTCAGATGTGTCCTTGGCACAAATCGTATGCTTGTCTTCAAAATAAAAAAATATCAGTGCTGCGCATGAATGTGCGCTATTTGAAGACTGGGATCACATTCCTGGAGCATCTCACAAGTGGTAGCCACTTTGAAAAGTATTCACGGCGCGTGCAGAAAACAAAATTCCACAGACCAGCCTTCTGTCAATTATTACTGCTGCTAATTGTTTAGCTCTAGGGGCAAACTACACAAGATTTGTTTAACCATTCAAGGACTCTTATTTGGCTCAGGATCAGCACATAGGGATGGGTGCGAGTGCAAAATAATCCATGGCTTCCTCCCGTGCCATTTTTCCTGAGCCAAAATGCCCTGGGAGAACATCTTCCCCTTTTGCCGAATATCATATCCAATTTATTTAGTTCGGCCCAAAGCATGTCCTAATACGGCTCTAATAGAAAAGGCCTTGTGGAGGAAGCAATTTTAAGGATTCGGTCACTTTCCAAAGAATTATATGGACATGAAAGATCCAACATTGTAAAGCTGAGAGAAGGGGAAAAATGCAAAGAATTGATAGCGGATGATCTAGTATGAACCAACAGAACAGAAAAGTAAAGGGAACAGAATTAGCAGGTTGGCTTAGCTCAGTGGTCGAGCACGTGAAATACATGGAATTGGTCCAAAGCTCAAGGTTCCAATCTGCAATCCTTCAGTTAGAGGACCTCAGATAGGAGGAGCTCAGAAAGACCACTCACTGCTTGGGACCCTAGAGCTTTTGGCAGTTGGAGCAAACAATATGGACCATTGATGTTGTTCAGTGGGCTAGATCTGTCGCAAGGCCAAAATAATGGTGCTGACGTAGAGGAGCTTGTCTGCCTTCACCTTCAGCTTGCAGCCCACTGAACCACCTGAAATTGTGCTCCTATGATCAGTAGTGCACTGTGGAGTCAGGTTTTACAGCGGGGGGGGGGGGGAGGTGTTACCCTCCCCTCTGAAATATCTTTCCATCTGCAGCAGGGTTGCCATAACTCCTGTGGCAACTGGCAGGAGATGTTGCCCTATCTAGGAATGGGAAAATTCTGGAGATTTGGGGACAGAGCCTGGGACGATAGGGTCCCCATTGGGATACAGTGCCATAGAATTCACAAAATTAGTTTTCTCCAGGGGAACTGATCTCTCTAATCTGGAGATGATGATCAAAATGTAGAAACCAAAATCAGAAATTCTGCTTTGTTAACATCTGCATGCTTTGCTTCACATTCTTGAACAGCAGAATCTCAGTTGTTTGCAATTGCCTCAGAAATTCATAAATACAGCAAAGGTGCTACAGTTAAACAATCTTGCATTTGTATAATATCCAGTAGTGAGCACACAACATTAAGTTCTTGTATGAATAGTTTTGGTGAAGGATAGAATGATGTCCAAGATATACTAGGAAAATGGAAATAATGCTTTACCTTCGGAAATCTAAAGGCCTTCAATCAGAGGAAGCTTAGAACAACCTGTGTTCTTATTTTGCCTGAGGCTTCCCACTGTTGAGGGGGTAGTGATAGTGTTGTTTCATTAGCTGTTAGAGACCCCTGCCTCTAACATTGTAGCGGACACAGTAGGGCCACAGTAGCGGACACAGTAGGGCCAGGGATTACACAGGACATTTTATCTATTCCTGAATTGTGCCTAAAACCTTCAAGAAAATAAGAGGCCAGGGCCTGGAAGTGCTTCTGCTCCTAATTAGTTAGAAGCCATAATTCCTACATGGGTTCCAGTTGGCATGGAACTATATCCCATTTTTAGTTACAGCTTTTTATTGATATGGTCATATCATTCTCTACTGTTCTCATGACCCAATAAAGAGACCTCTATAAATGTTGCTTTTAACTAAGTGTATGTATTTAATTTTTGGGTCATTGCCTGGCAGCATTAGTATCAATATGTAGTCTGCTGATCCCAGTTGTCAACAAATTCATTCATTGTCAGAACTTTGGTCAAGTTGCTCAGGCTGTGAAAAGGAACCATTTAAAACATGCCCATGAAATTGTTCTGTCCCCTTTAATTAGAGGGTCCTGTCCTGATTAGATTTTGTTTCACCTGTTTGATGTTGTGAGAATGAACAGGGAGTATTAGCAACCCGTCTCAGTCTCTCAAAATATTTAAAAGAGATGTTGGGATTGTCTGAGTCCAAGTCACTAAGTGGCTGACGTGTAAGTATGACCAGAAGCTTGGTTCTGGAAAGTTCCACTCAAATTTGGCTCTAATTGGTTAAATTAGATACTTATGTATTTTCTCAACCTTTTGGTGTTACGAGAATATCTGATTTATATAATATGGCCTTTTTTCTTCACCCTCTTGATTATTCATGGTATTGTGTTTCTATTATTTACATTTTATATTTAGATAAGTTAATGATTGTATTGTATAGTGATGTTACTGTATTTTTATTGATGTGGCAGTAAGCTGCTTTTAGAACTATGCCGTGAAATGACATATAATATATAAAAGTCAAATATATGATGATGACAAAAAACTGTGATCTTACTGTTCCATTAGCATATTAAATACTATTTGTGTTACATTTCTATGCTATTGTGCTTTTGTTAAGCCTGAGGTTCAAGCCAGATCAGTTGTGGGGAAAAGAATCTACAAAGTGGAACCAGGAACATGCATAGAATTTTCTCCATGAAGATGTTAGTACAATCTTTTTTAGAATTATATTATTCTAGAGCAGCCTCTAGGAAACCTGTGTAAAATTGCATGCCTAGTGTTTATCTTGGAAATACTTCTTCTCACACTGTTAAAAGAGGAGGCTGAACAATGTCCTGAGGCAATTTTCCCACCCATGTGTCTATATCATCAATTAGAATTCATGCCATGAGTTTTCAAGATCATACTGTAAATTTCCCTGCATCTGATAGCAAAACACCTGTTGGCACAGATTTCTGGTAGTAAAACTAAATTCCCATGGCAAATTTGAATACAGCCAAGGGTAAGGAATCTCCAACGTGGATGATCTACTATCCCACCCCCAATAAATGTAACATGTGGGCTTCTAATCAGGTGGCAGAAAGGACAATGCAAACCTTATATAGATCCCAGTGTTATCTCTGGTATCAAGTACCATATTTAAAATACAGAGAAGATTCACATAGCAAAAGACAGCATTGAGTTTGAATGAATAAACTGGGTAAATCTCTGTCAGGAATGTTTAAGTGTAAAGCATCAATGCAGTAGATTAGACTGAGTAACTCTTTGGGTCTTTTCATTCTCTGTGAGTCTTTGTGCAATATAAACAAATAGGACTGCTGCTCACCAAGATGTTATGATGCTGTCAAGTTTCTACATTTCTGGTAATACAGGCACTAAATGTTAAAATTACTGAATCATTAAATAATAGATTATAAATAAATTGCAAATCTAGCTCAGAGTGGAAGTGTGTAACATAGATTTCAAGCATTTTTGTTGAATTATTCTGATGTTTTTGTACAATAGACCATAGGAATGTGTGGCTTATGTTTGGTTTATTGTGTACATTTGCAATGGGGACATTTTGGTCATCATGTTTTTATCCTTTTAAAGTATATGTTTCCATGATTCCCATACCCCCAATTTGTTGCAGAGGCTGGGTATGCAGAGTGATATGGTCTGGTGTAAGTAGAACTGAAATACAGTTTCCTACCATGTTGTATGTATGCACCTCTGATTTATTTGGCACTGTATAGAAAAGAATGCAAAGCATTTTTTTGTTTATTTGACTGATTGATTAAATGTGGGGAGTTTACTTGTTTCTACAACATACTGTGATGTATTTTAGGGTGTTGTTTTTTCTGTTCTATCACAGTGAATAACACATTCATTTAATCATCTATATCCCCTTGGCTTATCACTGATATTCTTAACTTTAAACTAAGAATATATTCTCTTGTATCTTTATGATTTTGGAGTGCTTTCTTAAGGCTGAATTTGAGATATCAGTTTCCATGGTAACTATCTATGCTGTCATCAGCAAAGCATTATGATTTCACTGCAGGATAGAGCAGATAGAAAATGTTCATTTTTAAGGAATGAGATCAATGTAAAGCACAGTACAATCTTGATATTTATTGTAAATAATAAATGTTACTATTGGCCACATAACCTTTTTCATAGAATTCAAATTTGCAAGAACATTTGAAGTATTAATGTATTCTGGCAGAGGCTAGTGCTTGATTCATACTTAAAAGTTGTATTTATACATGTGACTTAAACCAAACTGATAGAATAATTGTGTGAAGTATGATACTAACAATCATTAGCAAAACATATTTACTTCCGATTTTTTAAATATTAGGGTTTAATCCAAAATCAAAAAATGCTCGTTGACCTCTTCTGCTGGCAAAATCTATCTGAGACTTGGTGCTTCTTATCAGCTTGTGACAAATTTGCCAGAGAAATGGTTTCTGTCATAAACATTTTAGTAACTTTGAAGTTAGACAATCTAAATGCACTTTGTGTCCAGAATCTTCAAGAGCTGCCACCTGACAAGCATGAGCAGAAGGGAACATATAGCACCTGAGCACTAACACTTCACATGTTGCCAATCGGTTTCTTGTCACAAATCAAGGTGCAGTTTTTCATCCTTAAAGCCTTACATGATCCAGCACCTGAGAACCTAAAAACAAATACATGAAGATTTGTCTGCCTCAAATATCTGCCATTAATGCCCTTCTAAGTAATACTATCACAGCCCTTTTCTGTGGTTGCCACAACACTACAGAAATGGAGGTTCTTATATCACCTGATTTGCCCTGTTTAGGAGAAGAGAAAACCTTTCTTCTGGTATGGTTTTGTTAATGAAACTTAAAAGTAGTCCCCTGAGCAAGCACTAGGTCATTACTGACCCATGGGGTGTTGTCAAATCACAAAATTTACTAGGCAGCCCCTGTTTATGTGGTGGCTTGCCATTGCCTTCCACAGTCATCTATACTTTACCCCCACCAAACTGGGATAGAAAACTGAATCAACCTTGAGTCGACTACCTGAAAGCAGCTTCCATCAGGATCGAATCCAGAGCTTTGACTGCAGTACTATGGCTTACCACTCTGCACCATGGGGTTCCCTTAATGAAACTTAAGCCTCCATTCTTATTGAACAGCTTAGACTGTTTTTGATGGGTTTCTTCATATGAATTTGTTATGCTACATATTGACTATTTGCAATAAAATGCTATTCCATTGTCTACAGTTTGTGAGGTTGTACAAGAGTAAATATTATTGTTACTTTATAACCCAGGTTTGGTGAGGTTTGGTTCAGGGAGTCCAAAGTTGGGTGCTCCCATTCTCCATTGTTTCCAATGGGAGCTAATAGGAGATGGGGGCTACACCTTTGAAGGTCCATAACTTTGGACCCCTGAACCAAACTTTACCAAACCTGGGTGGTATCATCAGAAGAGTCGCCTAAAGATACCTGAAATTTTGGTGCTGCTAGCCTAAAAACTTCACCCCCTGCAAGCCAAAATACAAAAAAACACAAACGAACATGGGGGAGCACAAAACTCAGATTTTTGCACCGGGCTCCATTTCCCCTAGCTACGCCTCTGCCTACTCCCCTTCCTCCATCTTTTGAATACTGAATGAAATAGACTGATTTAAATAAATCACAAATATGTATCTAGGGAAAAGGTGGGGGCAATAAATGGGCCATAAATTGAATCATTTGAAGGAACATTAACATTATGCTACTTTTAATAATCTGCTCCATTAAAATAGTTCACAGGTCAGAAAATTTCTTATTAATACCATAAAGGAAATTAGTTACAGCCCTACTTTTGCTGTTGTTTTGTATATTTAAGGATTATGTGAGCCTGCTTCCAATTTACACCCCATTTCAATATCACTAAGGCTTTTATGTTACTGATATATGTTCTCTCATTCCAAATGTATAACTCTGTCCACATGTGAGCGAGAGAGAGAGAGAGAGAGAGAGAGAGAGAGAGAGAGAGAGATATCAATATGTAGTGGCACTTCTTTAGCTTGATTTGAAGTTCAGTACATATTTCATAAAGTTGAGCTACCATTTCATTTGCCTTGCCTTTCACTGTTGATTTCCCTTCAGCCTTTTTTTTTCTTACAGAATTTATTTGAGTTAGTTCAGCTTATCTAACTTATAGGGTACAACTAACTATATTTCGTACCTCTGGTGCTTTGATGAGAGTGAATATGCTGCAAGTAGTCTTTAAATACTGGGAAGAGTACTTTGAGAGGAAAAGGAAATGGAACCTGTCAAGAAGCACACGCCTGTAAAGGAGAGGCCATGAGAAATAAAGAGATGTCCTTTCCTTTTCTAGCTTAGCTTCACAAGGAAGACTTACTATGCTCTGATGGCTTTTCTTGACCATTCCTCATTTGTTACAGGTGACTGGTATGAACAGCTTTATCCATTGACAGTTACACTGAAGGACTGCATTGGAGAGGTGGTGACTAGGGCAAGACAATCCATGTCTTTCATACTGCTCCAAGAACTTGCATGTAGTTTGCCACAGTGTTTAATGCTGACACTAAGAAGAGATATTGTCTTCAGTCAAGCAGTAGGTGCTTTTATTTTATAAACTTTTCATTCTTTTTTTAAAAAATTGATTAGCAGAGCAATCAATTTAAACCATGCCAGGTTAAAAGCCACAATCTTAAACAATCATTTTCCACTGCCCAGAATATAAAGGCATGTGGATATACTATCGAATGGTACTCTG
This sequence comes from Sphaerodactylus townsendi, assembly GCF_021028975.2. Lineage (NCBI taxonomy): Eukaryota > Metazoa > Chordata > Lepidosauria > Squamata > Sphaerodactylidae > Sphaerodactylus > Sphaerodactylus townsendi. The sequence continues at coordinate 50,192,678 of NC_059434.1, forward strand.
CCTGTTCCAGCAGTAAGGAAAGGAAAGGAAAGGAAAGGAAAGGAAAGGAAAGGAAAGGAAAGGAAAGGAAAGGAAAGGAAAGGAAAGGAAAGGAAAGGAAAGGATTCACTTCTTTCTCAGCCTCGGGGCTTCAGTTGTCACTCTCATTGATTTGCCTGACATGAGGCAACAGAAAACAGGTCCCTTTATTTCCACTAGGAGTGGACTGTGTTAGAAGAGTGTTCACCAAATTGCTGCTCCAAGCAGCATGTTTTCCTGCATTTTTCCAGGACCTCAGAGGCCCTTCAGAAGTTACTGAAAACATTGTTGATGATCCCTCAAGTTTAGGCATTTGTGAAGTAGTCCACAGCTTTTGTTTTCTGCCAGTGCTTCTGGAGTCAGCTATGAGGTCTTCAGAAGACCATCTAGCCAGCTCTGCAAAATCCATCACAACCAAATTTGGGGAATTTTGAGCCATTTGTTTTGGTCTTTAATGACAAAAAATAGTGCTGCTGCAACTTCATATAACAAATCATGGGTAGGAGGGTTTCCCAGAAGAGGTTGCTGCACTGCTGGGCAGTGTCTTTAATGTAAAATATCCTTATGTATTTTCCTTAATATCCAAATATTCAAATTAACAAAGAAATAAATGGTAAAATGGGTTGCTTGTGGAAATATAAATCCAGCCCTAGGGTATGTCTTCATTTATAGACCTATCCTTAGTTTTCTAGCTCTTTCCTTAAGAAAAAGAGAACAAAAACAAGAAGAAATCCCAAGACAGAACCTCTAATATTAGCAAATCTGGAAATTAATTTTGGAAAGACAGCAGGTAAAGTAGGTAAATTGTGTGGCATTATCTCATGGCTGAAGAACCTGGTATTGCTCCTTTTAGAATAATAGTCCATGTCTCAAAGGGAAGCTTTTAATGACCCAAATATTCACTCTGCCTATTGTGCATCTTCCTTTTTTGATAGCTAAATTCATTCTGAAAGGTCTATGGGAGGAATAGGTGACAAACCAGAACCACTAGTTCAGATCTGAGTCCCTCAGATCTCTGAAACAGCTACCATCTGTTCTTACTGTTTTATTATTATTCAGAACATACCCTCCACCTAAAAACTCCCAGGGCATTTTAATTTGTGGATTTTCTTCTGCAATATCCCTTGGGAAAAGTTTTAAATCCACTTTTCTTCCTGTTTATACTGTAAAAGAGGACAGTGATGCATTTAGCTCTCCAGTAAACCTGTGTCATCCAGAAGATGACATATCTAACGAATAAGTCATAATGGAAATTGTACTACTAAAAATGTATACAAATTTAGAGAAGATATATCATGATTGTGTAGCCCCTGAGTTAAGCAATGCTGTTGTTAAATCCCACAATTATGTCCTAATAGACTATTAATAAACTGCTTCATTGTCAATGATAGTATTATATCCATGGTACTGAAATCCATTGAGTACAAATTCAATACAACAAATCCAAATGCTGAAGTTTATTAATTTCAATAACTTAGAACCTCTTTTGAACAAGGTTTAAATAAGGTTTTTGTTGTAACTAATTTCTTAGTGTTAAAACAGTGTAATAAGTCTGTTAATTTCTTTGTAATGAAACTGTTACCTGTTTGTATATTTTCTCCATCATTTAGCTTGCTGGATTGGTCTGCGGATTTATAATCAAATTACACTCCAGTTTACGTGATCAAGGCTTCCTCCAACAGCTTCATTTGGTGGGGTTAATAGTTCAATATGAAGGACTTCTCAGTACGTACAGTAAGTGTAGCATTTTGAAGGTGGTCATCTAGTAGGTTCTGCATTTCTACTTCCTTCTTTATGGAATGGTCATGAAAGCTTCTGGAGCTGTGCACCATTTTTATTTTTTACTGTGCATTAAACATTTTAATAGCACTTTGGGACTGCATTCCTAAACATATTTATTTGGAAATGAAAAATCTGTCTGAACTTATGACTCAATAAACACATTTAGTTCTATTCACAAGCCTTGGGAGGGGTGTGTGGTTTGATGTTTTTAACTGGCCTGTATTATCATTTTATTGCTTATGTATTGCTAAAGTTTTAATAGGTTTTAATTAGTATCAATTATTATTGTATAGCTGGTTTAATGGTTTTGGTTGTTTACAAGCTGGCCTCTGGCAGGTATAATATGCAAACTGTTTTACTATTTCTTTGTACCTTGCCTTTACAAAAAACTCTGGGGGTTCTAAGCTTCTGGTCATAACAAATCAGAATGAAGGCTGCATAACAGTAAGGGCAAATTCCCACTTGACTTAGGGAACATGTTTGCCTGTATGATGGTATTTCCTTAAGGGTACCTTACTCCAAAGCACTATATCTGGACTTAATCTTATCTGCTTTATTACAGGTGAACATACATTTCTCCACACTCATCCACTCACATTTTTTAGTTCAAAAGTGCACTAAAAATACAGTTTAAGGATTCCTTGATACATAAATTATATGCCATTGACTTTACAACACTGTTTATTTAAAATATGTATTAGCCACATCATAAAGGTAAAGCAACATTAGTAATTAGAAGCAGCGGTGGAATTGAAAAGGCAGCAGTTAAAAGTTGAGGATGCAGAATTTTTAAAGCATACACTGAACAAAAGTGGGAAAACAGAAAACGTTCCATTTCTCCATAAAGCTTAACAAGCCGCATGCCAGGCATAATGCTGGGAGCAGGTAGTCTTCCATCAAAACTGTAAAGGTCTGTTCTCTAATTCCCCCCACCTGATCTTAGAAGGTAGGGGAAATATAAAGCAGGGAGTTGTTTGTGTCAGGTTGAAATGGGACTAACAGTCTTTCAAACATGCTGATCCCTGGAAGTTTAGAGCTGTAGAGATAAGAACCAGTATTATAATATTGCACCTAGCAGCAAACTGGCAACATGTTCATGGTCTTTTAGAACTAAAAGGAGAGAAGACAAAAAGCATTTGGATTTATACTCTTCTTTTCTCAACCATAAGGAGTCTCAAAGTGGCTTATAAACTCCTTCCTTGGTGCACAACAATCACCTTTTGAAGTCAGTGGGGCTGAGAGAATTCTGAGACAACTGTGATTGGCCCAAGGTCACCTGGCAGGTTTCATGTGCAGAAGTGGGAAATCAAAAATGGTTCTCCAGATTCTCCACAGTTCTGCTCTTAACCACTATACTATGCTGGTGTAGAAACATGTGTTTTCCATAACCACTGTGAATTGACATGACTGGAAGAGGTATTTACCCAACCAGATATTGTTGATGCCATCAGGTCTTAGATGACTAACTGACCTGCTATAAATCCTGAATTACTGATCTTTTGGTTTTGAATCACTTGTAACAGCAGTAATTTTATATCAAGTAACGTAAAATTATCATGGTGTTGGTTGAGAGAGGGACTGGAATACATGCAACCCTTCTCTGATACATGCAACCCTTCCCCATACCTAGCCCAGCCCTCTCCATCCCACACTCACAACAATAAGAGTTGGTTTTTATATCCCAATTTTCTCTACTGTAGAAGTGTCAAGCCAGTTTTCAGCTGTTTTCCCCACCACCATCCATGCAAGTAGGAACCTTGTGAGGTAGGTGGGGCTGAGAGAATTTTGAAGGAACTGTAGCTAGTGCAAGGCTGCCCAGCAAGTTTCATGTGGAGGAGCAGGGAATCAAATTTGGATCTCCAGATTAGAGTTCGCTGCTCTTAACCACTACACCACACTGGCTCTCCAGGATTAACAGATGTTAGCAGCATCAGCAAACAAATAAGAAGTATTTTCTTCCTTTTACTAAAGTCCAAGTATGTTATAAAACTAATACATACAATGAGGCCCATTACCCAGTGTCATTTCTCTGTGTGTCAATATGTAGGCCCTCTCATCACTGGGATCCATTGTTTTGAAGATAGTTCTCCCCTTCAGTTTCACAGCCTGGATCACTCAGTTTTGAACAATAATAACCCAAACTAATAGCAAACTAAAATAAAATCTGGACATTTACTTTTTGTTCCCCAAAGTAGTAACCTCAAGGGAGGAGACCCTCATGTTGCCCTTTGGGAGGTAACTTGCTAGGGACATCTGTTAAAAATATCCCCTGAAGATATGAGGTCTTCAGTAGTGATTCTCAAACTTTACCAACCCTTCTTGATTTAAAAATATTCATGGGCTTCCAGCTCCTGTCTGCTGGCTTGAGCCACATGGCAAATGGCCCCCTTGCAAGATACACACTCTCCCTCCCAGAAGCAGCAAGGAAAGACCAATATTCTCACCCAGTACTGCTGCCATTGGAGTTTCGTCGAAGTGATGGTAGTTCCCAAAATAATTTCTATAGCAGTGATGAAGCTGCAATGGGGTTGGGGGTGCACTGTGCCCTGGGCGCGCACCATTGGCGTCATGTGGTGGCAGAAAATCGCCCCCCAGACCCTTCTCCCAGGGGTGGGGCATGGGTGGATCAGGGTGGGGTGTGGGTGGAGGGCGCACGCAGGCAGGTCATGCCCCGGGTGCAGTTCCCTCTCCCTCTGTCCCTGTACTATGGAATTATCTGGTCTAGAGTGCTCAGGGCCATTTTTGGAAATCTGACTGCCTTCTCATCCTCCCTTCTTACCATCAGCTCTAGCATAAGGGAAAGCAGCTAACAAATACGTAAGCTGTTGTGTAATATGCTATGCAATTCCATACAGAATTACTCCAGTCTGAGCCCTGACATCAGTGAGCTTAGCCTGGAGTGACTTTGCCTAAGATTTCACTGTTAATCCATTCTCTATATGATGTGCATTATGCAACTTAAAGAGATGTCTGTTTTTGACCTGAAAACATTATGCATAATTTAACCAAATGCAGATAATAATATGAATGCAATATGTAGTGATGAGTTAGTACTACATTGCAAAAACTTTGTATCTGCTTTCATAGGGAACATTATTATGTCAGCATGAGAATATAAAATATTCACATCCTTAACCAAATTTTCAAGAACTGGATGAGGTGTGCTTATAAAACAACATGCTAAATAGAGATATCGCTGCTTATTATTGGACCTTGACAATAAATTTGGGAACTCTTGAATTCTCTTGTAGCTTTTCTAAAACCTTAAACAAAGAGTGACTACTCAATTGTAATTTATGTTTCTCAGAGCATTTTCTAATCAGCTACTCTATCTGTGTAGGTGAGGAAATGGGGATGCTAGAAGACATGGTTGTGGGAATATCAGATTTACAAAAAATCATCTTTAAAATAACAGAAGCCAAATCAGATGACCTTTTGCCTGTTATAACTGGAAGGCGGTGAGTATTTTTATTTTGTAAAATAAGAGCATAACATTACTTTGTGCCAGTACAAACAATGGGATCTCTCCAAACATTTTTCCTACTGTTATCTTCACTTGCTGGTGTAACTGATTTGCTGTGATTTGTGATTTGCTGTTATCTTAATTTGCTGGTGTAACTGTATTTATATGGCATAAACAAAAAGAGGAATCCTAAATGACAGTTCAGTCTTCTAAGTCAACTAAAGTCAGTTGTCTCAGAAGGCTGTAACTCTGCTTAGGACTGCATTATAAACCAACACGTTTTACTTATGTATTTATACAATGTACATTTCTGCCCTCATTAGGGCCACCAAGGCACCTAACGGAGTAAAATATACATTGTAAAAACACATCTTTAAACCTTGTATACCAAACAAAAGCATATAATTCAAATTACTCTGATTAAAATACATGAATAACACCAACACCTGCAATTGTGCTCAGAAACAGGTTAAGAGACAGTATAGATGAGGGAGGTCTGGGGTGATATGGGCTGTACAACCCACTCCAGTCAACATTCCTGCTGCAATGTTTTGCACTAATTGAAGTTTTCCAAAGATTTTTTAAGGGCAACCCCATGTAAAATGCATAGCAGTTAACTAATTTAGATATAACCAGAACATTCACCATAGTGGCCACATCTTTTCTGCCCTGGAAAAACCACAGCTAACCAGTCAAAGCTGATAAAAGGTACTCATCACACCTGCCATCTGCTTATTCAGGAGCAGACCTGGATGCAATAGGCCCAAATTCTGGATTGGACATGCAGTCCAACCACAGAATGGATGATACTTAAAGTTCCAGGTCAGACTTTCCACTCACCAGTAGCAATTCTATCTTGTAGAAAGCCAATGCGATTCTGGACTGTATCAATAGGAATATAGTGTCTAGATTGAGGGATGTAATTGTGCCTTTCTATTCTGCATTGGTTAGACCTCAGCTGGAATATTATGTACAGTTCTGGGCACTACAATTCAAGAAGGATATTGACAAGCTGGAATGGGTCCAGAAGAGGGCAACCAAAATGGTGAAAGGTCTGGAATTCATGCCCTGTGAGGAGAGACTTAGGAAGCTGAGTATGTTTCGTTTGGTGAAGAGACGGTTAAGAGGTGACATGAAAGCCATGTTTAGATATTTGAAGGGATGTCATGTTAGTGAGGGAGCAAGCTTGTTTTCTGCTGCTCTGGAGTCTAAGACCAGGAGTAATGGGATCAAGGTGAAGGAAAAGAGATTCCACCTGAACATGAGGAAAAACTTCCTGACAGTAAGGGCTGTTTGACAGTGGAATGCACTACCTGGAGTGTGGTGGAGTTTCCTCCTTTGGAGGTTTTTAAAGAGAGGCTGGCTGGCCATCTGACTGGAGTTCTTTGAATGTGTGTTTCTGCATTGCAGGTGGTTGGACTTGATGACCCTTGGGGTCTCTTCCAACTATATGATTCTATTATTAAACATTACTTTATTAGTCGCATCTATTCTAAAACTGCTTCCATTCTCCAGTTTGCAATTTCTAGGATACATGCCACCTATCTCAACTTGAGGCAGATGGTTTGTAAATGAAAACATAATGCCAAACATAACAGAGATACTTGGACATTTTCAAGGCAATAGAGATTTGGAGGTGGTTTGCCATTACCTACCTCCACATCGTGATTTGATTTCCCAAGTCCTAGTGCAACACCTTAACTGCTACACCATGCTGGCTCTCTTATGTAAAACTGTGTGGCATTAAAAAAAATTGAAAATAATCTGGATAAATTCTCCACTTTTTATCCCCTTATCTTTTCTCCCTCTTCCCCATTTTGTCCTGCTCATTAGTTTTTTTTGGGGGGGGGGTTGGTGGGGGGGAGGTTGTTACATGTATGAGGACATGAATGGATATGTGAAGTTTAATTATTGGTAACAAGTCCCAACGTCTTTAATATCATCAGTAATGAGTAAGCAGAGGGAGTTGGGGAATTAAATGGAGATCCATATTGTTGCTCCAAACAGTTTGAGTTGGTTGACATATTTATGTTAAAGATTAAAAAATAAACAATAAAAATATCAGCCTCTGTTCCATGTGAAACACAAAGACTTTTCAAGCCGCTTTAGCGATACAGGGCCCTCTCAGATGTTCAGAACAAAACAAAAATAGTCCAAACCCCATTGTGCATACATAAGCCTTTAACTGTGCCTAAAGTACCCCTTTGGATTTTGGCAACTGTTTCCCAAATAGCAGTCCTGGCATGATACAGATAAAATGGAATTACATCCTGATCTTCTGAAAGAAATAGAGTAAAAAAAATATGAAATAAACATAAACAAAAGAAAATTCTGTACCTAAGGCAACTGGTAAAACAGTAGTATGTTATATATCCTGAAAGTATTCTTCATACCTTATGTGAATAACACTTTTATGTTATCAAGAAATCTACTTTTCAGAATGTACTAACCATTTCTACATGAATCAAGCAGATTAGAAATCTAGACTTTATCTCTGTGCCATCAACTGAATGTGTTGTGCAAGATAAGATAATTGTGAGGAGTCCTTTGTCTCATTCAAATGAGACCTTGTATGGTGTTCTTAATATATGTGTAGATATGATTAAATAAGTAAGGACAGTGACTGATAGTCCAGGAGTTCCATCAGCTTAATGGCTGTCAGAATGCTTTAAAAATTACACCACCGTTCTTTATCAATCTCTGGTAATTATCTTGGACATTTTAGTTGTCAAATCAATAGTTACATAGTCAAATCATGCCACGTACATATTCTTGAATTCTGTCCTGATAAGACAAACATCTTCAGATAAGTTCTTTTTGTGGCAATGGTTGAATAACTTCATATTAACATCAGCAATTTTCCTGTCACTGAGAAAAGTGAGAATACAGGATTGGGGCAAGGGGAGGCAACCAGAGCTTCAGCCAAAGAACTTTTAGGGTTCTCTAGAACTGTTAGCAGGTTATTGGCAGCGCTTGCAGAAAATGGCAAGCCTAACCGTGTCAATGTGCTATCAGTTTGTCGTCAAAGTTGCTATAGTTTTTTTATTTTTGTTTTCTGCTATTTAGAGATGCTGTAATATTTTAAACTTTAAATGGCTTTTAGCTGAATTTTTATTATGCATTTGGTATGATTCCAATAGGCAAAGAAACAGACATTTCAAAATTAGTAAATATGAATATGTAAAGTTAATTTTTTCCAAAGCAGCTATCTATATATATAAAAAGCTAACAGTGACTTTGTTAGTCATGCCCTAACGCCGAAACAGCTGGACGGATCGCCCCCAAATTTTCACAGGTAATCGGACCTTCAAATCACCGAAAGTCCATACCTGAGCCAGGTAAAACGTCTTTTTTCTGGCGCACCAGGCCATGAAGCTGACTGTGTTTAACTGTCACCCTTAGAATGTTCGTGCAGCCTGTCTGTGGCCTGAGGTTTGAGTTATGAGCGCCGTTTTCCTCTACCTTGATGATTGGCTTCTGGTAGCGGAGTCTCCCAGTAACCTCCAAAAACAAGTCTCCAAAACTCTCCCATGTTTACAAGATTTAAGTCTACTAGTCAATTTTTAGAAGTCTAAACTGAAAGATGGTGGTCTGTCGAATTCTTCCATTAAAGTACATTTAGCAGCCATTTCAGCATTTCACTTAGGTGTTGACTGCTGTTCATTTTTTTCTAATCTTTTCAGTAAAACATTTTTGAAGGAAATACCCAACCTTTACCCCTAAGTTCGAGCTCCTGTGTCCCAGTGGAACTTATCCTTAGTGTTAACTCACCTTGTGGGAAAACCTGTTGAATCTGTAGCCACTTGTGATGTGGCTTTTTATGTCATGCAAAATTGCCTTTCTGGTCGCAGTCATCTCTGCCAGAAGGATTGGAGATTTATGGACCCTTAGGAGTGATCTTCCATTCCTGAAGATCCATGAGGATAAAGTAGTTCTCCAGCCTAAGGTCGTATCACTTTTCCATTTGAACAAGGACATTATTTTGCCTGTTTTCTTTCCACACCCCATGACTGAGGCAGAAAGAACATCACACCTGATGTTCACAGATCTTTGTTGTTTTATTTACAACCGACTGCATCTTTCAGGAAAAATGTACGTCTTTTTGTTTGTTTTACGGGTCATCAAAAGGATTCAGGAGTGTTCACACAAACACTATCCTGTTGGGTTACCAAGCAATAGTTAAGGTATACTCAGTCGCCAAGGTGGACTGCCTGCTGAACTAAATTTCCCATACAGAAGGGGAAGTGTCTATTTCCCCTTCCTGTGATATATATGCCATTATGTGTCCCTCATGCCATTCCTGGTTCCCTTTCCACAGTAGCTGCATTGAGCATATCAATAGGTTGCAGCAGCAGGAGAAGAACCAGGAAAGTTCTTCTCCACAGATAGAAGTGCCATTCTCTTCCTGATATGAAAACACATAATTGAACTGGCATTAAGAAAAAATCTATTCTGAGAAGTAGCTCAGTAAAGACTGCTTCAAAAATTGATCTGCCCTCATTTATACTGTGAAAGCAGAGGAGAAGGCCAAAGGCTTTTCCTCAGATTTTTAGTCGTTAGCTTTTTAATCCTTTTCTTCCACTTCAGTGAAGCAATCATTATAAAGGAACAGTTTATAATTAAATTACTGATCCCATTTCCTATAGATTTCTCATCTTTTTAAGACAAAAAGAAATGTTATATTCAAATTGGACACTTTAAGGCTGTTCAAAATAAGGAGGAAAATGTTGATTTCTACATTTAGCCTTGACATTTTTGGACTAAGATTTAGTCATTTTAAGTTCACAAATTTCAAGCATAGGGCTGTCAACTTTGGATTGCAAAATTCCTGGACACTTGGTGGCAAAATCTTGGGAATAGAGAGGGGCGGGAGCTCAGTCAGAATATAATTCCACAGAGTCCACCCGTATAGATATACAGCTATTGGAGAATATAGAATATACAGCTATTGGAGGGGGAGGGTTGTTAAAGTTTCCTAATCCCTAAGTCGCAAGCCTATTTGTTTGTGGAAAACAATGATAGTAATAATCCTTAGAATTTCAAAGCACTTGCATATTCAGGACATCTCTTGTAATCAACCCCAGCCTTCTACAATATGCCACAGGTTGCGGCAAAAGTAGACAGTATGAACAGCTTGCCTGTGTCGTAAATTCAAGGCAGAGATGAGAGTTGAATTAGGGACATCCTAATGTCCTTTTAGCCACAATGATATACCACTTTATGAATGCCAGTTCATCCCCAGACCTCCCCAGTCAAAGCAATGTAGACTGCTGTGTGTGTTCCTAACTTTTTCAGTGGAGTTAATTGGAAAGGTTGGAATAATATATGCAACAAACTCCAATTTTTCTGGAGTCTCTTCCTTGGGGACCTTGACAGGTCCTTTGGTTAATTTTTTCATAGACTTCTTGGGAGTAAAATGACAATATAGAGCTGACTTTATTGGCATTTATTTAGAACTGGTAAAGTTCTAGTAATTATCATGCCTTCAAGAAATATCATTATCTCTAAGCTAGATCAGTATCTTTATATAAAGTTTCTATTATTTTTTAGGAAATCTGAGCCTGGGGCAGGCTTCAAAAATAGATTATTAAAAAAAATGACAGCAGGTTATTCTTATTCTTTTTATTTTCCTAGTGGTCATTATGTAATAGAAATCAAGCTTCCAGGAAAGATGTTTGAACTGCTGCCACAGGAAATTAAAGAAGGAAAACCTATCCAGGTATACCCTGTCCTCTTCAATATTGGAATTAACGAACAGCAAACACTTGCAGAAAGGTGAGGAGCTGGGATTCGAGTTGGGAATCAATGGGCAGTAGACCTGGTTTTCAGACTTGGAAACAGGGCTACCAGTCACTATCTCACTATCTGTCTTCAGTGTTTTCCCCACAGACAAAATATCCTGGGATAGACCTGGGATCATATATCCCAGGGTGTTTCTATCCCGGTTTCTCCCTTCGCATGGCAGCCCATCAGCACATTCAGGCCGGGAGGAAGAACTCCAGTAAACTATGCACGAGCCCCTGGTTTATTTTCATTTTCTACATGAACATTTACGTCATTTATGTAGTTTACGTAGTTTGTGTATGTTTACGTAGTTTACGTAAATTCCATTTTTCTGACGTTCTGATAGGCTTCAGCTAAGGGGTGGGGAGAGCAGGCAGTGAAGCCAGAAAAATAAACTGGCCCATCTCTTGCAGTATTTGCATGGGAGCAGATCGGCGTGGGCTTTTTCAAAAGAACCACCAATTTTATCGTTTTTTGAAAGCCACGGGCAAATCTCGCAGGGCAGGACCAAGTTAGACCCAGAAGCCATGCGGAAGTCATGGCCAAACCGGGATGGTTCACTTCCTTATCCCAGGATACATTGGCTGTGGGGAAAACACCTTCCATTCCTTTTTCCCCAGACCTGTATTAAACCTGGGATTTAAGCATGTGGTAACACGTACATGTGTCCATTCTGACACAGGTCACTTTTTGGTAACAGTCTTCTCTAAAAAGGAACCCCCCCCCCCTTTAGACAATAAGCTACTGTTTCCCTAATATCTAATCCAAGTTCACAGTGCCTATGCCTAAAACAGGTCTGCTGTGCCTTATAACTTAAGGGTGGATCTTGCAGTTGAGCACTGAAACTCCTTAGTCTAAATCTAGTCTGCCTAATAAACGTTGTGGTGGGTCATTCCTCGCATGGGTGACTACCTTTCTCTATACATCCCATATGTATTCTTATATTTTTATTGACTGCTAATTCTACTAAGGAAGAAGTGTGTTTAGATTCATGTTGTATTCACTCTAATGATGCTGAATATTTGGGAGGATATGTATTCACACCTGCCCAAACAACAAACTTAGGGTTCAGACTGTGCTGTTCTACCAGAAGTGCTTTGTAGGGCAATATAAAGTAAACATGACTGTAAAAGAAAATCTGTAGAGCTGTTAATGCATGGTACTGTTAATCAATTCAGTTGCTCCAGACTAAAAGAATTTCCTATGACAGTCATTATAGGATTTTGCCGTAGCAGAATTGGGCATGATTGGCACATTGCATTATACTCTTTGTGTGGAAGACACAAGTACCAATTTTAAACAACTTTCTAACAATTGGTCTCAGTCATAAAAATGTTATAATTGTAATTTGTAGTCTGGTAGCTAATACACTGCTATTGTATTACTTTTAACCACTGAAGAACGCCAGCAGGTCAAAATGCATCCGATTTTAAGGGTCAAAAAAATGTCCCATAGGATCCCTTTATGTATTGTCCTTGTGCTATTGTGTACATAAGGCAGGCTAACATGGGCCTTCTATAACACGTTGATGATTTTCATTTGTAATAAATATGTGTTTTTAATACTTAGCAGTTTTATATTCTGTGGCTGTTTTAATTACTTCTTGTCCTTATAGGTATTTAATGCATGGTACTTATAGGATTTAGCCTTTTTTTAAAAAAAACTTCCATCAGTTCTGTATTTAAGATAATTTGTAAAAATGGGCCACACAACTTTTTAAAAACACATTTACAATTGAACATTTTCTGTACTAGGTTGCAGTCCACTTCATGCTGAAGTCAGTGGCAAAATACTCATTATACTAATGTAACTACAAGAGTGCTAGGAATTCAGTGAGTAATTATTCAGAGTTCTGTGCAAAATTCCCTCCAGCATGTACATAAGTTCAGAATAATTCTAATTGTTATAAAAGAAAAACACAGGAGAAACGTTCCAGTTGGTTCTACAACCTGCTGCATAAGAGAGCTAAGGACGAGGTGGGTCACAAAGTCATAGTGGCTGCAAATGGGTGGGATTAGGTTGCCTCTTGAAGGACAGCATTGGATTCCTTGCATTTCCTTATATTTCTCTGTCATAACCCAAGTGATATAGCTTCCACTGTAGCTTCAACAGATACTTCCACTGAGAATTCTTTTGAGCAAGGTCTTAATAGCAAGATCCCCACTTCCTTTTTAAAGCTTGGAGGTAAAAGAGACAATTTGAGAACAACTGGAGGGTTCTGTATGTGTTTTTGTTTAGTGAATGCTGGGACCCAATTGACTTCAATTCCCTTGAATTGTCTTGAATATTTAGGCCCAATTTACTTGAATTCCTACTGATTTCAGGTGAAAGTACTTCCAAGTAAATATGCTTAGAAGAGAAGTCTTAATTTTTTATGTCGCCATGATTTAAATCATTGTAAAATGTGGTGCTGAAATCATATAAAACCATTTATTCACAGCTAGTTTGGGATATTGTTGCTTTCTGTTTTGCCTTGACTTAGATTTGGCTGGTGGCATAGTTCCATGATCTGATGCCCATTTCTTCCTGCTCAGCCACTAGCCAAGAGTAATCTGAGCTGACGTGGTGCATTGTGCTACTTCTAGGCCCCTTTCACACATGCAGAATAAAGCACTTTCAATGCACTTTGCAGCTGTGTGGAATAGCAAAATCCACTTGCAAACAATTGTGAAAGTGGATTGAAAGTTCAGTGCAGAAGAGTTGCTTGGATGGCTTGACTGAGAACTGGCTGTGGTTCTAGCAGTGTTACAGATTAAGGTTCAAAGTGTTCCTCAACCAGTAAGCAAATTATCAGTTGCCCCCACATCTTGGAATGAAGACATGAGGTACATATAACTGGGTTACATTAGGTTTATTAACTGGACTGCAGTACAAACTGTAAAATACCTAATTAGCTTCCCCCCCCCACCCCCCACCCCCCCCCACCCCCCCCACCCCCCCCACACTTGTGTCAACTGTGTCAACTGACAGAGCTTCTGCAGGCTGCTTGCTTTGGAACAGCCCTGCTCTGGCCTAATTACTGCTGCCATGCCTTTGTCTTTCATGGCCTGCACAGACTTCTGTGCTGAGAGATGGAATGCTCCTCATGCCATACAGCAGAATAATTCTGTGGAGTACCTTCCATATGCTCCTTGGCAATAGAGCCAGATAAGCAACTGGATTGAATGACTCCTTTCATTTTTAGATACCTCAGCATTCTTGCTAAGTTTTCCCTGCCTTACATAGCCTCCACATTTTTGCCACTTAGGGCCTCATTAGTCAAAACTAGACCAATTTACAATTTAACTAACACGAGGCAACAATGTCAAGTCAGTGAAAAGGAGGAACACCCCCCCCCCCATTTCTGTCTGGTTTTAAAGTGGCTAACTAGCAAATTAAAGAAAGGGAAACACCAATCAAAACCAAGTGAGAGAAGGCAAAGACCTCAAAAAGTCACTGCCTGCACCCTTCCTATTAACCAAGGCACACAGGGCACCAAAGGTAACAACTCCCATTGTACTTTACCCCCTTCATTCCTCTGAAAGGATCGTTGCCAAAATCATTCCTTGGTTCCAGTAAGTTGTGGGAGACACAATTCTTAGCTAGTAAAATAATTGGGAAGATTAAACTCTAAGATCACCTAGGAGAGTGATTAATAGAATTAATGAGTTCCGGTACTGAAATTGTTGTGTTTCCAATCCTTTTCCTTTGGGTGGGGTCATGTCTACCATAGAGATGGTTTTATGCCTATTGGTCTTTTATAATTGTTCAGGTTTGGAGATACTTCTTTGCAAGAAAGTATTAACCAGGAGAATTTGGAGCTGCTAAAAAAATATTACAAGTTGTTCATGGAAAAAATGCCTTCTGATTGTGAGTACTTTTTAAAAAAATCCAACTTAGTTGCAAATGGGGCTAGTCTATATGCTTTAATGCTCATGTTTTCATTCAAAACTCTAATCACAAACCTAGTGGTGTATTGCAAATATTGTCCCTGTTATTCTTCCAAATTCTAATTACTTAAACTAAAAAACGTCACTGCTATCAATAGGAGCTGGCTCAAGAATTATATGAAATAAGGTTCAGAGCATGTTTTCATGGTTGTGCAGTTACTCTAATTATGAAATTATTTCCTACAGTTTATCCTCAAGTGCCTTGATTATACTAATTAAAATGATTATAGCAATAAAAGTATCTGTTTCATCTGACTTGTCCTGGGGAGCTGCATCACTGATCATGAAGCTGGGCAATTTGTGTTCTCCTCCAAAGTTCTAGAAATACCTAACCCAAAAGATTCTTAGCCCCCTTCATAGTTATTCATCCATCACTTAAGGATTTCTTTTTCAACAAAACATGCACAGCTCCTTTTTCTTTCTATAACCTGAACAGCTGTCTCTCCTTGCAGCATGTCAGATAAATTTTATTTTTTCTGAAAGCTTAGGTGTTGCTTCTCACAGGGACTGCCTTAAGCCTGAGATTCTCTAGGTTGTTCAATCAAATGCTCTCTGTTTCTTTCTGCTTCACTGATCTGTATTTAAGGCAGCACCATCATGAAGAATTCTAACACTGCAATTAGTTTTTTGCCATATCCACTTAGACCATTCTTCTGTTGATCTTTGCTCCTACTTGCAGTGTATTTGTTTTTGCTTTAACTTGTAGTGCTATACACATGAGTGCTTTCTAGGGAAAGTGGGGCTTCATTCATATATCACAACAAGGAGGTTTGTGATGTGCACCAACTTAATTGTAGTTCTGTCTGCACCAAACTGGCTACTCTGACATTTCATTATGTGAACTAATTTTCCCTTTGCCTTCTTCATTCATGTTTGAACTGGGCAGTCAAATATTCCAAATACAGGAGAATATTGGTCATCATGAAGTAGCTTTGGGAAACTTTTCTGCATATGGTCATTCAGCTATGAATTAACTACTGTCTTTTGGCCTTTGCAATGGGAATGCACTCTGGTGCTGCAGCCTGGTAAACTCTACTTCAAATTCAGCCCTGATTGCATTTGCCAAATACACTATTACATATAAGTATGCTGTTCTTATTCAACAGGAACTTATTTATACCAGGTGATTCTTGGCGTTGTGTGGCATTTTTTTTAATCATTATTGTTTGTCAGATTTCCTTCATGCTGTGACCTGGCAGGCCTGACTCCATGCTTTGTGGGCTCATTTGCTGAACAGAAGCAACTGCCCACTTCCTTGCCGCTTAGCCATGTAATTAAGACTGCGGGTAGGTTAGGAGTGTTTTTGCTTGCTGAGATATTCAGCAAAACCAGAATTACTCCTGATCACATTAAGCTTGTTGTCTTTATTGTGACAGCTAATTAAAAATGGCTTTTTTCGTTAGCTACTAAGTTTTGACTTTGATATTTGAAATAGACATCTCTGTAATCAGAAAGCCAGTGGAAATATGCTATATTAGAAGTACTCTTTAACCTGAAGGTTGCAAAATTGATGCAGTAGCTTCTGACCAAGTTCTTCTAATGAAGTTACTTGTTACTTGCATGTCGTCATAGCAATTCACAGTATTTCTGTTCCAGAAACTGAGTATCCTAAAAGAACTTTCAGGTGATTCTTTAAGAATGGTAATGTGATATTTTCCTGTGTGTCTAATACAAAAAAAATGGACTACAAATAGAGAAGCAAACGGGGAAATCTGATTCTGATGAGTATCCAATGAGTAGTGTTCTACCATGGCAAATGTAAAATCTGGTCCTTAAAAAATTACACAGTTTGACCTACCAATATGTAATATGGTATGGAGAATATACAAGTTGTCCAGATTTCAGTTAACTTGCATAGCTGATATACTGATGTTCTTTAAACCAGTGGAATTTAGCAGTAAATGCCCTGATTTAGAAAAGGTTCAGGTTTTCTAATTATTTTCTGCAAGTCCAATTCTCCCAAACTTGACAAGCTGGATACCTTTGGGAAATGAAGGGGTTTTTTTAAAGCACAGAGAACAAATTAGAGGTAGATGTGCAAAAAATCCAAGGAGGATTGCTTGAGCAATCCAGTATTTTGATGTTTAGTGATCCAGTAAGTTGTTTGAAATATACTAATGAGGACATCCTCTGACAGCCAATCTCCTGGAAAGCTAATCTTCAACTGCAGACCAATCTTTATTTAACCAAAGTAATGGAACATTTAGCTGGAAGTAAAATAAGCAGAGTTGCTGTTCATTTGTTGTCAGAGTCTGACCTGCATGCTTGCTTGACTTTCCTTGTAAATTTTAAGTATTTAATTAATTTACTATAAACAGCCTTAGATTTGCAGAACCCAATCCAATGTACATTTATTAATATATTCAAGATTTCTTCAGCTAATTCTTAGTGATATGCACAATGTCTGGTGACAGTGGAAATGTTGCCTTATCTTGATTCTTTCAACATCCAACACCCATCATTGGCCCTTTCTGCACAAGCCCCTGAAAATGTTTTGCAAATGTGTTTTAAAAAACCCATTTGTCCACACTCACCCCCTCGAAAACGCTTCCTGACCTACATTTTGTGTTTGTTCCATTGTTGTGGCAGTTTTTTAATAGATCTGTAGATTTGATGCTACAAGGCTTCAAAGTCTCATTCTGCAGTTCTCTAGGTGTTATGTCTAGGTGCGATATCTAGACACAACCGCCCTGAATTTTTTTTAAAAAATGACAGAAATACAGCGTGAAACTGCAGGGGCAACCTCAGAAAATGGCGCCAATGAGGATATTAGGGAAATGCAGAGTGGCATAGGGAATGTTTTAAAGAGTTCCGCACAGCAAGTGAAAATGGTTCCACAAAAGAAACACTTCCAGAAAACTTTTCAGAAAAGAATCACTTGGGAACAGCAAGCAAATAAAACAATTTGGGATAAGAAATAAAGTGTTTTGGGGCTAAACATGCAGAACTCTATGGAGGAAAAGTTTTATTTCCTGCCTTGAAACATTTTATTTGGTTTGTACTCAAAGGGTGATTCTTCCCATCTTGTATAGCCATTTGCTAACAAAATATGCCATTGAGTTCAAACCAAAGGAAAGTACACTATCATTTGGCAGCAAGGTGCCCACCATCCTCAGTGTTAACTACACTGTATTTAAATGTCTATTAAGAATTTTGTTACATATTAATTAATGTTGTGGAAAGTCCATTTGAGGGAATGGATGAAAAAACAATGCCCGTCTAGTAATAAATTTTATTACAGATCTTCTTAATTATCTCTGGAAGAATGTTAGTTCTAAGAGATTGGTTGTCATCATTAGAGTTGAGAATTTGCAAGCATGTGCTTTATTCTTGACTAAAAATGACTAGTAGGAATCATTTTTAAGGTTGTGTGATTTTGTAGATGCTTTCTCAGACCAACTGGGGTGTTTTTGTTCTGACATTTGCCTTCCTGCTAAAGAGCTTACCCATAGACCCCACCTGAGAAAATTTGTCATTAAACAAAAAACCCACTGCAAGAAGTGGAAATGATAGCTTATACTTGCTAGTAACTAAGAGTCATAAGATTTGTCTTCGATATAAGAATATTTCCTTGTCTCTAATTACAAATGATAGGTACACTCAATCCCCCTTTAAACTTCTGCAATTAAACTGTCAAGAAGCTTTATGTTTGCTACTCTTGAGCAATGTATCTGTTGAGACTTTATTTCTGGCTTGTCATTCCCACCCCCCCTCAAAAATGCATTTATAGCCATACAGCCGTGGATTGTATTGCCATGGCCCCTTCTCCAATCCAAGGAGATCATTGGGTGAAGTTGGCTGGGAACAAGTTCTTCAGTCAACTGTAAGACTGAGACTAAGAAAACAGTGCTATACTCCTCCCTTCCGGGCATTTGCTATGTGCTGCTAGGAGAGGAAGGAGAAAGATGCTACTGGTTTCAGCTTGACTTTGTTATGAAGGACAACTCTGCTGCTGCTCCTTGCTTGGTTTTGGGATCAGATAAATTATTTCTTTGGGTCAGACTCTATTTCTGCATCTCCCCTACCTCGCCCAATCCCCAAAATTAGAACAGGTTCTAACTTTCCCATAATATTACTATTGCCTGGACAAAGTCACTGTAAGAAACATTGTATACTTTGATCTTCCTAGCTTCACAGAAGTCTCTTACAAGTCCTGCCAGCCTGCATGTACTTATGAAATGCTGCAAGGAAGAGCTTGTGTTTTCTGGTAGGTTCTTTTTTTAAAAAAAAAAGGTCCCTCATCTCTCTTCTGCTCCCCATTGATCATCCGCTCTTCACACATAGATGAGATGTTGCAAATAGGTGACAGAGGAAACAGACAGCAAGCAGTAGGTTGTGAAACTTCCTATTTCCATTCACATCACAAGTACTGAAGATGCTGGGTGCATCAGAAGCAAGCCCTTAGGTAGCAGTGCCTGTATTAACAAGCACAAAATCGTTTTCTCAGTCATTAAACGATGGCATTGCTATGTTTGATGAAAATGCTCATGAATTCCAAATGAGAATTTAAACTGTTGAAGCTCTTCTGTAGAGAAGAAATCCTCGGCTCAGCACAACTATTATCACGAGCTGCTTCCTTTTCCTTTCCAGGCCTACCATATTTTCAAGAACAGAATGACTTAAAAGGATTACTAGAAAATCTCCATCAAAATATTCAGGCTAAAAAAAGAAAGAATGTGGAAATCATGTGGCTGGCTGCAGTGGTAAGAATCCTCATTTCAAAACAATTTTTATCATTTTATTCCTGCTTGTTAAAATGAACAGTACTGAAAATGGTTGATGACAGTCACTACCATTTTGCCTTTAAGCTCACTAGGTCAATCACCCTAAACTATCTTTACTTGCAAACATTCATGTTCATTAATTAGCACTTCATTATCCGCCTCTTCTAATGAAAACCACTATACTGCTTTGTTTTTCCTTAAGCTGCTGTTCTCACTTCTTTATTTCTAATGCCAGGAGCATATCCAATACTAGGGATTCCATTAAAATGATTCTTGGCTATATATATTCCCTTTCCTTTCTATAAATGGGCTTCCTCTGTATTCATATCAGTGAATGCTGAAATGAGCCAATATAGGTGATAATAATGACATAGAAAACTTATCCATAAGGAGTAATATGAGGCCTTTTGTGGCAGGACAATTCACCCTCCTAACT
The DNA here is from genome assembly GCF_021028975.2 of Sphaerodactylus townsendi. NCBI lineage: Eukaryota > Metazoa > Chordata > Lepidosauria > Squamata > Sphaerodactylidae > Sphaerodactylus > Sphaerodactylus townsendi. Next base: position 50,212,814 of record NC_059434.1, read on the forward strand.
ATTTGTGACAGGTTCAGGCAGCCTCCTAATTATACTGAACAGGTTTTCCTGCCTTTTCCTAATGATTGAATTGTTTTGATGGTAGCGTGGAATGTGCTCAGCCTTAAGAACTCCATAAAGGTGAAGGGTGCCTTTCCCCCATGGCAAATCCCCTTTCTGAAGCACCAGAGAACTGAGGAAAGTTCGTCAAACAGAAGTAAAATGTATTAAACAAACTAGATAGGATCAGGAGATATTTCTGTGGATGGAAATCAGGGAGGAGATGACTATATACAGTTTTTCACAGGCGCTATTCCTAATCAAGCTTTATACATTTCTTTAGTTGCTTACTGTAAGCTTTATAAGGTCCACTCTGCACGGGCCAAAAACAGTGCCCCTGGAACAATACAAACACTGTTCCAGGGGCATTGTTCGCACAACTGCCACCTCTGCATCGAGGCAGCACCCTGCTCCCCCCCCCCCAGTAAAGGTGCTATTTTTCTGTTTGGAAAACAGCATTTCCCATTGGGCGCCGTGCAAACGGCACTGGGTTGGGGGCCCCACTTTTAGGCGCCACCTGCTTTCCCCACATTTACCTTCTCTCCCTGTGAAGCTCCGCAGCGAGCAAGGAGACATGCCCATGCTGCCTTCGACCCCCAGGTCAGAGGCACCTCTGTGGGCTGTGGCCACTCTAGGGCCGCTCGCTCCTCAGCGTGTGAACAGCCCCGGAGCCACACCGGCATCATACATGTTGGTGTGCAGCCTCTGTGGGGGCCCATGCAGGCCCAAGTTTCATAGTTGCTTAGATATTATGAATGGGTTTCACTCTTTACCTGTGGGAACTCCCACTACTATTCTACCTTCAGCTTTGACTACTAAATAAAACTCCCAGTTCTGTCTGTGTATTTTCTGTTTTTCAGCACACACTGAACTCAGTATATTTCAAGTCAGATCCACTCCCTGACTGAAATTCCTCCTTCCTCTCTGAGTCAGCTTGGTGCTCCACCAGTCTCAGGTCAGCTTACCCAATCAGGGCATTTCCCCATCCCTAGGAAGTTTCTCCCCACTCTATTGTGATGAAACCTTGTTCCATTGACCGACTAGCACCTTTAAACCTCTATTTTTCTGTGCAGGCTGTCACACCTTTGCATTTACTGAGAAATGATGAGGTCAGATAATTCTTTTATTTAAAGACAGCATGCCAATTCCCACCTCCAAACCTTTGTATGAGGAGCAGACATGGTAGATACTTACTGGTACAGAACCAGTGTGTGATTTGATTCGAGTGTCAAATTAAGTTCAAGAGTGCCCAGATTCAAAATCCAATTCTGCCATGAAGCTCACTGGGTGACTTTGGGACAGTTGACCTCACTCAACCTTACATTCAACCAACCTGTGTCTGAGAGTTGTTGTGAGCATGAGTGGAAGAAGGTTTATTCCACCCTGAGCTGCTTGAAGGAAGGATGGGATAAACTCATATTTCTATCATTTAAAAATCTAGATAGTGTGTGGCAATAGGCAAGTATTTGAAAATGTAAGGACAGTGTTTCTAGTACGCTTTAAAAAGTTGAACTTTGTTTTGAGCTTCCTGTGTATTGATCAGTTGGTTCAGTGAAGAATTTGAATCTTTGAATAGGCGTACAAACCGTTCAGAAAATAGCACATAAAAGAAAAAGGGTTAGATTTCAAAAGATATAGAAAACCTTACACTAGATCTGACAGAACCCTCCACCTTGTTATGGCCTTAACAGGGGTAAGGGTTTTATTGAAGAGAATCTCCACCAGCTGCTAAAAAGTGTAACAGCACACATATAGTTATTAAAAGTAGCAAAGGGGAATGAACTCACATTGGCAGATCAGGAGAGGGGCCAAGAGGAGATCTTTTAGAGTGTATAATACGGGGAAGGAATTCTGGCAATGGATATTCCACAGAGAAGCAAGAGTCCAAATTGAATTTAAATGTTTTATATAAATTTGTTCAAAAATACAAACACACAGTGAGACATAAGGGCACATACATTCAAGTTTCCTAGGATATAAACAGGTTTGAAAGATAGATTGGATGATAGAGAAGGGAATGGGCGTTGTTGTGGGGTAATACGTTACCTAGCGATTCTTAGAAGAGTAGAAGTAGAAGGCAGGGATTCCATGCCAGCACAGAAACCCAATGAAGAACGAATCCATGTCTCAACACCACAGCAAGAGAACATGTGGCAATGAGCAATATGTTGCAGGTAAACTAAACTTTTATAAGGTGGGTCGTTCCTTGATGGGAAAGGAATAACCGAAATCACACTACGTTCCACATCACTGTGCTGGAGTTTTGGCAGGGGTGCTGAGAGGAGTAATTAGTCAGCTCATCTACTGCTTAAACCGGGACAATGGGGCCAAAATTGCGCTTTGTTAAGCTAAGCGAGGAAATGCTGAAAGACTTCCATGCAAGATTAACTCTTAAGGAGGGAGTCACTGCCCAGGATATTCAGATTTGAAAAGCTGGAGACATTTAGATCAGGATAAGGTGAGTGATTTAGGAGAGTCATGACAAAGGGAAGGAAATGCAGAGAAGCAACCCTTTGCTGCTAACTTGGTTTCCCAGAAGAGATAGTGAAATGACAGTATCTGATAGCAAGTTGGCTTTCCATATTCTTTGTCTTTAACAGTATCTTTGCAAGGTGAGGTAATCAAGCATTCTAGTGACTCAAATGAGACCTCCAGGTTATGCTGGAGTAACTCATTATCTTAGCTTTTGTTAAAGTAGTTTTGACCTTTTGGTTGTGGTCAGGTGCTCATGTGGCTACCTACACCCATAGGAGTGCTTTTGGCAACTGGCTTTTGCCAATATGATTTTAAAGCAGAAATATATATAAATAATATTCTGGGGGTCCTTTGGGTCGTTACACCCTGAAAAGGAATAATTACATCAATAAATAGGAGCCTTATCAAATAAGTGACCAATTAACTTCTTCATTCTGTATTGTGAAAAGCCGTAATCATAACATTTTTTTAATTTTTGTGGAATTTAACAAACAGCGCAAGGTATAACTGTTAGCTAACTGCTTTCATTATGTTGACACTAACAGAATATACAGTTGTATGTTTGTGTAAATAACATTCTTTAATTGTGTTATTAGGGATGTAAATATTGTTCCATGACCATTTAGCTCTCTTTGAATTATACCTCTTTTCTTATTAACATTTGCTGAGATAGCAGATAGCTCAGTGACAAAAAATTTAAGCATTTGATTACCAATTAAGACGACCTGAAGAACACAAATGTCACTAACCTGTATATTTTAGATACTTGGCAGATTTTTGGTGACATAATCATTTTTGGTGTGAAATATATTAGACAGGCCTTTATACTTTCCTCACCATTGTCAGTCATGGCAATGATACACTACAGTTCTTTCATCTATTCTTACAAATTGATACACTATGGTTCTGTAATCTGTTGAGCAAAACTGTGTCATAAAAAATGTCCAAGAACAGTATTTCTCAGACAACTCCTAAGAGTCTGCAAGTCTTTTGTCCTTCCCACCCAGTCAAGAAATGAGAACATTGGAACTTAAGTGCAAGGAGTTTTATGTTGTGGACCTATAAAAACATCTAAATTCTGAACATGTTCCCATAAGGGACAATGGAAGGGCTTGTGGGATCTGCAAAAAGTTTTTAATCAAAGTAAGGGTCCTTGGATTACTCAAGTCTGAGAACCAATAGTCTAGAAGTCTCATAAATAATTTGTATACGTTGTAATAATTAAAATGTGTCACCTTTTACTTTTGTAAATGTTTGACTGAAGCATCATTTGCATTAATACAGAAGGGAACAAAGTTTTGTATCCTATGACATCCTATTGCCTCTTATACCAACTAGTTCATGTCAGACAACGCTTGTGATCATTTATTTCTTGCCATGTTTGTATCTGTACATTGTCTGTTTTTGTTCCTACTCCAGTGATCTGATTTCACCCTAAATCTATGTTCTGTAGTAGCAGTGCTGTCTAGGACTGGGTTCATCACTGTCAAAGCTGAGGCAGATTCCTACTCTGATGTGTAGGAATGCAGTAAGTGGAAAGGATTCTATTACCACGATCCAAAGAGTACTTTTCCCATACAATAAAATTAGACTTATTTCTGAGTAAATCTCCCACTGTGCATAGCCTGCTATCACAAGAATGTGGAAATAACTTCTACTGACCTATTGTTGTTATAAATTTACATTAGCCAAAATATATAATAAGGGCAGGTAAAAAAGTTCTGAGTCATAGGGACATAAAAATACAGCTGTGTCACATTTGCTTTAAATAGAGCATAGCTTTATATCTTTGGATCAAGTTTTTACTAGTTCTTCATAAATGGAAAGAACTAGTCTGTTAGTTTATTAGTAGTAGTATTATTAGTATTAGTGTTTATTAGCAGAGTGGAACAGAAGAGACAGATTCTCAGTTGCTTTTTATATGAGAGTTTACTAACTATAAAGGGAGAGTTACATAAGGATAAAATAAGAAAGTCTTTCCTGTTATACATCTACATTATTGTAAGTTTGGTTACATCTTGGTACCAATCTACTGCCTCGTGGTGGTGGTGTTGTGTCTGCTCAAACAAAGAAACAGAGTTAACTTTATAACTTCAGATTTATGTGCTCACTAGCATGTAAGCAATGACTATCTGACTGACCAATAACTAATCAGGAAGTCAGGTCATGAAGAGTGACTTCAGCAACTTGTTTACATACAAACAGTTAACCCTTTTATAACTGAGTTGTGACAGATACTTGCAAAATCCCAACAATATCCAAGTGATACTGTTATGTGACATTTTAAGATCCATTCAAGACCAAGATTTTCAGTGTCAGCTATAATGAGAAATTGCAAATCTTGTATTAAAGTGGTTCTTAAATTCCTCTAAAATTCTACTGTTGGTATAAGTTGCTTTTCAGTTTATCAGTTTGTTCCAGCTGTTCCTCTGGCATTTCATTCTCTCACAGTACATTAAGCATTTGGACATTGTGGGTGGGAATGTCCCCTGTATTATCAGTCACAATGGCAAAATGCAATGAAATAATGTAGCTCAGTGAATTCAGTGGACTCAGAAGCATGTAACCCTGCTTAGAAAGACACTGAAATTTCCCCGTTTAATTCAGTTTCACTAGTTACTCATTCAAACCCACTGTATTTTTTTACTCTTGATTTGTTTATCAGAAGGAAAGATAATGTGTTTTTTCTCTTTGCTCATATTTGTCCTTCTCGGTCATATATATTAGAAAGTCTTGAGTTCCATTCTTTGTGCTAACTTTATAGAGTTATATCTTGAAATACATGCACCTATACAAAATATTTTAACTGCCAAAAATCTATATGACCAATTGGTGGCATATATGTATGCAATATGTTCTGAAAATAAGTTATATTTCACACTGACAACTTTTATCTCATGGGTCTTTAAATATTAAACCTAATACACATGTTTCAATTATTGTTACAGAAAAAATAGCTTCTCATTCCACTCTAGAACTCAAACAAAATATGTATCCAGCAAAATGACATAGCCAACTAATAACATCCAATGAATGTCATTCACCATACTTTTTAGTTCTGTCCTTGTTCAGAAGTTTGAGCACCTATGTGCCAAAGTTCATGGGTAAATCTGCTGTTAAAATTAAGTGCTTGGATGTATTATCAAAACCCCAGAATTGAATTTTTTAAAACAGTTAATAATTTGGGGCTTAATTCATACAAGCTCCAATGTTTAAGATCAGAAAGAATAAATTTAGCTACAGAGAGTGTACCTCCCTTAGCACTACCAGCCAAGAAAAATGAAAGGTGAAAATCATGAGCAGATGGGGAACTTAGCAACAAGAGGTATTATAAAGCAAACCCTTTGAGTGGAACATAAACCACAGCTTTAAAAAAAAGAGTTAATAATTCAGTGTCTGCTCTTCTGTGTGGACAGAATCTCTGGCCTGGAGGGACTCCGGCACAATGGCCCTCTGCTTCTGCCAAAGTTAGTAAATTTGCCCGGACTACACAGAAAAGCTGATGATATATTTAGATTGTAAACAAGTTGAAATATTGTTGCTGGAGAGCAAATGAAGGGCTTCAAAAGCCCTAATAAAGGCTGAACAAACTCTTTTAGCATCTTGGTTAGTTGTAATCTGATCATGCATCCTTAACAAACCAAAAGTTCTCTATCTAAGGCCCTTTCTGCACACATGCAGAAACGCGCCTCCACCGGCATGAATTATGCTGGTGGAGGCTCCGAGGCTGCTCACACCGCAGCGTGCGAGCAGCCCCTGACTTCCCCCCCCCCCCAGCCAGAGAGGCGGCTCCGCACAGAGTCGCCTCTCCTCCAGTCCCCTCCACTGACCTTGTCTTCCAGCGTCGCTCTGGAGAGCTGCAGGGCCCGCCCATGCAGGTGGAGGTGACCGGAAAAGCGGCGGCGGCCTGGCAGTGCAGTTTGCACCGCGCTGGCGAGAAGGCGCCACTTTGCAAAAACCTCGCTAGTTTTGCGAGGTTTAAAAGGTGGTAATTGGCTTCCAGCGCGCTGTGTAATAACGCTTCCCCAGGGACGGCGCGTTTTGCGAATCCCTGGAAGCGTTCCTATTCCTGCTTTCGATGCGGAAAGGGCCTAACAATAGGGATATCTAAAGAAGAAAATGTAGAGTTACTCCAAGGCTTTTTAATATTGTATCTGCTAAGATGCTCCAAGATGTCATATGGGAATTCTTCTGTGACCACTATAGTAAAACTAGCAAAAAATCCTGATCTAACCAAAAAAATCTAAATTTAACGGCAGCAGTCTAAGCCTTCAATTAATTGGACCTACAGCCTACTTCCAAAAACAAGTTGAAATTAGAAACAAATTTTGGAGTTCACAGTACTTTTAGAAATATACATTTTTCAGCAATTGTGTTTCCATTACACAGAAGACAGATTTTAGAGACGAATATGGCCTCTTGATTGACTGCTTAACCTTCATTTTCCTATACTCTCAAATTAATTGGTTAACGCAGCCTACTGGCATATTTTGCTAATGCCACCCCCACTTATATATACCATCTTATTTGGGCTGACTGTTAGGCATGGTTTCCTCCCAAGGGTATAGAGTTTTTACCGGCTTGCCATCTAAATGTTAGAGGTCAGGGTTGTGTCAATTGGCTTCTTCTCTGTTACTTAAAGCAGCTTGAAAATGTTCACCACCCAGAGCCCTTTGGGGGTGGGCAGTATAGAAATTTAACAACAACAACAACGACAATAATAATAATAATAATAATAATAATAATAATAATAATAATAATAATAATAATAATAATAATAATAATAATAATGGGGTGGGGGTGACACAAACAGGTCAGCTGCTTAAGGGCAGAGGTGCAGGGCCTCTCAACAAAGCTGGGGGAAAGTGTTCTGCCCCTTCACCTGCTCCACTCAAGAAGGGTTAAGCTGGCTGCCTATAAGCTGGTGGCCTCCAGTCACCTCTAGGGGGTTTGGCATACCCAGGTAGCACAGCTTCAGCTTAGACCTGTCCTTCTCTGCCTCCAAGTCTAGGAAAGTGGCTGATCCTACCTGTTGCTTCACCCCCGGGCCTGGGGAGTGTGCCGTTTCTGCATGGGGTATGTTGTTTATCCTCTCTCTGCCTCTGCTTAGTCTGTCTGATTGCCCCAGCATTACCATGACAGGGCAGGCAGAGAGAAACATGGGAAGCAGCAAGTATAACTACTGTGCCTTTCAGTTGAATCTCTCTGGGGTGGGGGCCCTTCCCCACACACCTTCGTTACATGTCTGGTTGAGCCTGTCTACCATTAGCCTATATCCCTTCTTTAATCAGGGAAGATGGTGGAAGGTGGGTGGACAAAGGGCAGTGTCCCAGCAGATCATGTAAAACCCTTCAATTGTTCTGGCCATTGATGTGGTGAAAGAAGATTTCTGCCAAACTTCATAGATAGCATTGAGAAGACCTTGCAGCATGGGGAAGGCAATAACCTCAGGTGAATCTGCACAGAGTCTGCCTAGGATCTTGTCACTAGGGAGGTGTGCTGTGGTAGTGATCTCTGTGTCCAGAGACTTGACCATCTGCAACATTTGTTCCCCATAAAGCCTCAAATCCTCAATAAGTACTGGGGGCATCTTGCTTCCGTCCCCTGCACCAATGTAACCCAAGTGGACCAAGATGGATGAGGACACCTTTGATGGGCATATTATTTCCAAATCCAGTTTGGGCAGTCAGTCTGATGACTGGAAAGCATTTTCTCACAATGCTGCTTTTACTTTAGATACCTGATTGTTCCTTGCATTAGGAATGAACTTTTCAAATGCTCTAGAGGCTGAAACATTATGGCCTTCCTCCAAACACAAGAGACATAATTCACGTTTGTTGATTTGAATACACTTTTCTGGGTTATGGTTGCCAGAAGACAATTGAAGTCTACGCTTTGCACAAAGGAAGAAAAGTGAACCAGGAGTCTGACTCAGAAAAAATAACACTCATGAGCAGCAAAAGAAGCAACTGACTTTGAAAGGCAGAAGAAATAAACCGAGGGGAAGGGACACAGCTATGCCTGAGGACGTGACATTTTCAGTGAAAATGCGATGATGGCTCCCTGCAACCTCTAGCAGTTTTAGCTGGTAAAATCTCCCCAAACAGGCTTGCTTATAGAAGACCAACAGAACCCTTGACATGGTGCTTCTTGTCCATGCACAGCTACTAACAATATTTCATATAACATGTACAAATGATCTCATAGGTTTAGGTAAGATTTTTGTCTCCGGACAGTGTACCATGTTAACTTTAGTTTTATTTTTAAGTTAAGGCTGGTGGTGATTTTTTATCTTTGCCTTGTAGTCTAGGATAACTTTTATATGTAGTGAATACCTAAATAATTAAAATGATGTTTCCTCTCTGAAGTTGGTGTAAAATCCCTGCTTCCTTCTGTTGCTGTCACTTTGTGTCATCTTCCTACCCATTCACAAACTTGTTCATTCTCTAAAACTTGTCATGCACTTTATGCCCAAGATCACATCTTTAACCAGCACAATTTAGGGCCATAGCTCACATTTGTGTCCATAATTTTTATTTCTTGTCATTCAACTGTTTACATTTGACCATTTGCTGATGAGCCGCCTCTGCTGAAAATACTTTTACTACAAGAGAATGGTTTAAATGCTTCACCAATGTGGCCTCCGCTACAGAGCGACCAGGGTAGCTGCCCTGGATCCTGCCCTGGATGAGCTGTGCTGGAGGGCTCTTGACCAGCAGCCATGGCCTCTTTGTGCATGACCACAAAACCAGTCTAACCAGTCTCAGTTTACCAGCTGTGGGTAACGCTGAGTGATCAAAGGCGCCTGGAGAAAAAACACTTAATTTTGATAAAGGGAAAAAATGATGTCGCCAGAATGCTTAGAAGGTCCCAAGATAACTGTGGCGTGAGGGGAGGTGGGATGAGGAAGGACAGAGATAAAATTGTAAGAAATTTCCAAAATAAAAGATTCTGTACTGTCTCAACTATTTGACAAAGTTTTGGTTCTATTACTACAAATTATCACAGCTGCCCACCTAAAACAGTCATAGCAATACTTTTCTTTGCCTTAATTTGCTTTAGTCCAAGTCTTTAAAAGACCCATTTGACCAGCGCTCTCACACTCCAAATACAAGGGATTTCCTGTTCAATCAGGTTTTAAATGGGGTAGTTAAAGTTATTACTCGTGTTCTGGAGGTTCTCCCTGCTTCTTTGATGGTCATTTGCTGATTCTTACTTCTGAGGAGAATGGTGACAAACAGGGAATTAGTTTTGAAGAAGGTACATGAGGGGTTCAGACCTTTGGCATAATAGAGATACTCAGATGCCATTAACGATAAGATTGATAAGTCTTGATAAGAAAGATACAGCTAAAATTAGCTGTCTGGAGAGCTTACTCCACCCCTGTGTGGAGAAATCATATCACTCGGGAAAAATCTGCAGAAAACTCCAGGGAAAAGAGGGAGTGCCTCCTCATGTGTAAAGAAGGGAAGCATTCCATACATACCGAGCCATTAAGTACACGAAATACTGGAAAATGTTTGAGTCTGTCACAATACAGCCACCACATGTAGAGAATCTATTGAGACATTGCATAACATGTACACTGAATGCTCTCTGTTGACTTCACAGCCAGTATACCATCTTGCAAAAATTTAGTTTGCTGAAACCCTGGTGGCAGCACAGTGCATTGTATGTTTGCCTTTTCAAACAGCATAGGATCCCCTGGTTTTCTACCCCTCACTGAGTCATTGGAATGATGGTCTGAACTAGCCATTAGATACAGCAGTGAGGTTGCTCTTGCCAAGGTACTAGTGCCTCTCAAGCGTTTTTATCCCCTTTTTAAAGAGTAAAATGCAAAGTACATTTCACAGTGCTTTTCCCTTGTGTGTGTTGCATTCTCCTTATATTTCTTCTGTTCTATTTCCAAAACCTTTGTTCTTCAATATCTATTCTGTCTAATTCGGGTCTCTTTGAAGTTTTTTATTCAACTTTAGAAAGATTAATCAGGAATCCTTTAATTATTCTGATTTGAGCCTAATTTCAAAATAAAAGCACAAACTTCAAAGGATACTGAGTACAAGTGATTGTTAATGCACAGGGTTAATGTGCATGTATTTAAAAATACAGTTTAAAATACAGCTTAATCCTCATTGTTTTGTAGTGACATCTCATACAACATGAATTAGAATATAAAAATTGAAATAGTGGAAAGGGACAATGCTTCATCATCCTTGGCAGTCAGCTGTTCTCTAGATTTGCTTTAAATCTGTTTTTCTCTCTGATATTCAAAATCTGTTTTGCTCTCTGATATTCGAAATGGCAGTCTTTCTCTTGAACATTCAGCTATTCATAAAATTATCATTATTAAATAATGGTAATTGCTAGACTGGCACATTGCTGTGCCTTTTTACTGAAAGAAACGAAGGTTCAAAGGCTGACAATATTGTGGTTGCCTAGCAGCCCCCATAATGGCCCATGAGATCTCCTTTCTTAAAGGTGCAGGTGTTGCTTTGATTGTTTGGGAGAGGAATAACCAATGTATTTTGTAAAGATTTCAGAGTGGGTTTCTTTTGCAAACCTAAAACTTTTTTTGGATTTGTTGAAAGGTCTGTCTTTTTTGTTAATTGCTTGAATATCTGGATGAGGCACAGATGGGGCTATGTTGAGAATTAAATAGACTGACAAGCAGGAACCCACAAGAACATGTGGGGTGAATTTACTTCTTCTCCACTGTTTCCTTCTTTCCTTTCCTTGAAACCCCCATAGCATCTCCTTTCCCTGCCTCCTTTCCTTCCTATCAATGAGCCAACCTAACCTCTCCATCTTCAATTTTTCACCCTATCCTGCCACTGGCAACCTCTGCCAAGCTGTACAGTGCTGGTGGGTGGGCCCAGTTGCACAGTGGGGAACTTGGAAGGGCTTGTTAATGGCACCCATTTTCTCCTGTCTCAACCTCCCTACAAGACTTTCCCTTTCTTTCTACTTGGCAACCTCCATATCCTCAATCTTACCTGCTTTTTTTCTGTCCTTCCTAGCCACCAATCAACCTTTTATCTGCCCCTTTCTCTTCAGTTATATTTATTATTTATGTACTCCATTTATAGCTCACCTTTCTCTGCAATAGAGACTCAAAGTACCTTACTTTATTTTGATTCCTCCATTGTATTTTCAGAACAACCCTGTAAGCATTGCTGGACTGGCATGAAAATCCAAAACAGTTCTGAAAAGGGTTCTGTCCCTTCCTCCTGCCTTTTACTAACAGAACCCAACCCAGTTGTCCAACAGTCACTGAGAGTATAAGCTACAGTATTTGTTGACAATGGTTTTTAAAGGCCTATGGCTATATATAAGTAAATTTGCTTATGTGACTTAAAGGTGCAGGCGCTCCTTTTTTCCCAATTTTTCAATTTCAAGGGTTTGTTTGTTTGCAATTCTGGAGCATGTTTCAGGTTTTTAGAAAGATCTGTCTTGTCTGGGCCCAGACTCTGGATTTCAATATCCTCAGATTTGGTCAACTTCACTATTAGAATATACCTCTTCTATGGCCCAGCCCAAATTAGCTGCTGGTGTTCTTCACCTGCAGCTGGAGTGACTTCCTTCTCTATGGGTGAATCTGTTGTCCATGGATGTGCCGACAACACAGTTCTGTTTGGGGGGTGAGGTATTAAACCCCCATATATTTTATTTTTGATTTCACATTTTTCTACAAATATGGAGAGTTGCCCAGTTATTTTTTTAGCATCAGTGTGGCGTAGTGGCTAAGAGCAATGGCTAAGAGCAGGTGCACTCTGATCTGGAGGAACCGGGTTTGATTCCCAGCTCAGCCGCTTGAGCTGTGGAGGCTTCTCTGGGGAATTCAGATTAGCCTGTGCACTCCCACACACGCCAGCTGGGTGACCTTGGGCTAGTCACAGCTTCTCGGAGCTCTCTCAGCCCCACCTACCTCACAGGGTGTTTGTTGTGAGGGGGGAAGGGCAAGGAGATTGTAAGCCCCTTTGAGTCTCCTGCAGGAGAGAAAAGGGGGATATAAATCTAAACTCTTCTTCTTCTTCTTCTTCCTATCCACAGATTTAGGTATCTGCAGATGGAGGCCACGTGTTGCAATTAGATATATAGATGGTATTTGTGTACGTAAAGTGCTATAAAGTCTCAGTTGACTCAGCACAACTCCATAGGATTTTCAGACAATGGATGGACAGAAATAGTTTGCCATTTTCTGCCTCTTTGTAGCTACCCTAGACATCCAAGCACTAACCAGGGCCAACCCTGATTGGCTTTCAAGATCTGATAATATCACGCTAGCCTAATATAACTTCAATTTTGGAAACCAATGCCTGTTTCCATTCCTTGAGTGCATTTTATGACTTGGGTGCAATAATAGAATTCTATCAGTTGAATCAGAAAAGAGAATGTGGTTATATTGAAGCAAATATAAAATATGCTGCAATGAGCCTGACTATGCAGTGCCACCAGCATTAATGATAGCACTAAGTTGCTTGATTTCTCTCTGTGTTATAGATTTGCCGCAAGCTCAATGGAATCCGATTTACCTGTTGTAAAAGTGCCAAAGATAGGACATCAATGTCAGTGACACTGGAACAATGTTCAATTTTAAGAGATGAACATCAGTTACAAAAAGACTTTTTTATTCGCGCACTGGACTGTATGAGGAGGTAAGTTCTTAATCTCTTTTTATCATTCCCATGTTTAACATTTAGCTTGGGCAGAAGTAAGAAGTATGTGATTTGATCTTAGCCTGTTTCAAGTCCAGATTCTCCCAGTTGTTTAATTCTCATACAGACATCTTGTAGAACTGGTATTGCTTAACCAAATGCAGTAATTTGTTGCACTTAGTGTTTTCTGTTAGTTCTTTTAATGAAAGATGAATAATATATAGCAAAGAAAGTTGAGACAGATGTTAACTGTCATTTTTATTTAATTAAGACCTCACTGTTTGTTTGGGGTTTTTTTGTAAATAAAAATTAATTTGTATTTGGGTTGCCCAATCCTCAACCTGAGACAGCTCAGGATGGTGCTGCTGCAGTGCTGCCCCCTGCCTCCAGAGGGCTGTCCGGCGGTGCAGAGAGGCAGAACTCCGCCCCCCCCCCAAAAAAAACCCACTGCTGGAAAGCATTCTATAGGTCTTAATGGACAGTCCAAGTCCTGGGCTGCAGTGAAACTGCCTGCACACCTGGGGTGGAAGCCAAATAACATTGACTCTACCCCCAGGAACACTCTGTCCCTGCCCTCAGATGCCAGCACAGCTCCGTGGTGGTCCAGACCTCCCAGTTTTACCGTAGAGCTGAGGGGTGGTCAACCCCCGGTGCCTTTGCCCCCTCCGCCACAGGGGTGTCCCCTGCAGCCTGGAAAGGGCAAACACATCGGCTCAGCCCCATACTGCCTCCATGCTGCAATTTGGTCTCTCCAATAGGATTATGCAGAGACCAAGACTGTAATTATGCAGAGGCAAAGATGGAATTAATCAAGTACAAGCAGGGACCCATGAGAAACTGACAGGAAAATTCCCCCAGTTGTCACTTCTTATTCCTTTCGCTTCTGACATTCCCAGTCACCTTTCTTAATCCTTTTCCTCTCACTGCCACCTTGCTGGTTTGCCCCCCCCCCCCCCCCCGGCATTCTATTCACCTACCCTCACTGCTCTGCATATCTACCCCTTACCCATGGCACTCTGCTCACACACCCACCCTCGCTGGTCTGCCTACCTATTACCCCATCTTTGGCACTCCACTTACTTCCAACTCTCACTGCTCTAACTAGCAACCCCTGCTAGCTGCTCTCTCTGCCTACCTTTCCATCCTTGCTACTCTACTTAACAGCAAAGGTTTCTTCTCCCCACCCTTTCCATGACTACAAGAGAGCTTGGCACAGTTGACACAATCCTCCTTACACACTGAGAGAGACACCTGCTTCCAGCACTGATCCCACAGTCTGGCCAGTTAGAAGAACTGCACCAGCAAAGGTTATAAAGGTATAAAAAAAGCAAAGGTTATAAAGGTATAAAAAAAGCAAAGGTTATAAAGGTATAAAAAGGTATAAAAAAGCAGCATCAAAGTTGCCCAAAGAATCTTCAAATATGTAAACAATATTTATTTGATGATTCTGTCTCATTTCATGTCAGAATGCTTTCTCTGTGGATCAAACTTTGATTTCAACAACAGCTCCAAGTGTCCCCAATCCCAATATCACCTCTAGACTCAGTGAAGCTCCTGGCCTGCCACAGCTTCCCCTTAATCATCACAACTGTCACTAGGTCCACTGCAGCTCCCAGCCAACCAACCACAATCACCTTTGCAGCTTTTGCCCACTCCCCCAATTGCCACAGCCATTGCCAGGGCCACTGTGGCACTTGTCCACTCCCCATCATTGCCATGATTCCCACCAGGCCTGGCATGTCTCTTGGCCTCCACTGCCAGGCCTACGAATGCTTCTCTGCCCTACCCCCCATCTTCACAGACTCCAATCCCTGTTTCCCCGAAAATAAGACCTATCCCGAAAATAAGGTCTAGCATGATTTTTCAGGATTTTTGGAGGATGCTTAAAATATAAACCCTACTCCAAAAATAAGCCCTAGTTACAGATTCCCCAGCACAGCTGATCTGGTCATGTGGTGGGAGGTGGGTGCAAAATCATGGGGAAAAAAATAAGACATCCCCTGAAAATAAGCCCTAATGCATCTTTTGGAGCATAAATTAATATAAGACCCTGTCTTATTTTCAGGGAAACACAGTCAATTAACTGTGCAGACAACTCTTTTGTTTGGGAGGGCTTTAACTTCTCCACACTTTATTTTTCAACATTTTCAGATTTTTATGCAGGCCTGGGGAATCCCACAAGTTTGCAAAAGTATCAGTTTTTGGTCACTGTGGCCCCAATCTGCAGATTTAGATTTATATCTGCTGATGGGGCCACACTTACATTATTATACTCTTTTCCAGTGAATGATCTTAGTAGAACTGTAACTTCATCCACCACATCCTGGACCATCTTTGTTTTAGAAAGCTTCACGTGGGTCCTACTACCTCCCCAGTTCTGTTAGGTAGGGGCTAGGACCAAGCGGAGCATTCTAAAATAAAGACAGTTAAGCACGTGACAGATGAAGTTGCAATTCTACTTAGATCTTTTGGTGGAAAAGAGATAAATACCTAGAAAACCTGGAAAAAGTATCTGTCTTTAGGCAGTGTGGCCTCAGTCTGGGGATTTAAATATCCTTTGATGGGTCCACACTTTTTGTTATTAGACGATGCAAGGTAATACACATGAAGTGTTAAAAGCTCCTTATTTATTTGGTTGGTTGGTTTATAGGCTGTTCTTCCTCTAACGGGCTCAGAGTGGCTTACAACATGTGCTCAATAAAATCTATAAATAAACATTCCAGTTTAGCATCTCAGAGCCATTAACAGAACCCAATAAGATATGTAGCCATTTCTGCACTTGCTAGCTAACACCGTGTAATTAAATACAACATACCATCTTCTGTTTGAAATCATGCCGGGGGGGGGGGGGGGGGCAAGGCATCGGGGTGAACAGGTTTGATAGCCCTGTAACCCTTAATGACAATTTTTAGAAGTCTATGTGAGGAGGTAAGATTCAGCCTCCCAAACTCTGTTGAAAGGTGAAGTTCTCAGGGGCTGGGATTTGTGGATTAAAGGCATCCCTACCTCCTCATCCATTATTCAGGTATTATCTCCAAGGATGGGTAATTGTATGTTCCTCACTCTGGTGAAGTAACATTATTCACTATATCTATTTCAGCATGGAATTCTTTAAAATTGATGATTATTTATTCTGGATTCTTTTCAGCACCATTTAATCAACATCAAAGAGAGAGACTACCTATTTAGTATTCAGTAATTCACCCTGTGCCCTTCACCATTAGCATGAATTGTATTTGTTAAAGAGATAGTAATGGCTGCAGAAATAAATGAAAACAATATGAAAATTCAGATGCTTAGCTTGTTTTGGAATTGCTCGTGTATCATGTTGTATTAATGTTACGTACATTTCATAAGTATCATTATAGCACATAAATCCTATCTCTGCTACAGCTTTTTAGCCACAGTAGGTGACGCATGTGCTGGCTTTCAGATCTGAACATGCTTTTACTAATGAGCCATTCATTTTTGTATATTCAATCATAATTTCTGTTGAGGGTCCACCCTCTCAAATGTTCAGTGAGCTTGCAATCCATTTTATAGATGCAATGCTGTGATGTAGCTCAGCTTGTTTCTTGAATAAAAAGTATTTTAGCCAAAAAAATGTAAGTAGATATGGTAAGACTATACCAAGTTGGAAGATAGAAAAGAACACAACAGTTAGAAATCAGTGTAGTTAAAAAAAACAAAACCTATATCACTCCAATTCTGAATAACAAGCCTATCCATACCAAATGCAATTTATCTACCCGGACCACTATGGTCATCTACAGAGGTCCTGCTTTGGTTGTCCAACCTTCTGAATTTAAGCTAGTAGCAACCCAGGAGAGGACCATTCTCTGTAGTGGTGCCAAAACTCTGGAACTCTCTCCTCAGGGAGTTTCATCTGTCCCCTTCTATTGTATCTTCCTTTTTTGTTTGTTTTGTTTGGTGTCCCATCAGTAATCCTTCCTTACTAACCACTTTTTTTAAATTACTGCTTTTGTTTTGTATCTATCTGTTTGCATTTTAGCTCTGGTTTTAATAAGTTTTGAAAGTGTGGTTTAATGGTTTTAAAATGTGATTTTATTGTATATGTGTTAATTTGTTAGCCACCTTGTTGGCCCTTTTGAGGAGAGAAAGGCAGAATATTCTGCACCCAGCCAGTTATCAAATTCACTGAATCTTGGGCCAGCCACAGACTCTATGTCTTACAGGGTTGTTGTGAGGATTACTGGTAGGTGGGTGAGAGAGCTATGAATGCTATCCTGAGCTGCACTGTGTATAATCTTATAAATTACTGAACTTTCTTACCCTTGCCCTAATTATATTTTCCCTAAACTGAAAGGCCTCAAGCTTTTATGCAGAATGATTGCTTTAGATACTCCTTTCAATAGTATTCTAATGATTATTAAACTTATTTAATGATGAAGTAGCCAACAAAGAAAAGTGGGAATTGACTAGGAAGGAGAAATCCAAACCCTTCTTGCTGAACCTAGTCTCTTTATTAAGACTGCTATGAATGTTCAGTTTTTGTTCTTGTTCTCAGTCTGAAAGCTGTGAAAAACTAATGTGAGCAAACATTCCTGTTTCCTTCCACTGTTTTCTTCTCTGCCAGTTCTTTGGCACCATTTTTTTCAAGGCGTTCTTTCTGAAGCTAGTCACAAGTCAGTTCCAACCAGTTATACATTAGGAACTGTCTGTGGTGATATCAAAACATTGTGTAGTCAGTCAGATTTGTATGCAGGCCAAAATTACTGAAGAAAAGTAAAACCAGTTGGCACTAAGTTCGGTAACTCGTGGATGAACCCTTTTGTTGTATCCCCTAAACATCACCAAAGTCAGATGGAGAAGTAAACTCAACTTCACTTGTAGCCATAGTTCAGAGTTTAACAGCATGCCTGGGACAAAAATGACTGGCTAAAACTGTGAAGTGCTTCTTCATACACAGGGGTGAACAAAGAACGCCAGCAGTATAACAGGACTCCTTCTCCCAGTGGAAGCTCCAGAACAGTAACAGGTAGAGAGGAAAACTCTAGAGTTGGTTAGCTGGCAGTAATCTCCATCTGCCCTAAGTGGCCTTTGAATTTTTAGCTGAAGGGAACTATATTCAAGACACTCCCTCAGAGATTTTGTAACTGTGCTTTTGAGTCTGGTCCAAGATTAATGGAATTGTTACAGGATATGACACTTGTGAATTTATCCTTCTGTATGATTGCTCCTGTGAAGTGTTGTTGATAAAGCTATTCAGCGTATTTCTGAGCTCCTCAATCTTCAGGCATAAAAACCTTTGCTTTCATTTCAGGGGAGGAGTAGGGAGTTTTTTGTGGGGGAGACTCTGGGGTTTCAGTGCTTTATTTTATTTTTGCAGCTTGTATTGTGGTTGAATGGCAATGACTCCACAGAGAATTGCCAAAGCTTTGCTTTGGCCAGTAATAATTGTCAGAAAAAGTCCTCTACATGTTGAAAGCAAAATTCTGCAAAATGTTTTGAATGGCATGAAGATTATTTCTCATAATTTAACAGTAAAATATAACTAAACTACATTAATAATTTGTATATCAATTTGGTATCTCAAGGACAGTAACTCGCTTGCAAAAAATTCTCCAGGACAAAATGATTGGTCTAAATGGAAGGTGTTTTAAACTCTTTATTTCAGTAAAACAGAAAGCTTTAGGGGAAAACAGCCACACATTGTAGAAAAAAAAACTCCGTACATGCCCCCCCCCCCCACCAGAAATACAAAGAACACTACTTTATAGTGTCCCTCCTTCTGCCTTGTAAGAGTGGCAGATTTTGATTGATAGTTCATAACTAAGCAGGTAATTGGCTAAAATACTAGACATTTGTTTGGACTGTCTAAAACAAAGAACCAACAGAACCTTGGAAAACAGACCTGCTTTGATTTTGTATAAACAAAGGACGACAATAACCCTTATCTTGTCTGGTCTGGTAAACCAGATGTACTGAAACACACGCTAGCAGTAACTTGTCTGTTAACACTGACCTGTAACCCCTGCCTTGCTGGCTTACAATCTAAGATTCCTCTGGCTTTCCAGTCTTACAGTCTAATAAAGACACCATTATGTATTGTATTCTAAAATAGACATTGCTGCCTGGCTTTCCAACTTTTACAAGTTAAATCAAACAGATATTAAAGTTTCTTACAAAGTAGAACTAACATAATTTGTTTCATAATTCCACAGTTATTCCATAATACAACACACACTCCCACATTCTCCCATTTTTTCTCCTTTTAAATAGCTGTATGTTTCCTTAACCTATCTAGACACTTAAATTTAAAGGACTATTGTTACTTGGACATCAACTCTGGGCTCTTTAAATATATATAGCAAATATGCTGTCCTCTGTGGAGCCTTAGAATTCTCAGTTGTGACTTTTTTGTTTAAAAATGTGTTGAAGAGCACTGTGAATCACAGCTTGTCCAATGTATTCGAAATTGTTTCTTTTTTCCTTAGAAGAACAATTCTGGTAACCTTTTCCAAATGCTTAGGAAAGTTCCTAGAATCAATGCTGTTAGAATCAGAGCTGGGGACAAGGAATCAAGGGATGGTGCTGGATTCTGTATTGAAGTGAGAGCTACAATTAGATCCACCTAGGATGTGCCAAATGTAATGTAGAGGAAGTTAAATCCTTCATTTCTTGGAGAGATAATAATATGGGGGCAGAAGGTAATAAACCTTTAAAATTTTATCTAGTGCCCCTAAATTGTAAACTGTTGTGTTATTTTCAGGATCACTGGCTTGCCCTTAAATTGAGTAGGGGAGTGGAAAACATTGGGTAGGAGTAGCAGTACTGAAAGCAAGCAATGAACAATGTTTTTGAGTACTCTTTCTGGTCAAAGCAGAAGTGTTCAGATTTTGAGCTTACTGAGAAATCTCACTTTAAAGCTAAGCTGAAGTTCATTAAAGATGGGTAGATAATTTGTTAATGGTTTTATTAGGAAATTAAATTAATTGGGAAATTGCAATAGTATTGGACAGAAAATGAGTGTAATTGCATTAACAAGCCAAGACTAAGAGTAAATTGGTGAGATGAATAAAACAAGTTTTGTAAGACATTCTTATTGTTTCTATTTTGTTATCTAAGGCCCCTTCCGCACATGCAGAATAATGCGTTTTCAAACCACTTTCACAACTGTTTGCAAGTGGATTTTGCTATTCCACACAGCTTCAAAGAGCATTGAAAGCAGTTTGAAAGTGCATTATTCTGCATGTGCGGAATGAGCCTATGATTTGGTAGGTAGTATTTTGTAAAGAGAAGAGAATGAAGAGTGTAGGAGCATGAAAAATTGCAAATGCCCTAAGAAGGTAGTTACTGGATACCCAGCATACAGCAAATCTGAGCAAATACAAATCTCCATTTTCTAGTCTTTTCTGTCTGTTTCTAGTGAAACATATCTTTGATTGGTGGTTTAAGAGAGAGGAAATTCCCTTTATCAGTACCAGACAAAATAATCCCAAATTGGAGAGGACGGGTGCATGATTAACATAGATGCTGAGTTGTGTCCCAATAAATTTCAAGAAATCTGCAGTGGGTATATTGGTGTAGTATTATGATGCTGTAGTAATATATTACTACAACCAGTAACCAGGTTTTTTAAAAGCAGGAGAGTTGGGGGGAAAATGGCAGACCTGAGAAATATAGGGAAGAAATGCTGCCAGATATTGCTGGAAGTTTCAGAAATCCACTACTTAACATTAGCACTGCGGTCCAACCCACTTTGATTCCAATCTTTCCAGGAAGATTATACCAAAAATATGTTTGCAAAACATCAGGGGAAACCACAGAATAAGCATCACTGGAGTACGATGTTATGAAGATAATATTTTTTTTAAAAAAAACCTTCCTGTTTGAGTACCAGGCCAGAGAAAATCCTTTATCTGGAAACAGTCATAAGTCTCTCTTTTGGCAATTTTACATTGTTGCTAAATTTTCCTCTAACTTGAGAGTTCCTGTATGCCACACACACAGTACTCTGACTTGAATCCTGTGCAGTGCAAATCTAGTCATGCTAGAAGAAGGCAGTTTTCCAGCTTATTGCAGCCTTCTGTAGCCCATGAAATTGTTCTCCTATGAGTCAGTGGACCTGAAGACACGGTGGTGGGCAGCAAGTTGGGAGTTTTCAGCAGGATGGGTAGAATAAGCAAAAATGGTCCTATTTTCATCTGCAAACAGAAACGTTGGTTCCTTAGAGGATCTGCTGTCTAATGGAGCAGCATTTTAGGATTCTTATAAAATTAGGTACCCTGTATACCAGAACAGTTTTGCCACAACAAATAGAATGCGGCAGTATGCATTCACTATCAGTTAGCTGGATACCAATCAAGATTGTCTGGGCAAATGCTGTTTTGTTACTGCCCCTTGGCGAAAGGAGCATGATGATATTTAATCCAGCCAAATATTTATAAATTAACAGATAGCATTGCTGTACTCTTAACATAATTTAAGTAATATGGAATTGAACCTACACTGCCTCACTGAATGGTAAAATATCCAGAATATACAGTTTTAAGGTGCTACACAGAGTTCATGTACATGGTGATAATTCCGTATCTAATGTGAATGCCAAAACAAAGTTGTCCCTTCACAGTATTTTATGCATTTGTTTAAAATGCTGTTATCACCTGTAGTATGTTGATGATGTAGTTTAATATTGAACAGTCATGAATTAAAATACATAGTTCAGAAACTCTTCGATATAAATGTATCTTTCTCACATAGTGGGCCTAAGAAGTGCTGAGTTTAAATTTTGCTAAAGTTAAGCTTCATCTGTGCATCTTGTGCTGGCCCACTTGAAGAACCTATTTATTACCTCCAGTGATCTTCATTTCTCTTCTCACATCACTTCACTGCTTCATTGCTTGGATGCCAGCTATTGACTCATAACTCATTTGTAATGGCAGGCGAGCACACAACAGCACCAGAGTTGCAAAATGCCTTTTGGCAGTCACACAACAACCATCACAGGAGGCAACCAACTACCGAGCAGATTTCCTAAACAGGATTCTGAAGACCAGCAGGATGGGGAACTATTTCAAAACAAAGATCAAAACAAGCAGCAGCCAAATCCAATATATTCCCATGCCCTCTTTTCATTTCTTATTGTATACCTATCGTGCAGTGCAGTTGCTGTGATGTCATTTGCCCAAGATGTGCAGAAAAATGGTCCCTTTCACCCCAAATTGGAAGAATTGTGGTTACACAAAAAATTAGATGTATTGTTTACTACATATCTATTTATTTATTTTATTCAACTTAATATCCTGCCCTCCCCGGCCTAAACCAGGCTCAGGACAGCTTACATAATTAAAATCACAATAATGTGTATAATTACAATTAAAACATTCTAACATAAAATTGTTTAGATGGTGGTGAGTCAATGCTTTACTCATGTTGACTTATATTCATGCCACAGGAGGGGGAATAGAATCACAGGAGCCAACTGAACACGCTGTAAATTTTACAACTCTAATTGTAAGCCTCATGAATTAATTTCATTTTGCAAGCCTTCTGGAACTGTGAAATGTTCCATAGGGCTTTGGTGTTAGCTGGCAGCATGTTCCACCATGTAGGAGCCAGAGCAGAGAGAGCTCTTGTGCTACCAGTGCCAGCCGTATGTCCTTCGGGCCAGGGATCACTAAGGCCGTTTTTGCCTGGCAGCAGAAACGGCTGTCCACTGGCCTAATTAATTCTGGTGGACGCACAAGACCGTTCACACGGTCTCGTGCGGGCAGCGCCGAGGCTGCTGTGACCTGCAGAGGCAGCTCTGCATGGTCGGAGGGCAGTGTGGGCGTGTCCCTCCAGCCGTCCAGAGCTGCGCAGGAAGGAGAGGTAGGTGAATGGGAACGCCAGAAGGGCCAAAAGTGGCGCCCTCACACTGGTGTGCTTCTATGGTGACGGGAGGAAGACGCCACTTTTGAAAAAACTCGCTCCCTGAGCAAGTTTCAAAAGCAGCATTTTCATGCCAGTTGGGGGGGGCAAGCACGGCCCCAGGGACTGTGTTTTTACCATCCCTAGGGCGCTGTTTTTCAGCTGTGCAGAAACAGCCTAAGAGATTACTATCGGAGGAAGTCCTTCATAGGCAATACGGTGAGATGCAGTCACAATTTATGATTGTGATATAGTTGCACCTAAGAAGTTAGGGTTTCCTGATATATGCAATGGGAGATAACTTCTTGTAGCTTTTAAATTAAATACTCAGTACATGCTACTGCAAACTTCTGGAATAGCAGATGAGATAGCAGATGTGAAGCCATCAGTAGCCTGGTCAAGTTCACAGACAGGGTGGACTCACCCCAAAGTTTTGGTAGGCCAGTTGCTGGCAGCAACTCAAACTAGAATTAGGGTTTTTTAAATTAAAGTAAATATAAGTAAATGAATGAACAAAACTGTGTGCCACAATTGTTCCACTGAAGATTTATCAAAGTTTAGTCCTGTGAAATCTCCAGATGAGGGTAAGACATTATTATTCAAACTAGTTTTAGATGTACAACTATGAGAAGAAATAAAATAGAACATGTAACATGTTAATCACCCCAAAAATAGTGAGCTGTCAGATAAATAAACCCTTTCTCAACATTTCCTAGATACCTCTTGCCTTCAAATGTTATCAGGAACCACTGAGCAAAAGCTCCCAGAATATATATTCTTATCAGGCTTATTCTCTGCAGATATAATGAATGTCCCAAAATAGGGGAGTTCACTAAAAATCATGCAAATTTTCTTTAATGTGTATTTTACTGTTACTATCAATTCTGAACATTCTATAGTTTCTAGTTCTCTCCAGGATATCGCATCCGTACTGACTTTATTATTAAATTCTTGGGAGACTGCCAGCTAATCTCCACAGCAATGGAGATCTATTTTCCTTAAAAGACTTATTTCTGTCACATGGGAGAACAGAATGAGCTTGCTATTACAGGAATAGGTTTTGTACCTGCGCTGAGAAACTGCAATTGAGAAGTTGATGAAGGTAAATTGGAGCTGATAAACTTTTAATCTAAAGGAGAATCTAGTGAGAGCCATCTGTTCTGCCCTTTCCTTTGAAGTTAGGATGGGAAATATGTGCTGACTAGAGTACATTCAAACACGGACACACACTAATATCCTGAAATTGCTTGCTTTGTAGTGCCATAAAGTACAAACCAGGAGAGGAGATGTTTGATTGTGCTCTGATTGGCTGTAAGGCTCCATGTCACTCCCAACAGCGGGAAAACAAACCTACATTCAACCCCTGATCCTCTCTACCGATTCAGCTTCAGCACGTGTTTTTTAAAAAGGTGCACTTCCATACAGGTTCTTAAAAAACACGTGATAAGAGGAATAGGGAGTGTCAGAACCGGGATGAATCCGTGTTCGGCAATTAAGCAGTGGGGAGTTCTTGCTCAAAGCTTGATATTTTGCGTGAGTATCACGCAATTAGTGTTGGGACTTCCGGCTTGGCGAGCCAGCAGTGACGTTTAAGATGTTATTGTGCTTGTGGCTGGCATCTTCAGAGAGGATCCGAAGCATGCCAGCCACAGACGCAGGCGAAACGTCAGGAGAGAATGCTGCTAGAACATGGCCATACAGCCCGGAAACCACACAGCACCCAAGTGATTCCGGCCGTGAAAGCCTTCGACAATACATATCACGCAATTAATTGACCATGGGGAATCGACCAGAGAGAACAACTTATCTGTGATGCACTGCATGCACCCAGTGTACAACCATTTGCATGCATATTGACAATTTTGCTATATTTTTAATTGTCACTGGTGAGTAGGTATCTTAGGTAAATAAAAAAAAACCTCCAGGTCAAGCTGTTCCCTCTTCCCTTTGTGTCTTGCAATTCTACCCTTCCCTGTTTCAAGTGAAATGACTGTTTGCTGTTGCATCCAAGTAAGCAACTTGGTACTGGGCTTCAATCTATAATTGAAAGCCATATCTCACTATAGTTTCCATGTCTGCTACAAGAGCAAGCACAAACCATAGTTTGCTGGTTTGGATATAATAGAAATGATGGTTTACTTCTGTAGAGATATAGAAAAAAGGAATTACAGTGCAGAAGAGGAGGAAGGATGAGAAGGGAATATGGGAACTCAAGTTTTGTTCATATTTCACCCAAAGAGTTTGTTTGTTTTTTCATGTTATAAAGCCATTTTATATATTCATTTGAAATCTGTTTAATGGTTGTTACTCCTAATGACAGGATATGAGAGTCCCGGTTTATGAAAAAGCTAGCAATTATCCAATAAAGAATTAACAGCTTCCTCACAAATCTATTATTCATAAGAAGCATTCGTTTCAGAGGGTAGCTATGTTGGTCTGCAGTAGAAGAGCTCCATTCAAGTTCACAAGCACCTCAGAGACCAACAAGATTTTTGCACTATAACAGTGGTGGCACTCAGAGCCCTTTCTGTGGGCACGTACAGAGTCACCCCCACACACACATCTAAGACCTAGTTTTGGGGAAGCAGTGTAGATAACCCTGTTAAGCGCTGTTAAACCCCACTGATTTTCATGCGAAGAACTAAAGTGCGATCCTTTACCTGGGAGTAAGCTCGGTTGCTGGCTTGCTTCTGAGTAAACCCTTCTAGGGTTGTGATTCACCCGTTGGAAGAGTTGCACAGTTGCTTCAAAGCAAAGCCACCGACTACCACCAAGCTTATTCCCGAGTAACGGATGCCTCAGAGCCAACCGTTTTTTCTAAACTAAAACCTCAGTATTCAGGTTAAATTGCCGTGTCGGCACTTTGCAATAAATAAGTGGGTTTGGGGTTGCAATTTGGGCACTCGGTCTCGAAAAGGTTTGCTATCGCTGCACTATAAGCTTTCACAAGTCAAAGCTTCCTGATGAAGAGAGCTTTGTCTCAAGAAAGCTTATACCCCAGAAATCTTGTAGGCTTTAAATTGCTACTGGTCTCAAATGGAGCTCTTCTGTTTGTGAGGGTGTAAATTTTTCTGGTAGTTTCAAATACATATAGGCTAGTTTACTTCACCTTTAATCTGTTCATTATCTTTTCATTCTCCATGAGTTCTATGAATGTATGCATTTAGAAATTATTAATCTTCCAGAAGGAACTCAAAGCAACTAATGGGTAAACGCTTTATATCAAAACAAAATAACATTAATAAAGCCATCTAAAAATAGGTATATCCATCAGACTGATTATTTTTATTGAATCCCAATGAAAATATAAAGAGATCACTTTTTACTTTCTGTTTTGATTAATATGGAACTGATGCTTCAAGAATGATGTATTTGTTTATTTCACACTGTCAGTGGTCTCTTCAGCCATCCCATGCCGACTTTGTATCAGCTGTTTAGCGATAGATCACCTCACTTCTGTTCTGCTGGATATGAAAAAATTCTACCATTAACTCAAAGAAAAAATAGGAAAATTTGAAAGTTTAAATATACAACTCTGAAGGTGAAATAGGAAGTATATGTTTTTTTAAAAAAAAAATCTTGGATCATCTGACATTTAAATATGTGTTCAGTCTTGTTCACTAGGCTATGAGCAGCTGCTCAGGAGACCTGTTCCATTTATAAACTATATAGATAACACTGGGAAAAGGGCATGTGATAAAAAAGAGGAATGCTTGAGTCTGTGACTCATCCATTTTTAATCCCTGTGATTGTCTGCGGGGTTCCAGGGGAACATTGGCTCTTGGAGTCTCAGGCTGAGATCTAAGATGCTATTTTTGTCACACTCAAAGGATTATGCAAGTCCTGGTGGGGGAGAGGGTATTTTTTCCCCTTCAGACTCCAATATCATAGCCCCAATTTGATTTTGAACTTCTCTTTTCTAAATCAACTTGCCATGTACCACAAGAATCAGCTATTTCAGCCAAAAGTCCAAAGCCCTTCTAGATTTTTTTATTGTTTCCTTGAATTTTTGGTCTATGTATTTTATGACCTATTCCACCTTCACAGTTGTACACTTAAACCTTCAAATTTTCCTATTTTTTCTTTGAGTTGATGATGGAATAAACTGGAACCTTTTCATATCCAGCAGAACAGAAGTAGGGTGATGTATCACTAAACAGCTTATACAAAGTCAGCATAGGATCACTGAAGAGACCACTGAAATGGGAATAGTGATGATATAGACAAAAAAAAACAACAAAAACCAGATTGTCAATGAGATACATTGATCAAAAGTTCAGACCCCTTTAAATATTCAACTTGCTGTTTGGAAAACCACTTTCTCCTTTTGGACACTGGGATCAACTCCCAATAATTGTTCAGACAACCATTGCTTTTAGAAGGTGATAAATAAGAGGAGACAGGCACGTCAATTTTCTTTTTCCATTTCCAGTAATACATTCTATTTCTTAAAATCTTTATCCCAATGTCAACCTAAGAGACAAAACTTTATTTAGTAAACAGTTTAACCCTATTGTGTGCCTTCAAAGTTACATGAAAAAAGATAGAACCTGACAAAGTGTCTTGGGGGTATCATCAGTTATTATTACTATACTTATGTCACATCTGTTTGTAGAAGGAAAAACAAAATAAAACAGTCTCTCTGATGTAATTGTCCAATTGTATACATTGTGCATGATGGCCTTTCTTCTTTGTTTCATGTTGTGTAGTCAGCATAACTCTCTGAAATTACCAAAGGGTATATGAAGGAAAATTTAAGCCCCATTGATTTCAGTAGGTAAGTTGAGCATGTACTCAAACTTCTTCCAGTGGAACTGGTAAAACATTAAAAAGGAAAATTATTTTATTTATTTGCATTTATTCCCTGCCTTTTACTGTGATCCTAGGGCAGGTTACAATGTTTAAAAACATACAAAATCCAACAATCACAATATCCAAAAATCACAATAAAACAAATCCTAAAAACCCTAAAACAACCTAAAAACTCAAACCTACAAAAGGGAGGGGTGTACAGTTCGAGTGAAGAGGACAGTCTTGGCCAGGTGCTGAAACTCAAGGGAGTAGGTGCCTGGCAAACCTCTGAGGGGAGGGCATTTCACAGTGTTGGGGCCACTATATTTGATTTACTATCCCGGCCAAGAGCCGGGATTGATTGATTCCTGGCCAAGGCCAGTCTCAGGGCATCTAATAATGTTCAAACAATAACATATAATGGATATATCAATAAAACCATCAATAAACCACATTTAAAACATACAGCAGTAAAAATACAATAATTGACTACAGTTCTAATAAATATGGTGCCAAAAATATACAATTAAATTTCTATTGCCAATTAAAATAATTTTCATTTATAATCTGAAGAAACCATCCCTTCCATTTCAACACTAATTTAAGTTGTACCAGAGTGGAGGGAGGAAAGAGGTTGGATGGATTTGGGAGACTAGCTACTTGGACAACTGTTGCTGCCTCAACTATAGAATAAGTGTGTAACAGACTTCTCTCTGTGATACACCTCTGAAGATGCCAGCCACAGATGTAGGCGAAACGTTAGGAGCAAGATCTACCAGATCACGGGCACACAGCCTGAAAAACCCACCACAACCAGTTGAATCTGGCCGTGAAAGCCTTCGCCAAAATAACCTTTGCTCAGATAACTGAATACTAAGCTTCATTTTGTAAACGTCTGCTTTGATGGGCTTCAATAGTCTATGAATAACCATGAGTATTGTCAAGGCAAAGTTTTTATTATTATTATTAATTATTTATTTATTTATTTATTTATTTATTTATTTATTTATTCATTCATTCATTCATTCATTCATTCGATTTGGTAGACCGCCCTACCCCCGAAGGACTCAGGAGTTAAAGGAGTTAAATTCTGAATACATGGTACATTTCTGCTCAAATACCTCTGTTTTGCATCAGGAATTCTTTCTTTGTCATCTTTGTGGCTGGAGCTATAAAGTTTTGGAAATTAATATCAGATTAACACTACAACAGACCAATTTATTTTGCCTATTTTTGACTATTCCTCGTTCCTTGCATCAGCTTTGATCTTGGTCCCTTGTGTCCAATTTATATAACAAGCAACACTTTCCCTTTTCCTTTTTAAGTTTCTACATAATTAATTAGTGTATTTTTAAATACTTGTACACTGCGCTCTTATCCATTAGTCTATATAATTTAAGAACTTGAAAACTTCAAAAGACTAAAAATGTATTTAAGTCATTATAAGGTGAAAAATACAGTGGGAAATAAGAGACTACATTCATCTGATCATACAATGTACTACAATATCTAGTTTGGGATTTGAGGGATTTAATTTATCTTTTCTGTCAAGACAGAGCCAGGGACTACTGACAAGTGCAAAGTACTGTGATAAATATTTTAGCCTTCATGAACTGAAGATTTCATTCATGCTCAGTCACAATCACATAGATTCCACAGATTTCAAAGAGAGCTCAAGTACATAATTAAGTGCAGGATTTCAGCCCAGGCGAAACGTCTGATTGTAAGGATATCCTGTGGTAATATATTTGAACTTAAATAGGTTTAGTTTAGCAAATGGATGCATGTTGGCACATACGTGAGCCATAGTCTGTTCTGTTTGAGACAGTATTACCTTAGTCCTTAGAGAGTTTGCTTAATCTTGTGACCTTACTGGAATATAGTTATCTAAAGACTAGCATATCAGCCCAAGAGTTAGCTGGTCCATCCAAATTTAAATCTAAAGTATACCTTTTTCCAGTGGTGGGATTCAGCCTATTCACACCTATTCAGTAGAACCGGTAGCTAATTTTTTGTTTAGTTCAGAGAATGGTTGTAATCCCACCACTGAGTCCTTTTGGAACCGGTTGTTAACCACTACCTTTTTCCTTGGGTTTGTGACCCTGGTTTCCAAGTATCTTGACTTTCTGGCACTTTCACTGCAGTCTGAAGCAGTCTAAACACACTGAAGCTTAGAAATCTGCTTAGGATGGCCCTGATAATGCCCCATACTCAGACCCACCTGGGCCAATTCTTTTCTCACTCCTGTGCTCACTCTGCTGCTCTTTGTTCTTAGCCTCTGCTTCCTCCTTTAACTGTCTGCTTTGCCTATCAAACTACACCTGAGTTTTCTTACTATCACAGTTCTCAGCTTCTCTATCTGCCTTTCTCCTTCCCTTCTGGCAACAGCACAGAATGCTTAGGCCTTTGTGAGACTTTCCCTCCTCCTTTCTTGTGGCCAGTAACTCATGTTGGCATTGTGGTCTTTTGCTTCTTTTTTTTCAGAGTACGAGGGGTAGAACGACCCCAGGGCGGAAGGGAACAATCCCAGTTCTCCCCAACATCAGCAGTGTACTTTCAAATCCCCAGCTGTACCCATCAAAGTGATGGAATGAAACAAATGGAAAAACCTAGGCAAAGTCCCAGAAAACAAGATTAGTAAGATGTTTGCCAATAATACATTAAGCATTCCACTTGATCTGAGTCAACGCAAATCAGCTTTTGACATTTAGATCCTTCCTCCCTCTCAAAAGATGTAGCCCACAGAACCTGCATCTCAAGAACTTCAATTACAATTGCACAAAATCTTTAGAAGTTTCACATTGGCTGTTAACACTTCAACATTTGCCATGAACACTTTGTTGAAGCAAAATGCAGTGTTCTTCCTCCAGCAGGTTGCTTGGCTAGCAAATTCTGTGTCATTTATTTGGCAGCAGTCTTGGAGAAACCTGGTATTGTGTAGATTAATTGCTGTAATGTTCAATAAACCCTGCCAATATGGAAAACTGCAATATGTTCATTTAGCAACATGGGACGATGTTCCCCAGGAACTCCAAATTCTAACTGTGTAATATTATAACTGATAATATTATGAATATGATTTTCAGATCTATTTGGGATGACTTAATTTATCCTCTACAGCAATGAAAATGCAGTGGATTACTGTTCATTTTTTAAAAAGCAATTGTCTGTTCTACTGCTTAAAACTGATACAAAAATAATTCTCTCCCTCATCAATCCTTCCATGTCCAGCAGTCAGTCTAATGAAAGAGTAATATAGCTTATAGATTTTAAAGTTTATACATTTAAAAAGAATCCTGGATTGGATTCTTCCTCTCTGCTTGTTCTTCTTTCTTACAATCTGGAGGTTGGGAGGGTGCTTATTTTTATTTTGTTTGGTTAATTGAGTAACATGAAAAATTATCTTTATTACTGTCTGACCATTCTGCAAAAAATACTTCAGTGGGTACCATCTTTCTGTTTGCAAGTTTTCTATAGAGATTTTTTCCTTTGCCCCATCTTATCCTATCCATGCAGGCTGTGCACCAAGACATTATAAAGAATGAGAGATTGTGTGGGTCTATCATTCTCCCCTTCTCCATCTCTCAGCTTTTCATAAGAAATATGGAGCTTATATCAGTTAAACAGTATAGAGTAGGAAGGCTGGATGGAAATAGGAAAGGCCCATACAGACTATCCAGCACAAAGTCTGCTTGCAAGCGAAAACATAAGGGAAGGGAAGGAATAGAACTGTATTGAATTTTTCATCTTTGCATTGGAATACCACCCATTCATAGCAGAAGATCATGCCTTGGGGGGAAAAAAGGTCAGCACACAGTAAGGATAAAGGTACTCACTCTGTGACTTGCAGAGAGCTGCATTTGCAATTAACATCAACCAAAAGCACCATGTGACTAGCATATGCCCTATTCACTATGCCACCAAACACACACACACTCAATAATATTGAATGTATAGTTATTAATATTAATTCTGTAACTTTAAATAGAACTAAATAATTTTCAATGCAGTTACAACTAAATCCCACTAATGTATTTGTTGCTTACATTTACTTCTGGGAGTTTTGTCAGATGTTTTGAGCCAAACTCTAGAAACTGAAATTGGAAGAAGAGCCAGAGATGCTATGTACAAGAGCCATATGTAGCTTTTGAGCAACAAAGTGAAAAAAACTGTATTAATTACTAACCAGCAAGTGTGCTTAAACATTTTCCACAGCATTATGCTGACTTGAAACCCAATATTTCTTAGAACACGTTATCCAAAATTGTAACTAAATGGCTAATGCCACAATTGGACATAATTTTTGTGAGGTAATTAAACATAAATGTTAGCTACAGATCAGTGCTAATAATTTTAGGTGAGTAGCGATGTTGGTCTACAGCATTAGAGCTACTTTTGAGTCCAAGAGGAACCAATAAGATTTTCAGGGTCTAAGCTTTTGAGAATCAAAGCTTCTTTTGTCAGATATCTTGATACCTGAACGATACCTGGAAAATGTGTTGGTTTCTAAGGTGCTACATTAGTTCTAAGTTTGCAGCAGCATATTAGTTCCTTTAAAAAAAGAGAGTTAGAAATGTTTTTGTTTCAGTAAGGTGGATTCTGCACGTGCGGGTGGCAGCAGCATCCCACCAGCATTAATGATGCGAGTGGAGCCCTGGGGCCGTTTGCATGCTGAGGTACAAGTGGCCCCAGGGCAGCTGCTGCCCACAGAGGCAGCTCCCCAGGGGGTCGAAGGACAGTGTGGGGATGCTTCCCCATCCAAGCCAAGCTCTATCAGGAGAGAGGAGAGAAGGTGAGTATGGGGGAAATGAGCGAGGTATTTGGGAAACAGTGTTTCTCTTCCGGTG
This sequence comes from Sphaerodactylus townsendi, assembly GCF_021028975.2. Lineage (NCBI taxonomy): Eukaryota > Metazoa > Chordata > Lepidosauria > Squamata > Sphaerodactylidae > Sphaerodactylus > Sphaerodactylus townsendi. The sequence goes on from NC_059434.1 coordinate 50,245,494, forward strand.
CCTCCAAGCCAGTGCCGGCAGGGAAATGCTGTTTCCCAAATGCCTTGTTCATTGAGCAAGGTAGGGAAACAGTGTTTCTCCCCCAAAAGCACGGCGCTGCCTTGCTGCAGAGGCAGCGGCTGTGCAAACAGCGACCCTGGAACGGTGTTTTTACCGTTCTAGAGGCACTGTTTATCACCTATGCAGAATCCGCCAAAGTACTTAAAGCTAACTAAAGTTTCTAAAATGGAGCTAAATAGAACATAAGCATTTTCTGGGGCATATAAATTGACACCCAAAAACTGTGGTTTGTCTGTGGATCTCCAAGGTCTCGCTTCAGCTCTGCAAAAGAGAGGATTCCCTATCCATTTCAACGCTAGGAAATGCTCTGCAGGCCATGTTGCATCAGAGCTCTGCGCAAGTCTGTATCATCCCCATTTGTTGCCGTTTGCTATACTGGAAGTCATACACTTATCCACTTATTCCACTTCGCAGCATTTGTTTTCTTCCCTCGTCAGAGAGTGTTCCATTATGATCCGTTGTCCTGCGAATGCCTCTTTAACATGCACAAAATATCAGTGATTTGCTTTTTCACTGGGCGCTTTTTCTGTTCAACTTAAAGATAGCCTTAAATATTTGGAATGCTTTTCTAATCTGTGCACAAAGTAATCCTAACGTAGAATTATTTAGCATAAATTTCTGATTCCATATTGCCAGCTTTAGTGTGTCTGTTGTTGGAATACCTAAATGTTGCCTTTTTCTTCTATTAAACAGTCTCTTATCTGTTCCTCCTAACTTCCCCTGTTTAACAGCAGACAAACCCAGGGAGCACTGAATGAATCGGATGATCCCGAGACAGGCTGCCTAACTGATAACAAGCCAACTTCTCGTCACTTCTATCCTGTCGCCTTGCTGCTTGTCAGCTCACATTTGCTGGTCGTGTGGCTTATTTTAAGTCTCGCTCTATTATTAGCCAAATATCAGTGAACTTCTTCTGTTTCTTTTCTATTCCTTTTCTTTTCTATGAACCACAACAGCTTAAGATTTTTTTTAAATGTGCTGAATTATTTCTACATCTTCAAACCTGCAGAATTTGTCCTTAAAAAGCCGATGTCTTTAACTGTAAACCTTTTTTTCCATCTTTAGTACAAATGAAGAGCGTGTACTATGCATCAAGTGGTTTGATCTGCTTTTTATTTCTAATAAACCTCTCCGCACTGTCATTAGTTCTAAGACAGGCAGTTTGTATTAGTGACTCCTAATGAGATATAATTTTGAGTCACCAAACACAAAATTCATATTCAGAGCCAATTCACGTATTTACATGAAGATTTTACCACCTCAATGGGGAGCTATTTGCATAAATCACTACTGGCCTTTCTCTGAAACTCACAGATGTGCAGTGAGACGTGAAAATTGCCAAGGTTTACCACCTCAGAAACAATGTTTTCCATTGATGCGTTACCTTTGCAGTTTTCACGCTAGGAGACCAGTTGGAAAACACAGTACATGGAGATATTTTTATCTGTGGCAATAACCAATCTTTAATCAATCAGGAAGTATGAAAAAGAGAAACATGAAGTTGCACACAGCATTGAATCTGAGGCTGCATCAACATCATACATCTGTTGTTGTGTTTTGGCAGTCATTTGCAACTGGATTTCCCTGTGTAGATTGTAAACATGTCAGTCCACTTGTGAATGATTGTTGCACTGCAATGACAGTATGCTTTCTAGCAATGGGTGTCTGCAGCCCAGGTTGAGTGTTCTGGGCAGGTTAGCTTCAAGGTCTGGTTTCCATTCAGTCTTTTTTCGCTGTTACTTGCTGGTAGGGTCTTCCGTTTGAGCAACTAAGCTCACTCTTTTTCTTTATTTCAACTAACACTTTTCTGTCAAGTCATTCTCTCACACTAGATAAGTTCTGTTTTGTAACAAAATTAACCTGTCTGTAATCATTGCTTTGCTTTCCAAAATACATTTTACATTCTTTTGAGCAAAGTCATGTTGGCCTTTTGATGTACCATGGTGGCTCTCGTGGCTTTTGTACTGTATGTGAACAAGCATTATTCCTTTGTAACACAGAGAGTTGGATCAGGTGGTTAAAAAGTTGTTTTCTTTCTTTTTTTTCTTTTATTGCAAAGCTCAACATATTGAAAACAAGACAAAGATGGACATTTTCTTTTTTAATCTGTACGGCCAGAATTAATAGAATGCCTTATCTATAGAACCTTCACACAATATGTGAAGTTTAACGTGTGTACAGAAGAAACAAATAACAATCTGGGGAAAAAGGTTATGAAAAATTTTAAAAGCAAATATATTTCTAAGGTTAGAGTAAGAATATATCATAAAGTATTTAATCAAGCCACAGTGCAGGAGAAATATAAAAATCCCATGACCTACTTCTGAGGGCAATAACAGCATCGGGCCTGGCCTTGGATCTAATTTTGTAAGATGTATCATCACTTGTGGGGGAAAATATTGTAGAGTTGAATCTTTGTTATTTTTACTTCAATTGTTGCTGAAACTCTGCAATATACAAATAAAACATATTTATTTATTACTTGTTTCATGAAGTTGTCTTTTTCCCCCTTTTCACCAGAGAAGGATGCCGCATAGAGAATGCACTGAAGAATGTCAAATGCAGAAAGTATGCTTTCAACTTGATACAGCTGATGGCTTTCCCAAAGTACTACCGACCACCAGAGGGGACATATGGAAAAGCTGATACCTAAGCATTTAGACCAAAAAAAAAAACACGGATCACACAGACATGCTCATTAGTTGACATGAATTGCTTTGTTTTTATGTGTGCCTCACAGAATTGGAGAGTGCAAGAGCAAAACTATATAGGAGTTATTTTTGCTAAAATTGTATTGTCATTGGGGAGGGGGAGTGATAAAGTACAGTAGGTTGAGTGCTTTGAAACTGGCTGTTTGTTTATATAAACATAACCTTTTCATAAAAACTGTGTCAGAAGCCAGCCACAATTAAAAGTTCAGTCATTAATCAGATTGACAACCAAGTGCTGAGACATAAGTAAGTCAGCAGGGGTTCCCATGAGCCGGGACTGAAATAATACCTTGTTCATCACTGAATCAATTCAGGATTGATAGCCAAGCAACGGTGCTACTCCACTGTAATACATAAGAACCTTAATACATTTTGAGAGGGATTTTAATTTTGGTGACCTTCCATAATAATAAAAAAATGGATATAACATTCTGCTCTTCTAGATAATCTCTGCTAGATAATCTCTGCTGTTTTGGGCACATGCATTAATGTTAAGAAAGCTAATTTTGCACACTTACCTAAAGCTTGAATGTCATCCATGATTCTCAGTACCAAAGGTGTGATCCAGAGAAGCATGATTGGAGTTCTGCTCAGACAGTGGGGATTTCTTGCCTCTTGCCACTGCAGCCCCTGAAAAGTCATTCCTGAGGCTTGGAGGATGCTCTGGAACAATCTGGGATGTGGTGCAGAGGTCCACGGCTGGAAAGGTTAATCCTCCACTGCATGAGTCAAAGTGCCTTCCACTTATATAAAAAGGTCTTTGGGCCACAGCCCATGCTTACAATTGCCTTTGAGGATCCAGAGCTGAACCAGCCTCTCTCTATTATTAGGGTGACCAACATAGCTGCTTTTTACTACGTCACGAATTTTTAAAAAAAAAAAATATCTGGAATTCATCACAGAAAAGGCAGGAGCTATTTTCCAGACAAATGTGTATGCAAGCCAATGCAAATCTCATCTGAATATCAGATAAAGGAAGGGGGGGAAAGGTCCATAGGCTGCATCCACACATGACTGCGCTATTATTGCACTATTGCAATCATTTGCAATTTGATTGTCTTGCCGCCTAAGACAAGTTGTTATAGTGGTTCACAGTGAAAGTTTCATCCAGGATATGCTAGTGCATGAAATCTGAAACAACAATATTTCATTTAAAATGTGTACTCTCTCTCCATCATTTCAATGCTAACTGGCAAAGCCGGCAGTGGGGACCTGGGTAAGAAATTGAATTGTCTCCAATGGAAATAAGAATGATTTCACAAGCACTATGACCGCAGTAAATAAAAGGGCAAAAAAGACAAGCCAGTAATCTGGTCTTGCAGACAGCTGTGCTCACAGGTTTGACACACAAATAGTAAAAGGATCCTTTTCATTATTAAGATGTGGTGTGCATTTGTTTGTAATTAAAATTATATAAAAGCTCCATCTTCAGAGGTGATGTGCTGATCAATGTATTCATATTGATGTAAGCGACAGGCTCTTTAAAATGTTTTCTCTGTGAAAACTATTGGAAGGTTGCAGAGATGTAGGGTTTTCTGACTGAAGCATTCCTTCTAGTATTGCCATGGTGAAATGCCATCTGGCATTTCTTGTCTCATTTTTGTTAAGCTTACATGTGTCCCACTGAATTCAATATATTTCAGTGGAGCCAGTGTTTTCACTCACTACAGTATCATACTATGCACTTTAGAGCAATTTTTGCCCTTTAGCAAAGAAACCAACCAAAGTGTACAGAAAGATGTCAGTAAACATCTATATGGAGTTTCTTTTGTTTTGCTTTTTTGCAGAATATGTCTGTACTGACATATCATACAGGCAAGTATCATTTGGAGATGTTGAACTATGTATAATTTGGCTATTATGGAATTATTCATAGTAGTATATACTATTTCATTATGTCTCTGATGTGTGTTGTAATAAAATAATAGTACTACATGTACTGTAATTATATATAAATCTCTGACCAAAGCTAAAAAAGCTTTAAGTCATAAATTTTAAAGGCCAGGTATGTGTCATCTACCAGCTCTTCTATACCAGCCCCCCTGAAATGAAATGTCTGTACTACCGTTCATTTGTTCCAATGGAACAAATGTGCAGGAGAACGTAAATGAAGAATAAAACAGACATGCCAGCACATGTCTTTTGCAACAATTATATATGGCTCGCTCCTAAACCATGGGTTGGATCCATTCCTTGTACTTGAACCCTTTCTTTAGCTGAAAAAGCCCTCCTAGAACAGAATAAACTGGAATCTTCCCTGACCTGTGGATCCTATTACAGGTGTGGATCCAACCTATAGTGGTGCTTTAAAAAGCTAAAATTGAAACTAATATTTTTTTAAAAAACATCAATGTAGTTTTGGATCACTTAAAAAAAGAAAGTTAATGTTTTAGTTTATTTCCAGAAAGCTGTAATTCTTCAGAACTTATTTTATCAGAAAACAGGAGAAAATCTACAAGCAGCAGTTAAAGTCATGAATATAGGAAACGGGCTATGTGCTTGTTAAGTATAGTGCATTTTATATTCTGCTCCAGAAAGGATGTTACTGAGTTAGCATATGCAGCCGGCTGACACTTCTAAATTATTTAATACTATATAGAGTTTTCTGCATGCTTAAAACAACCAGTTTTTGTAGTGAATGCGTTTTTTGCAGCACTTCCAGTGCCATTAGACTTGGTTTGTCCCTTGTGCATTATTTCTTTTGCCATTTTTTTTTCAGAAAAAAAGAGGGATGCATTCAAGTGTGCACTTCCAGTTGCCCAAAGAACACTTTAAATATTTTAGTGTACTTTAACATGGAAGAATGGCATGCACCTGTAGGTCAACATTTGTAGGAAAACATTGCACATATTTCAAACGCTGTTTCCCTGAAGTACTTTTTTTTTCTTCCTTTTGTTACTCTTATGGGAGATGACCCATCTTTTATTTTGTGCTACCAAACACTCAAAGAAGCCTGATCCCTGCATGCAAACTTACAGATATGTAATATCCAAGGTATAATCTACTATTTCAAAGCAGGACTTGTTCAGAAAGTTTGACAAAGTGCACCATGTGTTTTACAGTATTTGGACTTCTTAAGTCAGTACAGGCAACTACTTTCTAAAACTCAAAAGATTTTCAAAAGTAATTGGTGGGGCAGGAGATAAGATTGCTATGCCAAGAGCCACTGAGCACATGGAATCCAGTTGGAAGATCAAAATAAACCTCTAGCCTTGCAGTAGTCTCTCTCAGCTATGGCTGCCATGGGGGGTTCATTCATTTCCACGAGGACTGTGCAAGAACAAAGGTCAGTGAGCTGTGCCAAGCACTTACAAAGCATTAATGTCTATCATGAAATGCTATATTGGAAGTCCAAGGAACATACCTTTTATTGTGGAGCAGGTGGAAAAATATCTAGCTGACCTCCTCTTTAACTTCTGGCCTTGTTGGTTTATATGCATGTATCTTTTTTTTTTGCAACATCGTTTTGTTTATTGGCTTAGGACATTTACTTTATTGCTGTGTGAAAGCCATATTCATTGTGCGGGTGTGTGTATTTTTATTTAAATAAATGTCTCATATTTTTTCACATTTCTGCCTTTCTGTGTTCAATTTTTGTTTGTTCCATCACTGTAAAACAATGCACATGAAATAATCCAGTTGTGGGAGGTTATGAAACACATCCCTGTTTGATATGTTTCTAGTGTTTCTATCTAAGGTTGAAGCACCCACATTTATATACAGCTTTCTAGACTAGGTGACTGTTAAGGGCTGGAAGCTTCCCCCAATACAGCTGGATTCAGGATGGGTGACTGGGATGCAGGGAGAAGCTCCACTCACCTTGGGTCATGTTCCTGGGGCTGGAGTCATGTTCCAGTGGCCTAGCTGCCATCGAGAGAAGTGTTGTTGTTGTTCTTTATGAATCTTCGTATACCGCCCAACCCCCAAAGGGCTCTGAGTTGAGAGATCAGGGCAGAAGAGGCCCCAGCAGGATAGCCCTAGGTGACATCATCAAAAGGAAATGCTTGCCTCAAGGACTCAGAGGCCCAGGGCTGTCAAGGCAAAAGCCTAACAAAGCTGAGGGCATTCGCAATGGCTGGGAAGAGGCTGAGGAACCCAACAGGAGTTGGGAATGGGAGGCAGGAATGAGCCAGAAGGGAAGAATCCTGGGCTGGAAGAGCCCTTGCTTGGGGGACTGCACCTTGGGTGGTTGGAGGAAGGTCAGCAGATGGAGAGAGGGATAATAGATGCTGCATCACTTATATATTCTGGAGAGGGTATCTGAAAGAAGGGAATTGGATCTGGTGAGGAATTTCAGGGTTCTATAAAAGCTGAAAGTATATGCAACCACAGTGACGAAGCAAGCATAAAGATATAGCCTGAGGGAAGAAAGAGAAGCCAGGTGTCTTCACCTCCTCCTCTTTCCGAATTTTGGGGCCAGAGAGAACCAACAGGTGAGGAAGATGACAAGGAGTGGGGGCACAACTGCAGAGTGTGGGAAACCTCATAGTGTCTTAGTGGGTTGATGACAAACAAAACCTCGATAAAAATCAGAATATGCACAAATAAAAATTTAGGAAGCTTTTCCCAACATAACTCAAAGTGAACTTTGGGAACATTGCTGCAGGTGGTCTGCTTCTGCTTTTTTGCAACTTTCTTTCATTGGTTTTTAATCAAATGATTACATAGACCAGTAAGTGGGTACATGAAACTATTTATCAAGTAGAGTAATCTAATTTAAGAATCATTTTGCCTCACTGCTATTTCTAGGATGCTGTGTAGAGAACAACATTTCTATTACCTAATTGCATGTTTTAATATCCCTTGTCACCTACTGACATAAGTAACACGTGGAGTATTCTTTTACATAAATTTAGCCGCATGCCCAGGTAGTTCTTTTTATACATTCTTGTATAAATTGAAAATGTTTGTTTTTATGTAACATGGAGTAAGATTTCAGCTGTCTCATACTGTGCAAGATGATGTCTCTGTGCTTAAAAGTCAAAAATTATCTGGATTTTTTCCCCGTTTTTTACCTCCTAGTGGATTTCTTTTCTTGGATAAGTGACTAGAAAATGTGAAGAATTAATTTTTAATATAGTATAAAAATGAGGAATTTTCAGGCAGAACTAAACACTTACTTTGGATATAAGCAAGTTCTCTTCAATTATGACAATAAAACAATTCAGCTCAGATTTCAGGTAGCTCGGATTTCTAAGTAACCAAGGGTAAAATTTAGCTGTTGGCTATGTTGTAGAATTCCATGCACTCTGAGAAGATTGGTAGGACTTATCTTACCTTTATCATATTTACTGTTCCTCACTTTCAATCTGTTTTAGTGCAATTTTATGTTTTTATCACTGATGGGAATATCAATTAATGTCTTTAAGTTGCCAATAAATCTTTACAAATGGCTGACAGAAAGACTTTTTAAAAAGTTGTAAGACTTTTATTTTCAAATTAAAATGGAACAAAAGTAAGCAAAGTAAATACCTGTGATTCCCCAATGTGGTGCCATTGTCACTACTAATTTATTATTTCCTAATGGCTGCTTACTTCTTCCCCAAATATCTATTTCTCCAAAGCAAACAGTCAATCCTGATTTTCCTCCACCTCATTGGAAAAGGTGATCCAGCAAAAGAATCCAGGACATTACCTTTGAGTCTGCAGGGAGTGTCCTTTGGAAACAGCTACCCTCAAAATAGAAGAATGCTTTGCTTGCATCCTCCATGCCTATTGTAATTTCCCACTTTGGCAGCCATTTTGTAATTCATCCCACCTTTCATGGCAGCCATTTATACCACTAAGCTGTCAAAAAGTACAAAAGTGTCCACAGGCTCAAATTCCTAGTATAGGCTCCTTCCACACGGGCCATTTAGAGTGGTGAGGGGCTGGTAAAAACGCTGGTTTGAGGGAGGTGTTCGCACCGCTGCCGCTGCTCAAGCACAGCTGCAGCAGCAAATACACCCCACACTAGCATTTTCTTGACTTGCTTGTTGAGCGAGTCTTGGAAAACCCAGCTTCCATTTGGTGCTGAGCAAATGGCACCGGGTGGAAGCCGGCATTTTCCTCATGCCACTTTTTCCCACTCTTACCTCCTTTTGGCTGCCATCACTGTACAGAGGCCAGGGGACTCACCTCCTGCCCTCCATCCCTGGCCACGGGGGCATGTTCCCTGGCCTCTGTACAGCAACGGCAACCTAGAAGAGGTAAGGGGGGAAAGCGGTAGCCCCATGCAAAGGCAGGCCCGCGGGTGGCTGGGGCACCAGGGCCATTTGCAGAATGGCGTACGAACGACCCCAGAGGGTGTGCACCTACTGCAACTGTGTTGGTGCACCCCCGCTCGCCCGCCCATGTAGAAAGGGCCATGGATAATGGACTGGATCCAAATAATAGAACAGGACTCAAGGTGTACTCCAAAAGCTGCTGCTGAAAAGATTGAATATTCATATTAGCCAGCTGATTTTAAAGTCAGGCATGTCCTAAAACTTGTAACCTTTCTTACAAGTGGAATAGTTTGTAAACAAGGAAAATCAAGTAATGAGAACACTGAGGGGAAATATGCTGGCTGTGTCATTACAGATATGGCTGCTTTCACAAATGTTGGATAATATACTTTCAATGCACTTTAGCAATCATTTGCTACTGGATTTTCCTGTTTCACAAAAGAAAATCCCATTGCAAACTAAGGCTGAAGTCTTCTGAGAATGCATTATCCAATGTGTGAAAGCAGCTTGAGTTTGTGAACAGCTTTAAATATTGATCCCTATGTGAAAATGTAAGTTGTGGTAGAAAGTTTAGCACAAAGAAAAGCATTCTGAATGTTAAGATACACACCCTGGCTTTTATTCATACCAGGGAAGATTGAGATACAGAGTAACATTGCGCGGCTTTTGTCTTTGCTTGAAATATTTTATTTGCATCCCATAATCGTAATTCGATTTGCATCCCATAATCACACAATTACATGAAGATTCAAACATATCTACTTGTATGCTAACAGTGATTTTCACCTCTAACATGACAGATTTATTCCCTTAAAAATCCACCTGAATTCTATTTTCATTATGTCTCTCTAGACATGGCTAGAGCAGTAGCCCAAGCCACTCTTTAGGTAAGTGAGTTGGAACAGTATTGTGAGTTGCTCACCTTCTTTACTATGTAATACTACCCTTCCAGTTGGGACAAGTTATGGCTCCAGCACAAAGACTATTCAGATGAGGCCACGACCAAAGAAGCACTTACCAAATTATCCCCTTCAATATCAATGCCTGGATGGATACCAGAAAGATTGTATCTGCTCAAAGAATGTGCTTCTCTTGAATGTCTGGTCCAATCAGTGGTCTGTATCATATTTGAGTTGACAGATCAGATGTTCATGATGCCTTCCTTTTGAAGAATAAAAGCGTCAGAAAATAAAAATCTCAGAGAATGAACTGCACAGTAGGTTAGAAGTATGATTACATCTTTATTGCCTTCCCATTCTGTTTCAAGGGTTTGGAATGGCTTACCCATACATTTTTACCTACACCTATTGATATAGTAAGTTGAGGGTGGAGTGCTTTAAAATTTGTGTTTACATTCATAGGTATGCTGTAAATTATGTTGAAGGTTTCCTATTTTGCACATGGGAACCTGTAACTGAAAGGCAGTCAGTCAAGTATTTATTGTTTGAGCCATTGGCTATAACAATACAAAAATACATGCAGTTAAAACAGTAACTTAGTTAAAACAATAATTTAAATTAAAACAATAATTTAGTTTTACATTAAAATATAAATTATTAGTGTTCACAATCTCTGAATTAAAATGCCCCATCAAATACGTCAGATGTTTTTGCAGTTTCTTCAGCTAGTCTAAGTTAATCTCCAGTACTTTACAACATTAGTTCAAACAGCGCTTTAAATACTTTGCTCGTAGTTTCCTAGCCGCCAGGGCAAAGAGAGCCATCTTATAAGAAACATAGGAATCAATATCTGATAATAAGAAAATCAGTTTCTCATCATCGGACAAAAAAGCTGTCCTAGGTAGTATTGGCTCTAAAAACCTTTTCCTTATTTCAGAATATAAAGGACAGGAGAGTATGTAGTGGAAGAGATCCTCAGGCTCTTGTTTTCCACAGATACAAAAGCGCTGAGAAAATGGTACTCGTGTGTATCTGCCACTAAGCACTGCTGAAGGCATTGATTGAAATCTAATAGAAGTATAAGCTATTCTTAGGTTTCTTGTTAGTGTAGTGGTCAGATATGTAGCTCTAATATGATCTCTTTTAAATAGTTTATACCATGGAGCAGTTTTTGTCTGAACTATTAATTGTCTGTTTATTCTGGCATCTTCTCTGTACACCCAGTCTCGGAGTTCAGCATTAGATGTTGAAACTCTTAATAGATCATCTGGAATGGTGTACCAAGATCGAATTTTTTCGAAAAAGGTAGAGCGGTTTTTATTTTTTGTCATCAGGAGAGTAAAAGACTGATGACCAAAGGTTTCCTTATTATCTGAGCTGGGTTTTTTTCCAGGCCTTCAAGACTGCAAGATGGGCACGTGATTCAATTGATGGTAAACCTAACTCTGCCCTCATTAGTGCAGCCGGTGTTCCCTTTGGCAGCATCAAGATCCGTCTTAAAAAAAGGTTCTGAATGGATTCCAGTGTCTTGAGTATAAGGTCATTCCAGCCCCAAACTTCTATTCCATATAACATATGTGAGATGACTTTACTTTCGAACAGTTTTATAGCTGGATCTACAAGACAACCACCTTTTGAGTAATAGAATCTCATAATTGCCCCTATTATTTTTATAGCTGAGAATCTTAAAGTTCCTAAGTGTACTTTCCAATTTAAGGTCTCACTAAAGTTAATTCCTAGATATTTAAATGAGCTGCATTGCTCTATAGGAATTCCTAACTGAAAGGCAGATTTGTGTAAGGCTGCATGAGACTGACAGAAATGGCACTGGTGCCATTGTTTCTCAGATCTATATGCATTGTTCAGTCAGCTACATAATGCATATGTTCATTTTTTCCCACAAATATCTGAGCTGAATATGTTCTGTTTAGTTCACCACAATACATGAGGAGTGGCTGTGGCTCAATGGAAGAGTATCTGCTTGGCATACAGAAGGTCTTAGGTTCAAACCCTGACATCTCCAGTTAAAATGTCAAGTAGTAGGTGAAGTGAAAGACCTCTGCTGGAGACCCTGGAGAGCCACTGCCAGTCTGAGTAGACAGTACTGACTTTAATAGTCCAATGGTTTGATTCAAAATAAGGCAGCTTCATGTTTTCATGAGCTTTCCATAGTTACCTGAAGTGATAAGCCTTCTGACCTTAAGTATCTGCAGCACCAGCATAATTTCCTGCAGTGGCAGCATTTTGACTAGCTGTGTAAATATCCTGTGTGTCAGTGAGATGATGGAAGAAGTCTTGTAGAAATGTATGCACTGCATTCTGGGACCATCTTATCTGTGGGAGCGCCCTCCCAGTATACCCCTCGGAGAGCATTATGCTCAACTAATAGCAACTTATTGAAGATTGCTGGCCTGAAAGTTGTCCGGCTGGTCTCAACCAGGGCTACAGCCTTTTTGGCTCTAGCTCTGGTCTGATGGAATGCTCTGTCCAATGAGACCAGGGCGCTGCAGGACCTACACATTTCCACAGGGCTTGTAAGACAAAGTTATTCTTCCAGGCCCATGATTGAGGACAGCAATGATAGCCATCTAGCTGGCCTCTCCTATGTTTACACCTTTTACGTTTTTACATTATTTTTGCTTTTTGACATTCTTTTATGTCTTATGCTGTTTGACATTCTTTTATGTCTAGCATTCATATTGATTTTAGATTTGTTATTTAAGTAAGGGTTAAAAATGGAAGGACATTACTTTATAGAAATTGTACATTTCATTTTTATATATGATTGTATTTTTAATTGTACATGTTGTTGTACACCACTCTGAGCCCTGCTCATTGGGGATAGTGTTTTATAAATTTAATAATTAAATTGAATTAAGTACCACAGCCAAGAATGCAAATTGCTTCCCCTCAGCAATTTGAGAATCTGAGTCAACTGGGGAAGATCTGCTAAGCATCAGCCCCTATCATATCCCCAAGGAAAAGGTATGTGTCTTTGGCATGAGCTTGAATACTCTTGGTCTTTGGCTCTCAATCTAGCCCTTTCAGGCATTATATTTCTGTAAATTAGCATCAAAGTGAATTATATCTTTGTGCTATACTGTATTCACTGTCCCCAGAATCAACATTGGTTTTGTGTCTCCAGTCTGAAGACAAGCCTTCTGTCAGGCTCAGCAGGGTTCTCAGCTACGCCAACACCTGTTCAAAGTATTTGCTTCCTTTGTGGGGCATAAAACTTAAAAGTTCTGCTTTGAGGTAATAGCAGCTGTTTTGTAAAATGTAACTCTAGATCAAGTCTTCCACCTCCCCCCCCCTCAAAAAAACCCCACAGAGAACAGCTGGTTAAAAACTTGAAGCACCCAATTTACATTTATATATTCATGAGTATGTTAATAGACATCAGCGGGGAGGATGTGCTCCCACACTTTTCAGAAATCAATGGGGAATCCTTCTATAAGCAACTCAGTCTTTTTAAAAAAATGTAAACTTAACTCAATTTTACGGGTACATGGGCCAGAGCTCTGGCCCTTAATTCTGCTGCTGAATTCCACTTCCCTCTGTGCTCCCCTGCAGTTTATTTTTTAACAGTTAATTTGTTTGGACATCGTTTGGAAGAAAATACTCTGACTCCTAGTGATAATAAGACACTAAATTGCCTGATAGGCTTTCTAAAGAATGCAGCGGAAAGTTTCAGAAGTGAAGGGACACTGACCTATGCTGGGAAATTTGAGAAGAAGCAAACACCTGGAACTGCCTTTCTTACAGACTCAGCTCTGAAAAGGCCAATGCTAATTTACTGCTTTCAAAACTGCATCTAAATTTTCATGGTTGTTCATTAGCAGGAGAAACTGCTTCTCAAAAACCAACACGATTTGCACAATGGAAAACCTTTGTGATCTCTTTGCCTTTGTGCATCTATTAAAAAAACCAGTTTTTCAGTGAATGTGGATTATTAATTATGGTAATCATACGTAACAGCTGGATAGATCTCTGTAGGAAAATCTCTTATAGTATAATTTATCAGACAGTTTTAAATGAGGAAATGGTAGTTTTGAGAAAGGAAATACGTGTTTTTATCCATACAGCTATCAACAATCCATGGTGATTTCACATAATAGATGCTAAAGTTGCCAACTCTGGGTTGAGGAACTGCTGTAGATTTGGGCATGGAGCCTAAAGATAGCAAGGTCTGAGGAGGGGAGGGATCTCATCAGGATATAATGCCATGGAGTTCACTCTCCAAAGCAGCCATTTTTTCCACAGGAAAAAATCTTCGCAGTCTGAAGCCTAAGTTCTTACTTCATAATATAATATCTTATGGTCATTCATGGAATGAAAAATATAGTGTAAAATTTTCTCTTGTGTTAAAATTGTTCTTCAGAGACTCACTAGAATCTCATGATAGAAAAACTAACCAAGTTTTTGTCGAGGGTTTTTCCGAGATAGCTCAGTCAGGATTCTCAGGTGGCACAAAACCTAAAGATATATTAAAAAGTCCTGTTGTCTACCACAAGGCCTTTCAGTCACATGTGCATTGCAAGTTTCCTGCTGGGATTTCCATTCTTGGGTGTGAATGAGCCTGTTCCAGGTTAGCACAGTGGTGCTCTGGGAGAAGGTGCTGATACCAGCTCTGAGCTGTTTTCCTGATCTGAAATGGCACCGCAGGACATTATTTGCCTGGCTGGAGGATCCACATTTAGCAGGGTATTTTTCCAATAGAACACACCCCCTCCCCTGGATATCCTGCTTTCTTTTACATCCAGAACCTCAACCTGTAACACCTTCTTCATTTTATCCTCACAGCAATTGTCCTGTGATGTAGGTTAGACTGAGAGAGGATGACAGGCCCAAGGTCACTCAGTGAGCTTCCATGGCAGAGAGGGCATATGAAGCTGGCTTATGACACTGGCTCGCCCAGATTCTAGAGTAATACCTACCACTGTCCCAAACTGGCTCTCAGAGTAAGGATACATCTTCTAGGTGTTTTGTCTTCCAGTTCCCCTATTCCTCAGGAACAATATTTCATGGAGATCAGTGGACTGCAGTGTGAGGGAAGAGACAGAAAAGTTCCATCCCACTGATGAAAAACGTAGTCTTGATCCAGCCCACATCTCTTTGGCATCTGGCTGTCCCCTAGTAAAAGCTGACAACTCTGAAACCGAGCAAGCCTGCAACTTATGGGGAACATTCTGAAAAGGTTACTCTCTGCTCCTGTCCATCATAAATAGCAGCATAATGATGCTCTGCTGGGGCTATTTTCTTTTCTCTCCAATGACCCTGGCCTTTTGCAGACATTTAACCTTCAGGACATCTCTCTGCAGTAAAGCAGTGCTGTTGTATCCATCTTTTCAAGCAATTATGTATTTGCACAATGGCTGGATTTGCCTATGGAAGAAAGGACGTTATGTTTCAGACTGTATTATCTGAATTTCCATATGAACTTCCAAAGAAGAATGTTCAAAAACTGTGTGGTACCTATAGTTCATTTTTTTCATTTGGATGCCAAGTAGAGGGCTTGTCTTTAAGACAAAGCAGAGGGCTTGTCTTTAAGGCAAAACTTTGTAAGAGGCTACAGATTCAAAATGACATGTCAAATGCAAAGAGACTTGGAGGTGGAGGCATGTTGGTAGCTAATATACTTACAAAAACAGCCATTCAGGTTGGTGGCTACTATTATTCCATTACTGATGGGTGCATGAGACTGACAGATGGTGAAAATCATTGATTTAATAATTCCTTCCTCCTTCTCAATGTCCACAAAATGCCTTTTGTACTGATATAATCCACAAAATGCCTTTTGCACTGATATAGTAGTAGCCCAATAAATGCATGATAGACATGCAGCTTTTCAGATCTAAATAGTTCTTATCTGTAGAAACTATTCCAGTTCCATTTGGAATACATGTAAAATAATGGTTCCTCTGCAGTTTCATGCTACGTGTGAACGTTGAAGCTTACTCAATAGTAAGCTAGTCGACTCCAACTCTCCCTCCACAGTGGAGGATGTTCAGTACACAGGAGGTTCCTCCCAGATACTGGCACAGAAGAATTCAAAAAGGAAAGGATAATTTTTTAAAAAATGAACTTGCTATTTGTGGATTTACAGATATATTTTGTCATTTGAAGTGCAATCTTGTACAGAGTTAAGCTAAATCTGTTGATCTCAATGGATTTAGCGTGGAGTAACTTTGGATAGGATTGCACCAAGTATGGGTCACTGAACTTTCAGAGTTTCGATTTTCCTTTGGTTCCAAGCCTTTGACTATATCTGTGATTGACATAATGAGAGCTTTGGTGACAGATGCTGATTTCACTGTATCAATGGATCAAAATACTTTAATAGGGAAAAAATGAATGCTGAAGCTTTTTGTTAACTTGAAGATATTTACTTTGTATGTTTTGACTAATATCATATACACTAGTAAAGGATGTTTTGGGAACTTACCAGTAGCTTCCACAGTCAACTATTTATTATTTTTTCTCTTCCACTTTTTCACAACTGTTGTTAAATTCTTCAAATAACAATCACATCCATCATTAAAATGTATTGTCGAAGGCTTTCACAACCGGATTCAACTGGTTCTGGTGGGTCTTCCGGGCTTGTGGCCATGGTCTGGTGGATCTTGTTCCTAACAGACTTCCCTCTGTGATACACCTCTGAAGATGCCAGCCACAGATGCAGGTGAAATGTTAGGAAGATCCACCAGACCACGGCCACACAGCCTGGAAAACCCACCAGAACCACATCAATAAAATGTCTATTGTGACATTTTATTATGTTTAATAGAATTATTAAGCATAATAAAATGTCATTGATGTTTTATCTCTAGGAGTATGTACATACATGTTTAGGAAATGTGCATGCCATCCCTCCACATCTGGCTCATAAGAAAAACAATCATGTCAATAAAACAAGCAAAGTCAATAAAATAAAAATAAAGAACATCCATAAAACATGGCAATAATAACAAGCTGCAAGGGACACCCACCCAGCCTGACTATAACACCAAGGCAGAATAACCACTGAGTCTTATTTGTTTCCTGCCTCTTCACTTCAAGGACTGAAGTGCCTTTAATAATGGTATCATGAAGCAGAAAGCTCAGCCCTGTTATCACACACCAGAAGGCAAAAGTACTTTCACTTTTCTTTCCTTCTCAGACACTCCCCACACTAGGCACACTAAAATAAATATACTGAGGCAGAAGTAAACTTCAGCAAGAAAACAGATTTATTTAACAGGAAGAGAGAAGATAAAGGAGTGGATATTTAAACTTGGAGATGGATGGCAGACTCAAACAAGGCAAGGGACAAGAGAAACATGTTTATACTGTTCACAAGACATTGGCACAGAGACTTTAAAGTTTTTGTTTCTTTAGCACGGCACTTAAGATTCTTTAGTTCAGTTTAGCTTAGATGTTGTTTCATCAGTTATTTCACAAAATGTACAATTCATTTGCTTAGATGTTCTGGCTTATGGTTATTCACTTACAGAGTCCTAACATAGGCTAGGTACATTCACTGTGCACCTACAAACACAGCCTTCTAAGTTAGGTAAAAACCTTAAAACAAAACATAAACTCTTACTGAGGTAAACTTACAGCAAATCCCTACACCCCAGACAAACTGATATAATACCCTGTTTCCCCGAATATAAGACATCCCCGGAAAATAAGATGTAGTAGAGGTTTTGCTGAAGTGTGAAATATAAGGCATCCCCCAAAAGTAAGATGTAGCAAAGTTTGGAAGCATGCCCGACGAACAGAACACAGAAAAATAAGACATTCCCTGAAAATAAGACATAGCGCATCTTTGGGAGCAAAAATTAATATAAGACACTGTCTTATTTTCAGGGAAACATGGTAGAACCCTCTTCTCTCTAGGAGAAGTCTTTATCCTGGTTTATCAAGCCTTCATCTGACCTTTCAATAAACCCCACTAGTATACAGTGTCTGTATATGACTGCTTAAGCTCAGCACTCAGGCTGATACCAGTAAAATCAGTCAACCTCCCTGGGCTGATCTATTCCCCTCAGAGTTTTGTTTTCTCTCAGTTATGACAGAAAGCACTTTCAGCTGTTAACAGCAGGAACGATTCCAACTAAATACCCTCTAGAATGTCTGTGACAGGAGATGTCCTCCTCCTCCCTCTGCATCACACTGTTACTCATCTGAGTTCAAGAGGCCACAGCCAGTCAGGTGACTCCTCCATTCCTAAGTGTTTCCTGCTTCACTGAAGGTAAACAGTACATTTGCTTTGCCAGAAATGCATTTTAAAATTACATTTTCCTTGCAATCCATAGCACAAGCCAATTAAGAAGAAGAAGAAGAGTTTGGATTTATATCCCCCCTTTCTCTCCTGTAGGAGACTCAAAGGGGCTTACAATCTTCTTGCCCTTCCCCCCTCACAACAAACACCCTGTGAGGTAGGTGGGGCTGAGAGAGCTCCGAGAAGCTGTGACTAGCCCAAGGTCACCTAGCTGGCGTGTGTGGGAGTGTACAGGCTAATCTGAATTTCCCAGATAAGCCTCCACAGCTCAGGCAGCAGAGTGGAGAATCAAACCCGGTTCCTCCAGATTAGATACACGAGCTCTTAACCTCCTACGCCACTGCTGCTCCTACGCCACTGCTGCAATTAAGAACTTCCTCTCAAATCTTCCCTGTGTGCACCCACCAGCAGAGGTAAAACAGGCAGGTACCAGGCACAGTGATTTTTCAGTGGTGACTCCTCTCCTTTGGAACAGCCACTCTTGAGGTGTTGGAGGAGAGTTTTACAGATACGATGGACTGCCAAAAAGACAAATAAGTAGGTTCTAGATCAAATCAACCCTGAACTCTCCCTAGAAGCTAAAATGACTAAACTGAGGCTGTGGTACTTTGGTCACATTATGAGAAGATAAGATTCACTGGAAAAGTCAATAATGCTTGGAAAGGATAAAGGCAGCAGAAAGAGAGAAAGATCTATCATGAGATGGAAGTCGTGACCTCAGTTTGCCAGGTCTGAGCAAGGCTTTTAACAATAGGACAATTTTATGTCATTAATTTGTAGGGTTGCCATGAGCCATGGCACATAACACACACAGTATCAATATACAATAACATTTATACAATAAATTAATACATAAATTATATTCAGAAATCAGTCCTTTGGCTAGAAACAGACCATTAAACTGTGTAATGAAAAGCCTTAGTGAAGAGAAATGCTTGGCCTAGCATGTAAAGGAAAGGGAAGAAAACACTGCCTCAAAAAGATGGCTGTTACAAAGGAGTAGAGTCACCACCGAAAATCACTTGGTAGGACTTGAGAAGTTCTTAATTGGCAATCTGGATAGTTCATTGCACAGTGACACAGCAGCACTGCAACTGAAATGATTTAAACTGATAGCCCTAAAATGAAACAAGAATTCACATATGTAATTTAGGTAAGCAAGTGAATGTTTGATTTTCTTCTGATAAGCATTGAATGTACGTATTTTGCTCATCCAATTATTCTAAAAACAGCCCTTAGAACAAGATAATAACTTCTGGAAGTATAGTAAAAATTAATAAAAATGATTAATTTTTTACAGCTTCTTCCTGTCAGCATGTTGCCATGCAAGCCTATAGCTAGTCAGGAGGGCTATGTTTGAAGGCCCTACCGTCAGTAATTTCTTGATATTATAGACAGCCTAGACCACAGGTGTCAAACTTGCGGCCCACCAGATGTTATGGACTACAGTTCCCATCATCCCCTGTCAGCATGATGCTGGCATGGGGTGATGGGAACTGTAGTCCATAACATCTGGAGGGTCACGAGTTTGACACCTATGGCCTAGACTCATGGAGCAGAGCAAGGGTAAGATGGATGCCAATCTTAATTCAAGGGCTTTGATGTCAAGAGGGTTTACCTGGCACATTACATCAGTCTTTCCCCTCCCAAATCAAGTATGCGTAGCTTCAAATATGCGTAGCTTCAGAAACTGACTTTCTTGCGGGCTCAGCTGCTCTAATCTGGTTCACAACTGTCCAACCTTGAGATTGTGCACCTGGCTCCTACTTCACAAAGAACTTGCAAATACCCACACTCTGGTTTTATCACCAAACCAGCTAGTTTACCCTGCACCCTTTCCTCCCAAATTTTATTTTTAATCTTAAACTCCTGTCCAGCTATTAAAGGCCAACAACCTTCCAGAGTTTCTTTGTTTCACGGCCCAAGTCTCATCAAGAGTTGGGCACTTCCAGGTCCTTATCCATTTGAGTCTTTAGCCCCAGCATTGTCAATGCCTGGGAATGGAATATTGCTTTGTTCCTGAAGATTGTTCCTCTTATAGCCAGAGGGTCAATTTTATCTATAACTAGAGCCCAAAAATCCATGGCAAATCGAACTTGGATTTTCTTCCTTGCACCCATGAGAAGTGCTGGCTGCTTTTCTTGTTGTCCTTGGACCTCTTCACTTCTGGAATGATAACAATCCCCTTCCCAATATTTTGATCTATCGTCACTATCACTTATCTCTGTATTTCCCTAGGATCCTTAAAATTATCTGTGTGTGTTTGCCAGCTTGCATGTGTAATTTTATTATTTTTAATTCCTTAATAAAATGGTAATCCTTCTCCTTCAGTTCTAGTTTTTGAGCAGATTTCTTTGGGGAGGGAACTTTGTATAAACAGGTGTAGATTTTCCTGTTATCCATCTCTCACATAACAGGTCTGTTCCCAGCTAATTCCCCCAACCAAAAGGGAACAGACCAGACTAATTTGAGTAAGAAGCTTACTGGAAATTTGTGAAATATGCCATTTTTCCTGATACTATACAATATAGTACAAAGTACCTAAAGGTAATCCTTGAATAATACTCCAGAGATGTAACTTGAGGAAAGAGGGCAAGATAGAGACCATGTTCGGCATCACCATAATCAGATAACTTTGGCTGTATATGCACAAGTATGTAAAATATAGTGTTATATACTTTAAAAATACAGAGAAACTATTTAAACCAATTTCCAAGTTTACCCAGAGATAAATTGGGGAAGGCCTGCTGATGAACAGCAGGCCGCTGATCCGGCTGCGCACATCTGGGCCAGCATAGGCGCGTGGCCCAGGTTCTAGCAGGTCTCTCTCAAAGGCGTGTGGCCCGTTCAGTGGCCAGCCAGCCCGCTGCCAGCCCCCAAAAGCCACCGCCTTCCCTCACCTCACCCCTGCCCAATATTGGAAAGGGGGGCAGTGGCACAGCAGCCAGGTAAGTGGGCAGCAGGGGGGCACGTGGCAGGAGGGTGTGGCGGTGGGTGAGGCAAACTGGTTGTTGATCATTTAGAATCACACCACTGAGTGCATTCCACTGTCAAACTGCCCTTACTGTCAAGACATTTTTCCTGATGTTTAGGTGGAATCTCTTTTCCTTCATCTTGAACCCATTACTCCTGGTCCTAGTCTCTGGAGCCGCAGAAAACAAGCTTGCTCCCTCACCAACATGACATCCCTTCAAATATCTAAACATGGCTATCATGTCACCGCTTAACCTTCTCTTCACCTAACTTAACACACTCAGTTCCCTATGTCTCTCCTTGTAGGGCATGGATTCCAGCCCTTTGAAATGATTTCAGACCATTTGAAATTATCCCTGCATGAAAATTTCCAGGTTATAAAACTATCAAAATAAATGCACAGGCTATAGGGCTGGATGGAGCTAGATGGTTGATCCAACTGACCTTCTTCCAAGCCCCTCCCAAAACATCCAAGGTGGGCTACATAGGGGATTCCTTTTTCTATTGCCCACTTTGGATAGATCTGAAATGGCAAACATGAGAGTTGGTGTGTGCTTCTTCTGGTGTCGTCTGCCAATCTGGAGTGATCCAAAGTTGTTTCAGAAGAGTTTGCCTTCATTGACTCAGAAGTAAAAGATACGAGAAGAGCCACGCACTTTTTCTTGTCTCTACCATTTCAGATCCACACAGTTGTCTCAGCTCCAGTATGCTCCCTCCCAGCTGGTTTGGCAAGTTGAATGCATTTGGGTTGGCTGATTCAATTCCCACCCCCCTCCGATGGTGCTAGTTCTTTAATTGTGTGGGTTTCTCAAGTGGGAAAACACTCAAAAACTGCTCCTGCTATTAGCAGCTTGAAGTGGATGGTCTCTTCTACCATCTTAGAATTCTACCACCTCTTTCTAACACATGTGTAGGCCCAGCTCCTAGGCACATCAATCCAGCTGAATTAAATGAAAAAATGGGAACAAACAACATATGCATCGATTGATTCATGACTGGATAACATGGTGAACTAAATGCTATACTGAATGAAGAAGTAGCATGCAATAGCTAAAATGTGTGTGACAATTTTCATGTAGGGAAACTCCAGATGTTTTAACAGGCCCATCTCATCTGCATACATCTGTAGGGGGTTCCAAAAAGACAACTGTGCAAGACCAGCGGCAGATTTTTTAACAGTTGACTTAGAATGAAGACAGATGAACATTCATCCATTTATACCACATATCCAACATATCTCAACCTTTGCAGGCAAAACAAGAAAAGCACGTGTTTAAAAGAAGAGCAGAGTTTTCTTTGACATAAGTGATTCTGGGGCGCATTTTAAATACCAACAGAGAACAATAAAAGGGATAGAGCTTCTGAGGATGTACGTGCAATTTTCTTTCACCCCCATTTGCCTGCTGACAGCTGGGATTAGATTCCCTGGTCAAGGGGCAGCTCTTTTAGATAGGTTCAGGTAGTAGTTTACTCTATTAAAAATTAATGGCCTGATAAGAACATGGGAAGAAACAGACTGTGAGAAGCCTAGCCAGGGAATCCTGCAGTGCAGGATTCTTCTGAGGAAAAGTTGGCTTCTTAACAGCCTCTGTCAATTTATCTGTTTATCAAAGTTATATAAATAAAAGTACATTTTAACAGCTGATCCAAGCAAGTGGGTACTCCAAAAGGGATGGTAATATTGGGATTAAACATTAAAGCAGTCAAGTTCCTGAGGCCAGCTGGATATAGTCCAAATTTAGATACTAATAAAAGCAGTCGTCAGTTTAATCCTTACAGCGCTAAGCAGAGCAAAGTATATTGGATTTAATGCCAGCCAAGCTACAGAGAAAAAGGGACTTTTAAAAAAAAAAAACATTGTTCCAGAAGCATTTTAAATGCCAATCAAGACAATGTCTCATGAATACAAATTGCATCAGCAGAAGCCCTTCAAATCAAGATGTAGCTTCATTAACCCCTGGGTTTTCTAGCATGCTGCATGGGTAGAAATGTAATGTGAGTGGCTGCTCAAGTATGCAAGCAAGAAGAGGTCTCGGTATTCTTATTAATGAGACACTCATTGTCCTCCTACCGAGAAGTATCATTGCTCATAGTTCATGCTCTACTGAATCAATCTTCTGCCTCAAACCCTGTATAGCAGATGAGCCCGTACTCTCATCCAGGAACTCTTCTTTGCCTCATTAGGGACTCCCTCATCCTCTGCACGAGGCAGCACTTTCCTCTCAGGGGAAGAAAGCAAGGTGCATCTCCTGTCTGACACCCAGGTCAGCTATTTTTATGTGCTAGCCTGGAGGGGTTTGTGTCAAAGACAGGGGAGGCCACATTGCAATGTCAGCGGTGCTCTCTAAGAGAATTGAGAACAAAAGCTTCAGTGCAAGGGCTGGCAGTACAGGAGCATGTATTAAAGCACCCAAAGGAGCATTAACACAAAAGTAAGGTGAAGAAGCAAAGTGTTCAAATGGTGCTCAGGAGGAGAAACAAAATCCCAGATTAGACATTCTTGCAAAAGCTGTTCAGTTGAGTGGTTAGAATGTGCCACAGTAGAGACCTCATTTCTGTGTCCTAATTGTGAAACTCCCTACTCCCCCTTGTTCATTCAAAGAGAAGGGTAAACTTGGAAATTCACAAAAATCACAAGGGAGACAACTGCTACTGCCAGACACTGAGGCATCACTTCTGGATTTGATGTCATATCACCAGTTTCCTGGTTAAGTTTTCCACTTATATAAAATTCTAGTTTGAATTGCTACATAACTAGAAAAGAGTTTCAGATGGATAGCCATGTTGGTCTGCAGGAGAAGAGCAAGATTCTAATCCAGTAACACCTTAAAGAGTAAGAAGATTCCCAGATTATAAACTTGTGACAGTCCCTTTGTCAGACACAACTAATGGGGCTTTGACAAAGCTTATACACCCAAATCTTGCCCTTCAGGCCCAGAAGGATCATATAATAAGGACCAAGATATATGATAGGAAATGGATGAGTCAGGGCACAGGTCCCCAACGTGACTCACAATTACATGATCAAATCACAGGCGTATCTAGGGAAAATGGAGCCTGGGGCAAAATCTGAGTTTTACACACACACATACACACACCCCAGTATGGGCAGCCGCCCTTCCCCGAGGACAACCGCAAAATAGCCTTTGAAGGGATTTGCATGTTCAGAGGTGTCCTGCAGGTGGGAGGAGAGAGACGCTGCCTCGGCAGGGGGCTCCAGCAGATGCACCACCTTCAAAAGAAAGGACGCTTCCAAATCCGCAGCAACTCCGAATCCGGTCCTCAGCCTCTCTTTGGCTGGAATGATACTGGATCACAAAGCCAACACCCTGTCCCACCTTCCTGCATCAAACAGTGAGGGATCTGGCAGGGATCTTTCTGCACCTGCTGGGCACCCCCTATCCTGGGGCTTGCTCATGGCTGTTACCTTGCTCAAGACAGCTGAACCAACCTCTGAGGGCAGCCTGCATGGAGGGAGCCGTGCCACAGGAGAGGCCAGGCGCAAGGACCCAGCCAGTGCCCGGTGGCTCACTCCGTGCCAGGGCCGTGCTCGCCGGCTTCAGGCCCACCGCAGCCACTGTTGCTATTGCCTTCTAGTGAAGTAGGGGAGATTCTGTGCCCCTCCCACATGACTAGAAGGCCTGCGCCTGGGGACATGTGACACCGCATGTGACACCACATGTCCCTCTGGCAGGTTTGCCCCTGGATCAAATGGTGACTCACTTTTAAGAAGCTCTTCATTTAGCCATAAAATGTGTGTGAAGGAAAGAGGGGCTTTGGGCTTCCCTACAGTGGCATTTTTGCCACTGGAAACTGCAAAGGGAAGCTGTGAGGAAGGGGCAAACAGGACACCCTAAACCCTGTGGGAAAGACGCCCTAAGTCACTCCCTTCCCTCATCCCACTGCAGCCAAATGGAAAATCAGAAAGCTTTTTATAAATGGGTGAATTCACATTTGAACTGTGACTCGGGTTGAGAACTTGACTTTGTATTGTGCATATTGGTTTGAATTGTGAGGCTAAATACAGTTGGGAAGAGAAAGCACTTTTGTACATGAAGTTAGCACTATTGGGGAATACTGAAGCACCCACCAGTTCAGCTCGTTCTGTTTGTTGGTCACAAGCAAGAAGCCAACTTTTTGTCAGCCAGTTTGACTGCTGGTAAGCAGATCAAGCCTACTCAGTGGGCTACTTGCCATTTATTCATGCATGCAAGCTTTCACATAGTCCTGGTTCTTTGCCCCACAGACAAGCTGTCACCTCATTCAACCCATAGCTATTTTTTGAACTAAAACGCTAGCCTATCAGTCAATTAGTGATTATAAATAGGGGTTTTTTTAAGTCACACACTGTAGTTAACATTCTTTCATGCATTTGTGTTTTTGCACAGACATATGGGAGTCATAGTTCCTTCCTCTTATTTAATCACTTGATCTAACCATACTTGAAGAAGCTGAAAAAGTTAATTGGCTTTGAGTATGATTGTACCCTGTAAACTACTTATAGAATTGTAATCCAGCAGACCCCTGGCTACATTGATCCATCTTGGATAGTTTGGGGATAGTTTGGATTCAATTCTTTTTTTAAAGTACTCTTATGGCTTGGTAAACCAATATGAAATTGCTTCCAACATGAAAAAACCATGCAAGGTAACAAATATTTAACATAAACAAAACTTTACAACTAAAAGTAAAATTAAATCATAATTTCTATGAACATAGCACAACTGGAGGAGACAGGATCTTCAGTGCCCTTCAAGAAGGACACTCAAAACAATGGCAAATAACAAACAGTGCCCAGTAATGTAATTACAAATTATGTATTACGCATTTCCCTGAAGAAGCCTCTTGGGTGAAACATGTATGGAATTTTTATCTGAGTTAATAAAATATATTTTACCTATTTTGCATCTTCAACCTTGACCTTATTTTTTTATCTCTGGTGTCTGATGTGGCCTTTTATTTCTCCTTCTCAAGGAAAACCTATATATGCCCTGTAGCACCAGAAGAAAGCTATGCATGCAAGTTCTACATATAAAAACCCATAGACATAAAAATATGTGATTTCCTTGAGCTTGTATTTTAGTATAAAAAAAACCATGCTGGATCAGACCAAAGACACATCAAGTCCAGCATTCGGTTGACACATTGGCCACGCATTCTCCCTATCCACTGTTATGAAGAGACATAATGCTTCTGGTACTGGAGGGAGCAGATATCCACACAACCAGTAGTCATATGACTAGTAAACACTGATAGATCTATGCTCCATGAGTTTATCCACTCTCCTTTTAAAGCCTTCCAAGCTGGCAACCATCATAACATCCTGCAGCAGCAAATCCACAATTTAACTGTGCCCTGCGTGAAGAATTACTTCCTTTTGTCTGTCTGGAATCTCCCACCCTCCAGCGTCAATGGATAATCCCAGGTTCTAGGATAATGAGACAGGAAGAAAAGTCTCTCCCTGCTACTGTCTCTACACCATGCACAATCTTACAGACCATGTCTCCCCTTACTCATTTTTTCCAAAGTTAAAAAGCCCTAAATGTTTTTACTGATTCTCACAGGGCAGTTTTCACCATAGATTTATATAAGAGCAGTAGTTTTAACCACCTCAAATAATTCATCCAAAAACTTGGTCACCTTATTACTCACTCATCACTACAGGCAATTTAAGAGCTGCTTGCAAAGCACTGGTCTCAATGCAGATCTCTGGGGGACCCTACTTTTTCCTTCTTTTCATAGAGTGTTTTTAAAGGAATGCTTCCCACTATGAGATACAGTTTCTCATGATGGTAAACTCTACTTCAGCGGTTCTCAACCTGTGGGTCGCGACCCCTTTGGGGGTCAAATGACCCTTTCACAGGGGTCGCCTAAGACCATTGGAAAACACATATTTCCGATGGTCTTAGGAACCGAGATACAAATAATTTTATGGTTGGGGGTCACCACAACATGAGGAACTGTATTAAAGGGTCACAGCATTAGGAAGGTTGAGAACCACTGCTCTACTTGACAACTATATAGATAAGATACATTTTAATGAGTTTATCTAAATTACATTTAATCTATCACACATTGTCCATATCACATGTGGGAGGAAGGGTGCTGGAGGTCCCACATTATCACTATTGTAAGTCAGGAGACCATACTTTGTGTGCTTGTGCAATTCTATAATATAGCAGTTAACTGATTATAGGCACCAATATTCCTCTCCATCTGCCTGCACATATTCTCTGAGTCTGTTCCTGTGTAGGAAGCATATCACAGGTATATACTTCAGAAATCATATTTGTTTTCCAAATTAGAATGGCTGGGCAGTTTGGACTTATTGACTAGTATTATTTTTACATTTTTTGTGTTAGTATGAATTCATCGATCTATCAGTACAGTTGTTTAATTTTTTTAAAAAAATCTTAAAATCTAAGGATTTGCAGGAGCAGGGAAGTCATGTTAGAAATTATAGGGAAGGACAAGAAGCAGGAAGTAGTCAGCTACAAGAAGGAAGACAAGGGGGAAGCATGCAAAGCAGTGTGAGGTAGTGGGGTGAGTAAGACTAGGCATCCTGGCTGCAGGCGGAGGGAAAAGTTCCAGGAAAAAGCTGTACCCACTGGCAGCAAAGCAAAATTAAAATAGTGCTATAAGTGGATTTGCTTGTCCTGGAGAGTGTGCAAAGTGAAATTAGGGCTAGAGGAAATACGTCTGTACAAGAAATCTTGCCACGGCCAACATTCGCCTTCACCATGCAGCAAACACCTTGTACATAATTAGCCACAGGGTTATCTACTAGAATAACAATTAACATTTTTTATAATTTACAGAACACTTCTGGTATAAGGGAAGAATGGGAAGTGAGGGTGGAAGTCACAGGTCCACTAGGGTTATCTACTAGAATAACAATTAACATTTTTTATAATTTACAGAACACTTCTGGTATAAGGGAAGAATGGGAAGTGAGGGTGGAAGTCACAGGTCCACTAGGGTTATCTACTAGAATAACAATTAACATTTTTTATAATTTACAGAACACTTCTGGTATAAGGGAAGAATGGGAAGTGAGGGTGGAAGTCACAGGTCCACTGGTTTACAGCTGAAGTGAGTAGTGGGGGATTTTTAAAAATAAAGAACAAAAAGTAGAAGAGCCCTTTTCTTTACTTTCTCCCATTTCTGCTGATTCCATCCATCCCAATCACCTGTCTCATATACTCCTTTCTGTCCATGCCTCCCATAGACATGGAATAATATACAAAAGTATACAGATATGGAGTCAGTCACACAATCATGCATCTTTCTGTCTCTCTCTCCACACCTACATTCTACTACAATCTCCTCACTTTCTTGCTATCCTTCCCAAGACCTCCTTTTTATACTTGTCCCTTAAGATGATGGCTTTGGGGGTAGAATGTGTGCAGAAGGTCTCAGGTTCAATCCTTAGCATCTTAATTTAACAGATTTCAAATATTGGGTGTTTCAAAAGTCCAGTCTGTGCTTGAGATCCTGAAGTGCTGCTGCTAATGTAGATGATGGTGACCTACATGGACACATGATCAAACACGGTACAGTGTATCTGCATGTTTATACGTGCCTACAAGAGGCCCATAGCCAGTAGCAAATTAATCCTTCTCTCTCTCTCTCTCTCTCTCTCTCTCTCTCACACTCTCTCTCTCTCTCTCTCTCTCTCTCTCTCTCTCACACACACACACACACACACACACACAGTTACTGTTTGCATTTTGGATGGGAATCTTATGGCTGAATGAAGTAGCATGGCAGTGGTTTTGACTAGCTGAAGAGTATTTGACATTGCTGTGCACCTCTCCTCCAATGTATACCCACAAGACAGAAATGTACTATTGAAAAAGAGTTAAACTGCTGACAGTGAAGGCAGAAAGGATGCGCAGTGTCCTTTTTGTCAGCCCAACCAGCATCTCCACAGCTGTCATCTCCTGAATGGGTTGAATGTGCACAGGTAACAAATAGATAAGTGTGAGGATGGGCTCCAGAAGGAACAGTTTATATGTTGTTTTGAAAACCATTGTTACTACCGGTAATTAAGATCTTAATTTGCATATACGAAGTGAGTTTTGGGGAAACTCTTTGCCAGCTGAGTCATCTATCCCCATTCCACAAAACTGACTTTAAAGTCAAGAAATTGGAAAGTTGTTAGCAGGTAACAGTTTCAACTGGCAATTGCGCATAGGTGTGTGTATGCTACCACTCTGCAATCCTTCAAGATGCAACAGAGGCACCCTTGATACAGCTGAATTGCCACCTTAAAATTGGTGCCACAGTGGAAACTGGATAGCAGTTGTGCATATAATGCTTGCAATGAGGTTCAGTTCATGCCAGGCCACTGACAAAAATGTGGATGATTCCTGATATGTAAGGCACTCAACTTTATGATGAGTAAATAGACCTTAAAGGGTCTGTAAACGGACACTGTAAATAGACCTTGAGAACATTCAAAAGGAAAAACAAAAATTAAACCTCTGAGTTCATTTTCTTCTGACTGAATTAATCTTGTTATGTCATTAACCTTTTCAATCATATTCAAAAGTTACTGGACTTTTCTTTTTAAAAGTTTTAATTTCCCTGTATGAGTTGAATCAGTGACTTCTCATTATGCTGATAGAAAGCATAATTTAATCCCCATTCCCTATGCTTGTCGACAGAGCTAACAAAGCCTGATGAAATATTTGGATTTTGAATACCATTACATTATTTGAAGCCATTCCTTCACATTCACTGAACACATGGCTCAGGTGACTATGTACCTGACAAATCAAATGTAAAACTTGCATGCAGCCATCAGTTTTTAATAAATGGCTTCTCTATATCCCTTTGTTTTTTTCTCTCAGGTATACAGTTCATTAGATTACTATAGCAGTATAAATTATAATGTAAATAAAACAGCAGATTAGCATGTAAGATTCAATTCCACCCTCCTTAAAACTGGCTAGGGATTATATTACAGCACAAATAAGGTTTTGTCTAAATTTCACTGTACTGTGCTGACTTTCAGTATTGATATGCATTCAGTTAAAGTGGTAAAAAATGAAAACACTGGTAAAAGGGAACTCTGTTACCAATTTAGCTTTAGCTCTATTTTGGGTTTACCATTGTTGCATCTGTCCTGTTTGATTCATTGTTAGCTTATTGGTGGAGTAATGGCTGATAATAAGTTCACAGGATCACTTCTGAACATCTGAATTCTCAGATTTGAGATATTCAGCCAAGGTTAGTATAGTGCTTAATTTGAGATATTCAGAGATTCAGCCAAGGTCAGTATAGTGCTTAAAATATCATTGAGATGCCTAGGTTCATATCCCAATTCTGCCATGAAGCTTACCAGCTCACTTTGGGCCAGGGTTGTTGTGAGAATAAAATGGGGAAATATTTACCATTGCACCTGAGCTCCACGAGATAAAAACGTGGTGAATAGACAAGATTAATGATTATATTAATGATTATCTTATCATTATATGATTATATTAATCAATGCTTTCTTGATAAAAATCTGGGTTAACTTGTCCTATTGTCTATGTCACCAACAGGTCTTTTTTTAAAAAAAAGTCTAGTGCTTCCATTCAGTTAATCCTCTTATTTTCCAAACTAGAACCTGGGCATGGCCAGTTCGGTATTTTATTGCTAGGATTTATTTATTAAATATCTTCATTACAAGTTTAGACTATTTGTCCCCCAACTAAGGATGCCTAGGAATTGTTATTCTATGATAAGAATAAGCTCTCAAAAGATTTCACAAAACTACAGTTCATCTGATTTGGTACCTCTGTTCAAGAAGTTTTTCACCATATATTTCTGTGGCTCTGGGACTAGCTGAAGAAGGCAGTCCGGTCATCCATTCTGTATTACTTTACCGACTTTCTCCAGATCTATGCATGATACCCCCTGAGGTACCCTCTTTAGCCCTCTAGCTGCCTGCCTACCCTTCCCTCCCATCCAATTTGACTTAGTTGGATATTTCTTCCTTATAACAGCTTCTTGCCACATAGGTGTAGCTGCCATGACGACATCCTGGGACAAGCACCCCAGGCGGCCCCCTTGGAGTCACATGGGGAGTGGCAAATCAGCCCCACACTTCTGGGAAAGAGGAGGGGCAATGCTGGGCCAGTGCACGACATGCACATTCCACCCAGGCCAAGGCCTCCCCTGGGTGTGCGCATGTTGCGCCCAGGCCAAGCCATGCCCCAGGAAGGCCTGGTGGGCCATTGGCATGCTCTCCATCTCTCCAGAGAGCACATCCACAGCCCACCATGCTGGCCGACTATGCACCACACCCCTCCTCCTTTCCCCCTTATCCTTCCAGGGACTAGCCCAGTTGATTTCCCTCTGTTCTGGGCTGGCTGGGCTGTGGCCCTGCCCCCAAAAGCTCCCCAACCGGTCCCTGGGCCCAGGAGGGATGGGCCCAGGGGGAGGGTAGGCAGCACATCGCCCCGGAGGTAAGTGGGGCATGCAGGGCAGCCGGGGTGTGTGTGGAAAACTAAGATCTTGTCTTGGGCTCTATTTTTCCTATGCCTCCATCTTGCCATATTCATAGAATCCCAGCATAAGGCTCATGTAATGTTCAGTTAGGCCTTTGAGAAGCTGGGACTTTGAAACGTACACTTAGGCTCTTTGGAAAGCTGGGTCATGTTCTAGTTCACCATGAGAACCATGCTGGACTTGACCTTCAGGGTTTTGGACCAACCCTCAGTCATCCTGCAGTCCACTTATCTTTCCTAGGTTTTGATCCTGGGTGACAGGGGCCTCATGGGGTGCCATAATACGGGTCTGCAGCAGGAAGGGGAAATCAGTGGGAATTGACAATTTAATCTGGATCTAACCCTTTCAACAAAAGAACTGGGGAAAAGTTTGAGCAGCTGGCCAGATTGTTGCAAATCATGGTTAGGGGCTACCCTTATAATAGAATGTTTTACAGTCAGGTTTAATCACAACTGGTAGTTGAGAGGTTTTTGTTTTTCACATAAAACAATTGGGGAGGGGGGTTGAGAACAGCTTTTTCTAGGCCAGAAAAGCACTAAGGACAGCTCTATGAAACTGTTGACTGAACACTTTTCTAACAGATCCAGGCCTTAAATCATGAACATTTCAAGCTTTATGGAGAAAGTGAACTTCTAGTTATATTTAAAATGCCCTTAAATTGCCTTCAGGAATAGGCTCAAAATCCAGGATGCCTATTCACAAAAATGTAGCGTGACTTTTGTTTTTGTTGCATATTGCCCCTGAATGGTGTTTTATTGATTTTCAAGTAGTTGGGCAAAACAGGGCTAAGTAGTTATGATGTTATGATGTAGTCCAGATGTGGTTTCCCCCCACACCCTGGCAATCCTAATCCCCCCAGGGGTACTTCTGACTATAGATATATCATGTCACATGTAGTTTGGTCCTCATACTCTCTGATCCATTCTGCACAGCACAAATAAGACATCCTGATGACATCTTAAAAAGAACTGTCTTGTTTTGTTCCTACTACACAGCAGAAACGAAACATCCTTAGGACATTTTAAAAAGAACTCCTCTTGGCTTGGTTATTTTTCCTGCCTTCCAGCTCCCTTCCCCTATTAGGGCACTTACTTTCATTTTCACAGCAGCTTGTTGCGCCCACCATTTTCTGTAGCCTGAGAGTCCCTGCTGGCACCATTTGCTTCATTTGTATCCCACAGAAGTTTCCTCTGCTTGCAACTCATCCGATTGCTATTTCTTTGTAAAATGTTCATGAATAAAGTTTGTTTTCCCTGGCGATCCCAAGCACCCATCTTTTGTTGTTGTTTTGTTTTGTTTTGTTTTGTTTGTTTTGTTCAAAGGGAGCTGTATTCATAGCTACCATGACATGGAAAAGAGAATCACAGTTGCTCAGAGGACTGGTCTACCTCCCATTATAAAGCATTGGGTAGATCTGGCCTCCGCAGACCATCTTGGCCGGGTGTACCCAATGGTTCTTAAAGGAAGTAGATCAGTCCTCCAAGCTGCTGCAATTCTCTTATCCATGTCATGATAGCTACAAATACAGCTCCCTCTGAACAGAATTAAAATTAAAAATGACAAGTGCACAGGATCACCAGGGAAAACAAACTTTATTCATGAACGTTTTACAAAGCAATAGCAATTGGATGAGCCGCAAGCAGAGGAAACCTCTGTGGGAAACAAATGTATCAAATGGCAACAGCAGGGACTTTCAAACAGCAGAAAATGGTGGGCGCAAGAAGCTGTGAAAATGAACGTAAGTGCTTTAATAGAGGAAC
The DNA here is from genome assembly GCF_021028975.2 of Sphaerodactylus townsendi. NCBI lineage: Eukaryota > Metazoa > Chordata > Lepidosauria > Squamata > Sphaerodactylidae > Sphaerodactylus > Sphaerodactylus townsendi. Next base: position 50,278,869 of record NC_059434.1, read on the forward strand.
GGGGGTGGAAGGCAGGAGAACTAAAAGTCTCCTGATTTGTGTGAGCTCCTGGAAAAAAGTCCACTGAGGATGTTTTGGGTGGAAAGCTGTGCAGACTTTGTCCCCAGGATGCCTTTTGTGGGGCGGGGGGGGAGGGATGCTCAGGACATCTTGTTTGTGCTGTGCAGAATGGATCTCTCTCTCCACAAGACAAACCTCATCCGACAGACATGAAAAACCCAAGCAGGGCTGCCAACTGACTAGTTTTCTACAGGCATGACCAGTTTAGGCCTTCTGGCTTATTTTCACTTCGCTGAGAAGAATTCTGCTATCCTGACTTGCCTTACTCCAAAACCACACATTATGTAGTTTGTCTCACATAATATTTGAGCACTGTTGTAGCATATATTCTTAGATTGCATGGCAATAGTCATAGCCCAAGGACAGTTTTACGGCATGTATCTGATGGGACTCTGTAACTGGCCTTCCCTCAAATCCAGGGGCGTACTGCCCTAGGGACATGGCGACACCCATGTCCCCAGGTGCATGCCTTTCAGTCAAGGTGGGGGGGCACACTGGACACCGCACCCGATGTGACCAAGTGCCGTATGCCCCAGCCGCATGCCACCAAGCCCTGCCCCCCAGGAGCTGGCTTGCAGAGAGGTGGGGAATGGGGCTCAGTGGTAGGTGGTGGTTGGTGGCTCAGGTTGGTGCCATGGCCATGGCCTCCCGCCGCCAAGCCCCACCTCCTGCCGCCAAGCCCCACCCCCTTTCAACAGCTTTCAAAAGCTGACTTTCAAAAGCCAGACCATATGGAGACCAGGGGGTGGGACTCGTTGGTGTGGCCCATCTCCTGTGCCCTAGGGCGGGACTTAGAGCATGACCCTGGCCCCTGAGCCCCCATCTCTGTGCAGGCTGGCTTTTGAAAGCCAGCTTTTGAAAGCTTTTGAAAGCTGGTTTGCTGGGTGGACTCGGGGGGCTGGGGCCATGTTACCAAGCCACGCCCCTGAGCACTGGGGGAATGGGGGGGCACGTGGAGAAGGAGTTGTCTCCAGGCACCATTTCTCCCCGATATGCCTCTGCTCAAATCTCTTGGCTCTCAAACATGGTTTTCTTAGAGGAAGGTCTGGCTGATTTTCTGCAATTACAGTGTCTGTTTTCTATCCCATTTACAGACTGATACAGATGGTGCTGAAACCTGTAGATCAGCAACCTAACAAAAGGTGGTGGGGAGGTGTTCCTCTTAGGTTTACCATTTGCCTTGGTCAGGTGGGAATGAAATTTTAGGGCAGCCTCTTGAATTGTTTTTATTGTACAGGAATGAATCTGCAACACCTGACTGAGCAAGCCTTCTGTGACAACAGAAAGACACGTTTGCTAATACAAACAGAAAGGAACAGGGAGGAAGAAATCTTTCCAGTGTGCATGATGAGATAGTCCAGTACAAAATGGGAAGATTCTAAGGTTCAACTGAGCCCAGAGACCATGCTAATGGAGTTCAGTTGCATTTCTGTTCTGTCTTTCTTTTCATATAGCACAATTCATGCCATTAGCACTGATCATGTTATAATTTTTGCTCCCACTAACTATAGACTTTCTGTCACCTGGTAATGTATGGTTTGCACCTTACATCTGTGGCTTATGAGAAACAATTAATTTTTTCCCCAACTCTCATTTTCATTTCTGTTCGTAGCCTACAGTATAGTAGCTAATTTTACACCAAGGGCCTAATTATTTCATCTCTCCTGGCATTTCTCTTCTGCACTTCAAGCATTCATAAAGACCACATAACTGTGCAAAGTCCTCATTAGAGTGGCAAAAAAGCCCCGTCCAGTGAACAGATTTTTAAAAATTACATCTGGTAAAAAGCATGCTTAAATCTATAGTCTGATCTGGTTTTCTGTGATGAGGTTTGACCTGTTGTTTTTGTCACTCGAGTTTGCTGCCATGGGACAATTCGACCCCGCCTATCTGGATTGGGTCATTGGGGTGCAAACATTGTGGTTCTGGCTGAAGAATGGCTTAACATGATGTAATTTGGTACTACTTCATAGAAGACAAAAAAGTGACAAAATGTTTGCTGAATGTTTAAACCATATAATGTGAGCAAATATACCTGCAGGTGTCATGCAGTTTCCTGCAGTAAATCAATCCTGTGCAATGTAGGTAATTTAACCTTGGACAACATGAGATTCATCAACTCTCAGGTCAGAAGAGCTGCTACAGCCACCTGATGAGCACATAGCTAAGCGGAAAGCAGTGGCATATTTGCCTAGGGACAGGGGGTAAACTCTGTCCCCAGGCGCCTGTGTAAAATCTCCCCCACATGACCAGGAAGATGGCAAAGCAGCAGGAAGTCCTGCTGCCTTGTGGTCTTTTGGCACCCTCTCCCCAACCCATGTTGCCATTGACATGGGCAGGGCCAAGGAAGCCAGAGGACCTCCCCCCCGCCTCACCCACCTCCCAGCTGCCGGCTCCCTCCAAGCCCCAGCCCAAAGCTTATAAAAGCAAAGGCCCCAGCACGGAGCCTTCCAGTTGCTTCTGTCCTCCCCAGAGGGGAGGGCAGAAGGGACTGCCAGCTGCCAGCTTGCCAAAGGCTCCTGCTCTTTGCTTCTACATGATACTAGATAAATAACGACTATAAAAAGCAATTGCTTTTTGAGCTTGAATTTCTCTGTTGAATTTTGGTGTTCAAAATAAAGTACGAATCAAACAATAGTTCTGGGATCCCTGTCATTTTAATAATCATAGTGAAATGGAAATTATTCTTGTGCTGTATGTTTATGCTTAGACTTTCCCTTAATCAAAGTGCAGCTGTGCTTTTTGTATCTTTGGTCATTTTGGTGTGATATCAGACCAGGAACAAGCAAGGAAGGGCAGTCAAGGCTTTGATTCAGTGTTTCCTACAAGGGCTTTCAGGAGTCTTTCCTGTCTTTCAGCTAGAATCAAATTTACATGGAAAATGAATTCCTCATTCTTTCCCTTTGCATAATCACAGTCAGTTGCTGTGATGTGGAAAGACTTGCTTTCAGTTCTACCTGGGACCCTCCAGGAAATTATTAATGCTTGATAACTAAAAATCTTGCCTTGCTTTTGCCCACAAAATTTAACTCAGAGTAGCAGTGAAAATACATTTTATATCTCTTATATACATAATTTCAAATTTTTCTTTTGTTTCCATTATGTATTTTACTTTTTTAATTTTGCTTTGGTTAACCAGAGAATCCAGACTAAGCAAATGTCAGCTCATGCTGCAAACTTATTTAGAAAGGTGGATGGTAAAGACTGTTATAAAAAGCAACCCAGACTGGGTCTGCATGTGTGAAGTGCATGGCTCATGCCCTTTCAGCACAAATCACCAAAAACATTTGGAAAACATTTTCAATACCCCCCCCCCCTTACCAAGATATATGTCCACACTTACCTCCTCAAACTGATTCATGGCTGCTCTTATGTGTTTTTCCCCTTTTTATTTTTTAATTGATGCTTCAAAGCTTCACAGTTTCATGCTGAGATTCTCCATACCTTGTAGAATCAATGCCTTTAAGATTACCTCCCCCCCATTAAAAACTTCTCAGAAACTCACATAAATGCTTAAAATAAACAGGCAAGGGGGAATGGAGAAAATGGGGCTGGAAGTTCAGGGAAGGCAGAGAGATGTGGAAAACATCTTTAAAAGATCGCAAAAACAGCGAAGCCACTTTGAAAATGGGGTGCTGTGTGGTTTCCGAGCTGGGTGGCCGTGTTCTAGCAGCATTCTCTTCTGATGTTTCGCCTGCATCTGTGGCTGGCATCTTCAGAGGATCTGATAGTAGGAAAGGAAACCAAGTGGAGTATATATATACCTGTGAGTAAAGGTCAATAGGTGAGGGCATCTAAATAGGAGTGGCCTGGCAAGAGAGTAACAATGAAGTGTAGCATGTGACTAACAATGGAGATAGCAAGGTCAACTTCTTGACTTCTTACCCCAAACCCATTGCTAAATGTATCTGTAATGTTATACTATTTCCATTAATATCTAGATCAGCAATTAAAAAAACCTATTCAGTTGGTGTTAAATTTAATATAAAATACAAACATAATTTTACCTTACCTCTCTAACTTATTTCTTAGATTTAAAGGCAATTTACATAATAATTCCTCAATCCCTCCTAATTCTTCTAACCCACAAATTAAATACTTAAGACTGTTATCTGACAATTATTAATAATATCTAGCATTCTAGTCTGTTTTACTGACTTCTATCTACAATTCAACTGGTTCCCTAGATATTATTACATAAAATCTTTAATGTTTTTCTTATAAAATAATTTGGCACTTGTTGCAGAAGTGATTTCTGTAGCTGTTGTCCTTTCCATTTAAACCAAGTGAATCTTATCAGTTTCTTTCTTAAAATGTCCACTGGAAAAGTATAGTCCTTTTGCTTCTACAGGACTCTCATAGGAATTTCCTTCATAGCAATGATGTCTTTATCATCCATCTTAAATGTTGATTTTTGAATGGGTCTTCATAATTTGATCTGCAGGGTCTTTCACATAGAATAAAATAATATCTATACACAGTCCCTGTCTTTATAAGAGGAACCCAAGCAACCAAGGTTTGTGTCTGAGGAGGACAAGGGGGATCAGGGATGGTTAAGGCTGCAATGTCTGAGTGGGAAATTCCTGGACATTTTGGGGGTGGAGCCTAGGAGGATGGGGTTTGGGCAGGGAAAGGCTATAGGACCATAATGTCCACCTTCCAAAATATCAATTTTCTCAAAGGGAACTGAGCTCTATCACCTGGTCACCAGTTTTAATGTCGGGAGATCTCCAGCTCCCACCTAGAGAACAGTAACCCTAGGAAGGGTCCAGCATCCCTTAAACCGGTGAAGAGGGCAAATGAGTTGGCACAGCCCAGTGCCATTCCCACAGTCGATTCTTTCCCCGTTCCATCTGGATTAGGCTACCCATAAAAAGGCCTATCAGCCCCCACCCCCACCCCTCCACCCCAATTAAAGTCTGTATCACTGGTGGTATGTCAGTACTGGAGATGTTTGAGAATGCATACATAAAAATGACCCAAATTTTCTTAAATATCTCGTCAGAATTCCACGTATTGCGGTAGTAGAGAAATGTTCAACTATGCGCTTCAATGTTTTCCAAGTTTTCACAATGCCATAGGGAGCCATAGGGAAACTCTAGGTAAATGAGAGTAGAAATGACAACATTACTTGTGTTGGCATTGGAACAATCTTGACACTCTTGTTCTGTCTTCTTGCTTCATTGCTTTTATTATATGCTGGTTTCTCACTGTTTGGAAAGATTATTCCAAGTATACTGGCTGGGGTATCTTGCTGTGAATGTCTGTTTTGCACAGTATTGCTAAAATGTATGGAATTATGTCAGGCATTCATTTTCCCAGTGCCTCTATTTTGGCTGTTTTGTTGCTTACTTCTCAAAATGCTTTGTATTCTTTCTATGAGAAGCACCTTTCTAGATGTTCCAAAATTGTGGTGTTGCAGTATCACAGAATTTGCCTGTAGATTTAAAAGTCAACAACAAATGATCAAACAAAGGCCATCTCTCACAGGGTGATAACTAATCAAATTCAGAATATATTGAGAAAGCAGGGAAGAAACAGAAACAACTTTTGCAGCCTTACAACTAAGTCTCAAGCTAGTCCTTTTGCCTTTGATTGTATTTCTGTATATGAAATCTTATTAGTCAAAAAATTGTTCAAAACACAATACTTTAGTAAGAATCGAGGTTAGGTCTTTCTATTGTTTACATGATTTATTACAGATTCTTTTAAGGATGCAACCTAGACAATATGCAAGGAATTTGTCTCCCAACATTTTGTCTTACAAGTAGGCTCAAGGGATCCAATTTGAATTAAAGCTATGGTAACCACACTCTTTTCCTGATAGAAATCTCCCACGCAAACAACGTGGCAAACAAAATTCATGGACAGCCAGAGTGCATGTGCTTTTTGTGTTTATATGTGGTCCTGGAACTAATAGTCTGTCAGGGAGAAAGGGGTATTTTTTTCTTCTCAAAGGCATGTAGGGGTGGGAGGTCATGGCACTGTGACTCAGTGGTAGAGTATCTGCTTAGCAGGCAGAAGCTCCCAGGGTCAGTCTTTGGCATATCACATGAATTTGTGTTCTACTGAACCAGACAGTTGGTCCATCCAAGTCAGTAATGTCTACTCAGGCTGGCAGCAGATCTCCAAGGTCTCAAGCAGAGGTCATTCACATAACTTACTGCCAGATCCTTTACCTGGAGATGTTGGGAATTGAACCTGGGACCTTCTGCATGCCAAGCACATGCACTTCCACTGAGATATGCCCCCTCCAGTTAAAAGGACTAGGCAATAGGTGATATGAAATACCTGAGGATCTGGAGAACGGCCCCTCTGAGTAGATAATACTGACACTGATGTGTTATGTTAAATTTAATTTGTATACAGCCCTCTCCCGAAGGGCTCAGGGTGGTGAACAACAGCAAACCACAATACAACCAATAATACATAGTAACTCCACTACATCAAAAACAAAATACATAGCAATAGATTGATAATCACATACTTAACAGTCCAGTATAAAACAACGATAGGACAAAGTTTTAACCTGGCAATAATAGGGGAAAAATAAATTTCAGATTCCGACTTCCTCTAAAATATTACAGTCAATTAACCTGAGAATAGACAATCCTAGCAGTCCTAACTTCACTACTAACAATTGAATACGCTACATATAAACTAACTAACCTAACCAATCTAGTTGTTATCATCCTAACAAGGATTCAGCAGCCAGATTGAGAAACCTCTATTCTAACATCCCACTAAACTCAATAACCCCAGTTTAACTAAACAGTCTTAATATTTAATTGCTTAAGAGCAACCGTAGGATGCAATGTCCGTTGAATGTTACAAGCCTCTCGCCAGGGAACTGCCGCCACCACCGCCATGTTCCCACCGGGCGTGCCCCACCCCCGTTCCAGAAAGAGAGAGTTTTGAATGTTTTGCTGGGGGCCACCACAACTCTAGGCTTGCAAGGGGAACCTTTTGTGTTGCATGGGAGCACCTGCCACAAACTCCCACCGTCTGCCAGGCTCCTCCTGGTGTTTGCTATGACGTGCCTGAGAGCTTCTGCATGCAATTCTACCCAGGCTGATATCGGCTGAAAACCTCGGCGGGCTTCACCCAGGGGGTCTCTGCCACCATCCCCGCTCCAGGCAGGTGATGTCATCGCTGTCATTGTTGAGGGGTACTGCCACCGTCTCCCCATGCTCAGTATGTCCAAGGGCCCTCTCAGCAACAACCAGCCCGAGAGTCATGTTGCTTGGGCCGCTGGCTGCCGGAACAAGAATCGGCCATCGCTCTCTCTAGCATAGGGTACATTGAATCATTGCAACCCAAACCAACTGCTGTTCTAATTTTCAATTCTTATAGTCCTAGCAGGACGCTAAATTATCAAGGAACTGTAAAGTAATGTAAAGTAGTGTTAAAAAGTCCCACTAACCCTTCTCAAGTCCTAAAAATTTCTAAAAAATTCCTAAATATCGGAGCTTAGCAAATACGGCTCTGCTCCGAGTGCCATCATGTTGGGAATGCCCCAATGATGGATTGATGGTCTGATTCTGTATAAGGTAGCCTCACGTGTACTCACATGTGTGGGTGGAGGAGTAAAACAGTTAAACCCTGTGCCCCATGACCATAATCACAGTCCTTATTGGATCCCCCTATTACACTATGTTTCAGTCTGCAGAGCAAGTTACAGTGTACAGGTTCTTCTCAAGATTCTGATGAAAACAAGACCAACCATATGTTTCTCTTGATTTCTCTCTCCTGACGGCAGAGAATCTCCTGACGGCAGAGAAATGTTTTCGTTTGCTTCCAGTGACTATGTTGAAAGGTTCAACTTGTGTTCCAAACACATCTTGTCCAAAATATGATTTGTTCATTTATACCTATGAAGCAAAATCTTAAGCAAAACTTAGCATTGCCTAACCATTCCTGATCTCAAGGGCCCAGTCTAGCTAGATCTCATCAGATCTCATCAGCCCTACTTAGTAATTGGACAGGAATCCACCAATGAAGTCTAGGGCTGCACAATGGGGAGCCAACGCAGCTCACATTGTTGTTCTCTGCATTTTATCCTCTCAACAACTCTGTGATGTAAGTTACCTGAAAATGTGTGACTGGCACAAGATCACTTCCAGAGGACAGAGGTGATTTGAATCTACACAACAGTGTCTTTAATAAGGTGCTGCTTTTGAACAATAGCAAGCAGCCAGGCTTTGGTGGGATGTGCAATTAACGTGGTAGTGAGCCAGTGGACAGTTACTGGTGAACTGGCCCTATTGAGTCCTTCCTCAAAGGCCAAAACAGCCGTGGTAAGAGCCAATTGGAGCACTGCTCTTTCCCCTGTGTTTTACTGACATATATCAGTACTTGAAGGCTGGCACTACTTTTGGGGTTGTCTAGCAATGGCCACTGAGGGCATTTATTTCTCAAAGCTACATGCACCCATCTATCATTTTGGGGAGTTTTAGCCCCCAATTTGTTTAAAGATTTCACATTCTTCTACAATTTTGGGATTTTCTAAGCTTTGTCAGAAGATTCATTCTGTCTGGCATGGCCCCATTCTCTAGAGTTAAGTAGTCACAGAGAATTAGCTATTTGATACAGAGACTTAGAATCACTAACAAAAAATTCCAAATGAAATTGAACTGTAGTTTTAAGTATAAAATGTTCCTTAAGGACATAACAGTAGAACCGATTTCGAGCTAATCTTGAATTGAGCTGTTAGATAAGTTGTGTCACTATTTACCAACTGTGGTCCTCAGGAAACCACTTAGGAAAGCTCACCTGGTGTCAGCCAGAGCTGGTGCTTTTTCCATTGTAGCCCCCATCCTATGGAATAGGCTCACTGAACACATCAGGCTGACACATCAAGCTGACACTGTCTCTAATTTAAGAGGTATTACAAGACCGTTTTATTTGCTAGGACTCTTAATGGTGTGCAGGCTGCAGGCAAAGGTTTGAGATTTTATCGTATTTTATTGTATGTTTAATCTTGAATTTGTAAGTTGCCTTGAGCGATGGGAAAAGGTGGACCATAATTTTTTAAAGGAATGAATGGATGACTTTTTATTTAGGAGACTCCTATGCCTCTTCCTCAGAGTCTTGCTTTAGGCGACTTACAATTAAAACAATGTAGCAATATTAAAACAAGCCATTAAAAACAAGCCATTGGACATAAACTGCATAAAAATGATCCATAAAACAGAATCCGACCATTAAAAATCTGATAAGATAAAACCTAATTAAAAGTCTGGATACAAAAAATATGTGTTTTGATCTGGCACCTAAAAGAAAGTAAAGTTGGTGTCAAGTGAGGCACAAAGAGGAGGACATTCCCGGGATGATGCATGAATTAATGAAGGCAAGAGCAAAATGCTGGGGCCTTATGCTGTTGACTTGATGGAGCAATCTTTTGTTGAGGAGTCCCTGTTTTATGATCGTGGACATAGGGCTGGCGAAAAGGTGACAGTTATAATACAGGGCCCTTTCAATTGTCACTCAGATTCAACATTACAGAGTACAAGCAATTTTTCACAATGTCACATGTCTCCGTTTAAAGTGCATACCTCAGCAGCAAACACAGTCATGCAACGCAAATAGTTATGGATTTGTATCATCTTTTGGGGAGTTGCCAGTGGCCCCAGGAATGATGTCCCTACAAGACACTGCTTTTGATCAACAGATGAAATGTAAACTGAGCTGTGAAGGCCTGAGGGCTGGAACTGACACAAAAAAAGAGAAGAGTTTAGACCAAATCTCTCAACCTCATTCATTGATCGTGAGTGTTAAGGAGCATTGCAATCCAGTTTACAAACTTATTCCCTGGTCCCATTTTAATTAAAGTCAATTGCAGAAACTTTATCCATTCTGTTGTTTTTCTCTACAGCAGATTCAGTCATGGCCACTGGGATTATCTGATTGATTTTTATAATCAATTCTATTAATTGCTCTGTGGCTGTTATTACATATCAGCCACAAAGGGATTGCTTCAGCTTTGTTATTATGGATTAATAACCTGATCACTTGTCAAATCTCTCAGCAGCTATTTTTGCTAAGGTTCCCGCCCCCCCCCCCCCCCACACACACAAGTTGTTCAACTAACAAAATGTGTGGTCAAGAAAAAAAAGGCTCCCTAGATTTATTTGAAAAGAAAATGAATGAGTATTAGGGATATTAAAATATGAATATGCTGTAATCATCAAGCAATATGGCTGAAGAAAATATAAACTGAACTGTATTGTAAAAAAAGCCTTGAGGCAGTAAACACTCAAGAAAAAAACTTGGTGTTTCTTGTTTTTGCCTGTTTTTTAAATAGCAATTCTTTTGATCTTCTTCGTTTCAAATCTGTTCAAGCTAATGCAATTATAATTTATTTATTCATATAGATTAGGAATTGTTTTCCCAGATGTAGGAACTGTTCCCATCAGCCCCTACCAGCATGGCCAATTGGCCATGCTGACAGAGGCTGATGGGAATTGTAGTTCCTGAACATCTGGAGAGCCGCAGGTACCCTACCCCTGGTATAGATCATGTAAGTATTAACTTTACATATTGTATATTATGATATGCTGATTTGATTGTATAGAATTTAATGAGTTTATTGCAATAATGGAAATGATTAATGAATATATATACATATACATATACATATACATACACATACATATACATACACACACACACACACACATATATATATATATATATATATATATACACACACACACATACACACATACATACATATACATATACATATACATATACATATACATATACATACACACATATATACACACATATATACACACATATATATACATATATATACACATATACATACATATATATACACATATACATACACATACACATACACATATACATACATACATACATACTTACATACTTACATACATACATACATACATACATACATACATACATACATACATACATACATACATACATACATACATACATACATACATACATACATACATACATACATATACTTATACATACACATACACATACACATACACATACATATACATACATATAAAACTTCTAAAATGATTTTTCAGTTGAGGAATCTAAATCCACATTATGAGCTAGATCTAGCACAGCATTATCCAAAGGCACAAGGACATTCACAGCTTCCCTTCATGTACCACCCCCAATCATTATGGTTCAGTATCCTGGTTCCTGACACCTGGGGATCCATGAAACTTGCACCTTTGGAAATGCTGCACTGGATCCAACCTTCTTTGATCTAGAGGTTGTGTTGCTTGCATATAGGCTGGTAATCCAGAATCACCCTTCCTTGGCTCAATGACCATCTTCCTGTTATGCAGTGAAGCAGTAAGTGTGCTTCTGAGAATCTATTCCTTGTAAAAAAAAAGCCATACTTCATATTTTCAAACATTTTAAATGTAATGATGGAAGACTCATGATGGGATCTTTCCAGCACATTGAAAAGTAGAAATAGTAGCCATGCAGTTAATATAGAAACTTCATGAGGGTGGGGGTTTAACTTTTTTGCCTTGCATGTTTTCAACAATTAGAACCAACACACACACACACACACACACACACACACACACACACACACACACACACACACACACACACACTATTATTAGCCTTGGAAGGGGAAAAATCCTCTTCTTTCATCTTCCTTATGCCAGACAAAAGCATCATTGTTAGTAGGATGAATCCACAGGATTCAACCAATCGTTTCCTTTCCCTGATTTATACATGAATATTCTTGTTGAAATCACTTTAAAAAAAAAGATTACCCCAAGAGTTGAATAAATTCTGAATGGAAATGGTTCAGATGTAATAAAAAGTTTATAGCCACTTAATGCATACAAAATCGCCTTCAGGTCAGAAGCCCAAAAAAACTGAATAATGGTGAATTGTTTGTAGCAGGTTTGGTGACTTTAGTGCTAATTTATAAATAGAGGAAGATTTCCAGAGTGAAACAGTTAGATGTTTTCCTCAAGGCTAATATTACGAACTTCTGCACAATTTAATTAAAAAGCAACGCCTCTGGAGATTTTTCTAATGAGAAAATGTCATCGTGCCAATAACTCTATTACATGATTGATACCCGTGCATAAGCTGGTATCCAATGGAACAATTATTGCTTTGTCCAAAAATTGTTTTTGAAAAAACAAAATATTGCTAATGTATGACAGAAATGAGGGCACATTTCACTGAAATCCCGCATGGGCAGCTGGTATCCTGGTAGTTAAGTATGATTTGTGATTCACAGGATACAGAGAGGGAACGTTAAACACTTTGATTAAAGATGTCACAAGCACTGAACTGAATATTCTGATGGGAGTTCAGAATGAGGGGGTGGGGAGTTGCACAGAGATGATGAGTGATAATCTGCCATTCCACCACAATGCAACAATATTTACAGATCAGAGAATCCCTTATTTTCTTTTTTTTCATGCTTTCTAGTGCATGCAGCTTGAGGAAAAGGCTGGAGGCCATTTCATCAACCACCACCACCTTCCTCTAGCACCTTTTTAGTAATGTGTCTAAGTGGAGTTTAATGTAATTATGGAGAAAAAAACTTCCAGCATTCAAAACAGTAAGACATTTATCAAAAAGAAAATAACCTCACTTATATTTTACAGTAGTGGATTAAGCAAGGAGACAAAGTAAAATGTATACATGTGATCATCTGTCTCTCTGCCATAAACACACTGACTGTTGTTATTCTAGGGAAGGCTATTTACACTTAAAATTACAGTCCCCCACTACCTTGAGACATTCCCAGGCTGTTTGCTCTTTGTTATCTTCACATAGTAATGATAGCCATGAACATGGAGCCCAGTTGTAAGAGCTCCTTTCTGAAAGATACCCCAGATGGAATCAGCCAAAATGGAGCTCTAAAAATAGACCCCATTCCCTGTATGTCAAGGAATTTATCTCCTTTGTTTGTCTACCTGCAGTTTAAAAATAAAGGTAAAGTTTCCCCTTCAGTCGTGTCTGACCCTGGGGTACCACTGCGAGCAGTGATTTCATAGGCAAGCCTCTTTTGTGGGGTAGTTTGCCATTGCTTTCCCCAGCTATTCTTTACCCCCTAGCTATGAGCTAGGTACTCATTTACCGACCAAGGAATGGATGGATGGCTGAGTTGACCATGAGCCAGCTGCCAGGATATGTGACCCACAGGGGGCTCGAAATCCTGACCGTGTGAGTGGCAGTTCAAGCACTTAACCACTACACTATGCAGCTCCTTGCCTGCAGTTTACTTCTCTAATCAGGAAGACTCTAGCATTCTATAACCCATATGTCTCTGTCGCTTTTAGGTGTCATACTCTTACCAGGATGTAAGATGATCTTTTGATTGCTCTCTGCTGGTTAGAAGCATTTATATATCCAAACTTTAAGTACTGGGTGCTAGTGGGAGCCACTGACAGGATGGGTGAGACTTGAGATGCTCTTTCTTGTCCTTTCACTGATGGAGAAACATCTGGGAATGAATGGCCGAATTCCCACTGAAAATTTAATTTAGTGGGAGCCACTGGCACCTTTTCATCCAGGTTCCAACATCCTCACTAGAGCATGTTTCTAGTGAAGACATCTAGGCCTGCCTCTTGGGGAGCGTGCCTGCTGTCAGGGGTGCAACTGTTAAGCTAGCAGCACCAAAATTTCAGAGTAAACTTTCAGGGCTGCTTATAGAAACAGAAAAAGACCAGCATCATACAAAACCTGAACCTTGTACATTCATTTGAAGGTCACCATTAGCTAACACTGCCTGTGGACTCTGAATGGTGTGCCTCATACATATTCTCTCTTGCCCAGATTCAAGTTCTCTGCTGACTGAAAAGATCGATGGAGCAGTTTTCCTCCCTCTGTAGCCCAAAAAGCCCCCCATAATGCTACTTCTGGAGGACGGGACCTCCAGGAAAAACATGTCCCCACTTCAATCAGCAGAAATCTTCTGCTAGCTCAAATTCACTGTTGCTGCAAAAATAATTTTTCTTGTGAAACCAGTTCAGTTTTTTTAAAGCTAAAATAATGTCAATGTGGATGGAAGGTGTCATGGTGCATCTCTGTCTCATCAGATCTCAGGAGCTAAGCAGAGTTGGTATTGGATGGGATTTTGCAAAAGAAGATGCAGCAAAGGAAGTCAATAGAAAACCACTTCTGCTCCTTGCTTGCATCAAAAGCCTCTTGCTGGGGTTACCAGAAGCTGTTTGTGACTTGACACCACATATGTCTGTATATAATGACAATGACAGTATTTGGACTGTATCACCACTCAACTAGAGTTCCTAGGCCTGAGCTACTGGAAAATCCACCACCTATCAACATGTTTTTAGAGTGGGGCCTGAAGTGATTCAGAAGTTAGAGAACTGTGGGAAATGATGTTACAAACTCCCACTCTGCAAAATAGAGGGAAACCTATTGTTTCCCCCTTCTTTTGAAGAGCAGTAACCCTCCATCAATTTCTAGAAAACCGAGAGGATTCTACTTTCAAGTTAGTCAGTTGGCATGAGAAGAGTTCGCACCCTGTCCTTACAAAAGGCTCATGGCCTTCAGGTTTCCCTGGTCTCCAGTGATGGGAAATACTGAACTGCATGATAAAGGTGATTGAAAGACAGAGTTCTTAAGAAGTGTCAGACTTCCCATAGAAAGGTAAAGTCCAAAAAGAAGTTGGATTTGGTTCTGTTAGTGAAAGAATGCATACTGTTTAAATTTGTAGACTGTTCAAGTTATAGAGAGTATAGTAGTTTTGCATTCAAAACAATCTTTTAAAAAATTAATAGGCCTGCAATATGGCTATTTTAGGAATACATATTCCATGAAGTACTAAAGTTTAACCAATCACTTAATATCTCCTGTCTAAAACTTTGGCTAGCTTTATTCTTCATGAGTTCTGTGAAACAGATGAGAGAAGCTTGAAACAAGATGCTGTAATCCACCCCCAAACAGCATCACTTTCAATGGTGTTTGAACTAGGGAGCCCAGATTCTTCTTTTAAATCCACCTTAAAGGGAGAATCTGGGGTCCCCAGTTAAAACAACATTGAAAGTAATGCTGTTTTGGGTGGATTATCCCCCACCTTGAAACAGCATCACTTTCAATGTTTAAACTGAAGACCCATGCCGAAGGGAATGGATTTAAAAGGAGAATCTGAGGAAATTTGGGGGGGGGGGTGCCTGCTCTCAGGGGTGCAATTGTTAAGCTAGCAGCACCAAATTTTCAGGGTATCTTTAGGGGACTCTCCTGATGATACCACCCAGGTTTGGTGAAGTTTGGTTCAGGAGGTCTAAAGTTATGGGCTCTCAAAAGTGTAGCCGCCGTCTCCTATTCGCTCCCATTGGAAACAATGGGGGATGGAGGCACCCCCTTTGGGAGTCCTTAACGTTGGACCCTCTGAACCAAACCTCACCTGACTTGGGTTGTATCATCAGGAGAGTCTCCCAAAAAATCCCTGAAATTTTGGTGCTTTTAATGTAAGGTATTATATAACTTTTATTTTCTTGAAAGGGATTGCCAGTGAAGTAGAAGGTTACAAAATGTATGTGCAATTCTGCATCCCTACAATATTTTATTTCTGAAGTTACACTCTGCTCATACAGTTTTATCAAATGGCTTTTTAAAAGAGAAACAGGAGCTTCAGAACTGGATATCAGCTTGCATTACAGCTTATAGATTTTAGAGTAAGTAGAATAGAACATTATTACTGCTTTAATCCCTATTCAATTTTTTCATTTCTACCATAAGAGACAGAATGAAGAACAATAGGACAAGAGCTGGCATAATTAACAATAGAAATTCCACGAAGGAGAAGTTCAAAATGAAATGGTTTTGAGTTGTGCGTGAAGTCATTGGGGAAATCAAGGTTTTAGATAAAAGAGAAAGAATAATAAAGTTAAGAAGACAGCCTTTGTCCTGCCAAAATCTGTTTCCAATTGAAAGGCCTTTGATAATAGGATTTGAAACAATTGATAATTATTTATCTTGATAAAACTGGTTTCTAGCCACGTGTTGATAAAATGACCAAGGGAACTGGCAATTTTTCCACTTGCTCTCCTGGAAGGAAAAAGATGGAACTTCTTTGCATGAATATAGTAGGGATGCTCAAACACCCATGGGTTCAACCCACATCCTGTTCCCCAACTCCAAACAGGAAATTATTTTTTCAATGGACGGGCTATGTGATTGCCAACCCATTTTTTCAGGAAGTTACTTCAACTATTCGTTTCTAACAGGGCAACTGGCATTAACACATATACATTTATACATAGTCTGACTGTCCAATGGACATTAACCACCTATGCTGTACTGCGGTTCTGTTTAGCTGGCAATTGTTTAAGTAGGCAATTAAATCAGTCATAAATCATATACATTAGCCATTAAAAATTCTATGCGTTGTTGCCAAAAATCCTACTCATTGGTATTTGTCTAAATACTCCTTATAGGCTCACATCTAAACAGATACAGTTCCTCTGAATCCATCAATACTTGTGTGCTGTTAAAGAAGTTAAAGAAGTTGCTTCTTTCTCATGGGAATTACTGGTTAAATGGGGCTTGAATTGTGTTTACTTGATGCAAGAGAGTGGCAAGAGGAAGATCTGGAAGATCTAAGGTTATCTAAAACATAATGATATGTCACTGTAATCTTCCCAGCCATATGGCTAGACTTAGTGAATAAACCTTCAGTATCATTAAAACTTCCATCATGAAGTCTGTGCATCTTTGTCATCATTTTTTTTCTTGGTCAAGGATTTAGAAAAAAAATCAGTGATATAGCTATCTTCCTTTGGCACCAAAGATGGCCAGAGGTTTTAGCAAACCTAGAACAACATGTGAACCCTGGAAGCATATCCATTCCTTCCAATTACACCATACAAGATAAGTTGCATGGTTAGCTAATTTCCTTGGTAGCAATTGAAGTGTTTGTCTCCATGGCCACAAAAGAACTGTTCTTGCTCTTCATTGGAAGCTGATGTTTTGGAACTGTTTAATTTTTGGTGTTTGGATTTGGAGTTGGCTTTTATGCATATTTCTTGCATTTTATCATGAATCTGCTAGTATTATAAGATTGCAGAGCAAATCAAATCCACTAGGTTTCAGTGATCCCTACTGTTTCATATTATGTAATATAAAATGTAATTATGTAATATAAAATGGTGGGATAAGAGTTTGCCCAGTCTACTGGAAGTGAAGCTGAGAAAAAAAATTGCACAAGAAGAACTTCTTTGTCATGGGAACATCTTTTTCCCCAATGACACCCAAACATTCCTGGAAGGTGATCAATTAGGAATTATTATTGTTGTGGATAATGTAATTTTCATTTATAGATCACCTTTCTCAATGGGATCCAAAGTGGATTACAAGAGTGGTTTAAAAAAAAATTTTCAGTCAGTTAAGTGGATTAGTCTCTGGAAATCATAACAAAATTTAAACATTAAAAAAACAGATGGAACATCTTGAGAAGGAAGTGATGTTGTACCTAATTCACAGGTTACAGATACTGGCATTCACAATACTTCTGGGAGAGGGGTACAAGTCTTGGCTGTTGCACCTTCTGTAATCTCCAGTTCCCAGAATTTAAAATAATATGCCAGCATTTGAAAGACTGTTGTGTGTTCTAGTGTGAGGCAAAACATGTACAAGGAGTGTTGTGAGTGCTGAGTGTAGAAGAAAGAAGACTAGCAGTTTACTCCTTATATGATTTGATGAGTTTGCAAACTGATTATATTATCAGAAATGAAAAATTGATTTTTAGATGGCTGGCATCTAATAATTTGTCCTCAGGTAGAATTTGGAGGAGCTAAAGTTGTTCAGAATTAATTTTAGCCCTTCATTCTGACTACCGAATAACAGAGCTTCTGCTTTAACAAGCAGACAA
Source organism: Sphaerodactylus townsendi (assembly GCF_021028975.2). Taxonomy (NCBI): domain Eukaryota; kingdom Metazoa; phylum Chordata; class Lepidosauria; order Squamata; family Sphaerodactylidae; genus Sphaerodactylus; species Sphaerodactylus townsendi. The sequence continues at coordinate 50,296,804 of NC_059434.1, forward strand.
CTAGACTCTCAATAGCCGCAAAGTTGGTTAATTGACCATATTGGCAACTACAGATCAAGCAGAGACCATTCACTGCTCAACAAGGCCCAAGCCTATATTTGAGGAAAATATTTGGAAATGAATTTCTCACTTATCTTTCCATTTACAAGGAGTTAATATTTTCTCAAACTATTAATCCAAATGTGATTGTAAAAATGTTAAAATCTTTATCAGGTATTAATAACTATCAATCAGGTATTATTATCAGGTATCATTAATGAGCAAGCTATCAAGATGTCCTGCCTGCTTAAAATACAAAGCCAGTTCTCTGTGAAGTGCTTTAGATTCCTTTAATTGTATTGCTTGAGTTTGACAGCACTCAATACTTCAGGGTCCACAATCACCTTTACTTAAGTTTGCAGAAGGAATTCACAGAGCTTAATGAAATGAGGAGGAGGCGCCTTGTGGAAGTGATGGAAGATAGACTTTTTAATGTCCACACAAAATGTCATCATTTTCCTTTTCCTATAACTTATTAAGTGTAATAATCCTTTCCAGAACCAGACCATAACACCATCTACTGGCAGCTTCTGCTACTAAATAATATATTGATCAGAATTTCTGTACTACATTTTAATTAATGACTGGTGGGGAATAACGTGCAGCATCTAGATATCTTTTTCTTAGTAAAGAGTGTGCTAATTGTTACTAACAGAATATAGTTTTGAATTCCTGGGCTACATAAAATTGGGTTCATGGCCTCAATAAACTTTTCAGTTACAAGCAGCAATACGAGTGTGTTAGGAATGAAATAATTCCCAACAGTTAGTGGGTTGTTAGTGCTGGGTGCTGTACTGAATACTTGTCCTGATTTTGACTGATAGATTTTCTTATTCTCTAAGGTCCCTTCCACTCATGCAGAATAATGCACTTTCAATCCACATTCACAATTGTTTGCAAGTGAATTTTGCTATTCTGCACAGTAAAATTCAGCTGCAAAGTGTGTTGAAAGTGGATTGAAAGTGCGTTATTCTGCATGTGCAGAAGGGGCCTAGGTGTTCCTTCCTAGCTTGTAAAAGCATCTTACCACTTTGTCAACAAATCCCTTTAAGTTATTCAGATTGGAGGCATTTGTAAACCCACATGTAGAATAGGTTCAATACAACTATTGAGAGAAGGAGGTCATTTCTACTAGTAAATCACCTTATGGTCCCCTTTAGGATTATCAACATGACATAATTGGGCCAGCCAAATGGGTACTCAAAAACTGTTATGTGTATAGAACAATTTCTGTATCCATAGCAAAATAAAACAGATAGTTTTCTGTTCAAGGTCTACTATAGGTTTATTATCTTGCTCTGTGCTTCTGGAGTATTAAAAACATATGTGGTAAGAAATTACTGTTTTGGGAAGCCATATCTGGAACTCAGTACAATACTCTACAGCCCTCCAGTTCAGACATAGCATAATAGGAGTGTCTGTTAGGAAAAAAAACCAGTTTTATGGTTCTAGTTCATATACATTATTCTGTTTCTCATTTCACTAAAAATGAGATTATATAAGATTCCCTTGTGCAAGCCTATTATGTTGCTAGTATTGGTATCTGCTTCTTCTTATTGTCTCCTAGATACATGTGTGTGTTGACATGTCGAAAGCTAAGCTAATAATTCCTTTATGATTAGAACAATTTTTCCTAAATGTCCAACAGCTGTCAGTAATGCACATAATGAATATAGAATAATCACGCAAATGAACATTCTGCTACTAGCACCAATGATGAAAGGGCCTTTTTCCATAAGAGGAAAAGTACAGATTAGTCCCATTATTAAGGCTTTAGACCATTTCCCTTCTGTGAATTATGTGGCAGTAAATGATCAGAGATGAATAACAGAATGTAACCCTAATGACATTGATTTGCTACTTGTTATTAAGGGGTAACGAGACATCTTAATGGCACAACGTCTGTCGGAACTAGCCAAATTGGATCATTCTAATTGACAAAAACTAATGATTTAAAATGTGTAGTCCAAGAGAGGACATAATTTCTAATATTGTCTAAGCATAAGGTTGGTATTCATTTTCTCTGGTAGCAAGAAGCCTATACCATTCTGTTAATTTTGGTTTTGCTGATTCAGAACTAGGGAAGGGCCATTTCTTAGTAGTATTAAGTTTTCACCCGGAAAAAATGGCCGCTTTGGAAGGTGACTTCATTGAAGTCCCTCCTCTCCCTAAACTCTGCCCTCCTCAGACTCCACCTCAAAATCTGCAGATATTTCCCAACTTGGAGATGGCAATCCTATCCAAGAGCTTGTGGTATGGGGAGCTCATGACAGGATTTTGCTGCCTCCAAGGTTTGAAATTCTCTACCCATTTTCTAATATAATTTAAAACCCTCCTTAACCTCAAGTTATTGGCCTTTTCTGTAGAGCACAAATCAAATGTCTTGAGGATATTAAGAGAAATGGTTTGGGGAGGAGCACACAGGTCCCACCCCCCAAAAAATCCTCAGTACATTTTACTTCAGCTCAACCTGTTTTTTTTCAGAAAATGCTAAATTTGTGATCTTTTTTATTGAAGTCACTTTTTAAAAATTCTCCTGATTGCTATGTGGAGAGCAGGAGATGTTTTATTTTTCTGCCTCTCCCAGCTCTTACTTTCAGTTTCTACTGAGCAGCTCACAACAGCCATTTTCTGCCCTCTTCAGGCGGCTCTGTGCTGCCACCATTACAGAACATTCCCATAGAGTTTTTTCTGCTTGCTGCTCATCCACGCATCATTTCAGTGTATAAAGTTCATTAATGAAGTTAGTTTTCCCTGGTGATCCTGCACACATGTTTTTTTTTGTTTTAAATGAGATATCTTCAAAGCTGCAACATCAGGATATGAGAATCGCAGCCAATGTTATTGAGAAGATTGTATCTCAGGCCCTTTCCACACAGGCCATTCGGGCGTGCGAGCGGCCCCCACAGAGGCCGGCGCAGGAGAGGCGGCTTCGCACGGAGCTGCCTCTTCCCTGTCCCTCTCCCACTCACCTCGTCGCCGTTGTCACCCTGCTGGCCTCCGTAGACCCGCCCACGCTGCCCTTCGACCTCCAGGGGTCAGAGGACAGTGAGGGAGGGTCTTCGGAGGCCAGCAGAGCGACGACGGCGATGAGGTGAGTGGGAGAGGGACGGGGAAAACAGCGCATTCCTGGCGGTGCTGTTTGCACCGCGCCGTTGGGAATGCGCTGTTGTGCCAAAAACCTCCCTCCAGGAGGGAGGTTTTGGGAGGCAGCCTGAGGCCACCCTGGGGGAGGGGGAGGAGAGCCAGGTTGGCGCTGCTGCATTTTAGCAGCGCCGCCTGTGCGAATGGCTTTCGGGGATGGCATTTTTGCCGTCCCCAGGGCGCCTTTTATGGCCCGTGCAGAAAGGGCCTCAGTGAAAGCCTGCGTAGCATTTGCCTCTTACCCTTTCTCCATCCTACCCCATTGTTTTGGTTTCTGTCTCTCACATATGATGGTTGGGGAATCCATCATAGATACACTTCCTTTATACAAGTTACTAATTATTGAGGCTGTCTTATTGTTTTCATTTATATATTGGGCACACAAGAGGCTGTTAAAAGGTTAAAAGGTTTTATGTGTCTCCTCTTAGGGGATGGTATAGGTCAGGTTAACAACATTTCATAAAATAAATTTGGCTTGTAATAGCAAAACACAGATCTTCTGTAGACTATATTCAAGAGATATTTTGTAATTCAAAATGTTACTTAGAAGGTTTACATACAAACATTGATGTATTCGTTATGTAATTTATTTTGCTTTGTGTCATACACATAAGTTTCTTCAAATTCTTAATTAGTAGGAGCAAGGAACATATACACACTTTCTAAGTTTACTTCTTTAAACAAGTCTGGAATCATTCTTGTCCTTAGAGCTATTTTCCATAAAACACTTTGAGGTCTCCCTCTTTACAAATGAGGGGTCTGGGCTTACCTGGAGCCCTGTTTATTGGCCTGCATAGGGGATGGAGTGGGTGTTAGGTCTCGGAACCTTAAGCTAATAAACGGACTCTGAAGCCAAAGGTTTTCACAGCCGGATTCAACTGGTTGTGGTGGGTTTTCCGGGCTGTGTGGTCGTGGTCTGGTGGATCTTGTTCCCAATGTTTTGCCTGCATCTGTGGCTGGCATCTTCAGAGGTGTATCACAGAGGGAAGTTTATTACACACTATAGCCTGGAAAACCCACCACAACCGGACTCTGAAGCATTAGTCAGCAGCGTTTATTGATGAGGTATTGAAGCACCATGCTAGGCAAAGTCAGTTCTAACGAAGCTGGCATCTACAGTTCACGTATCCCACAACGAATCCCCCCTCCCAACTTCCCAGAGGTAACCTCTGGAACTGAGACTGCCCCAAGGTCAGCAACAAAGGGTCTACCTGGTCTCCTGCCAACAATAAGATAACAGTTGTAACTCTTTTCTCATGAGACAGGCAATTCAGGGGAAGCCTAACAGACTCAGCAAAGAGGTTTTCCCTCTGGTCCACCAGCCTGCAACTTATACAGCCCTGCTGCACCACCCAGGGTCAATTGTCCTTATGGCTTGCCCCCCCCCCCCCGCCACCTATTATCACTTTGTTTTGGTTCATTTTGTTGTTACTGTTGTGTTTCATCTGTTGTTACTTTGATTTTTGGCACAATTTGATTGTGTCTGCTTGGGGATGAATCCATTGTGTGTGGGGGGGAGCTGGCCTGTGTACCCCTTTTCTCCTCCTTTGGGGATATTATTAAGGGATTCTGGGGTAAGGACTTGCAGGAGACATCCCCAGCCTAGGGACTGTCAGGACAGCCTCTCTCCAAGTAACAGAGGGAATTAAGCAGTGGCCTAAGCCAGGGTGGAGTCCCATCTACTGCCATTCTATGCAGGTTGGCTGGGAGTGGGAGGTTTACACGTCTTTTGGCAGATGGGTCAACCAGTGACATGGATCCAATTCCCCTATGCTATTTCAAGGCTCTGTTAGCTGTAACCAATAAAAGTTGTGGCCATTTACATACCAACAATGTGTCCTTGTCAATTGCTTGCTTGTGGGGGGGGGGGTCTGTGCTCCCTTCTTCCCCCCCTTTGGGTCTGCAATACAGTTTTTTTTTAATTATTGGTTATGGATTCTATACTGGGTCTGCAACAAAGTTATTTCCCTTTGTAACTGGTTATGGACTCTGCTTGATCCTAAAACCAGTGTGTCTTCAAACTCTGTTAACTCTCTCTGGTTAGTTTGTGTTCTGAAACCTGGCTAAGACGGTAGTGGGGATTTGACCATTCTCAACATCCCATTTCCTATTGTCATCCTTAGCATTCCATTCAAACTCCATGCCAATCATGGGGTTCTATGACAGGGACAATAACTTAGAATGCAGCTTTCCATCACACCGGCACTCAGGCAAATGATACCACATTTTTCACTTGTTCCTATTAAGCACGCTGTTTGACATTGAATTTTAAGAGTGGTGAACTCTAATCTGGAGAACCAGGTTTGCTTCCCCACTCCTACATGTGAAACCTGCTGGACTAGTCACAATTATCTCCAAACTCTTTCAGCCCCACCAACCTCACAGGGTGTCTGTTGTGGGGAAAGGAAAGGAGATTGTAAGTCATTTTCAGATTCCTTAAAGATAGCGAAAAGCAGGATATAAAAACCAGCTCTTCTTCTTTCATGCTGAGATAAAGGAATTAAAATGGTTATGCTAAATTCAAATATTGGTGTGGACTGTGTGGGGAATATAAGAAAGAACTGGACACTGCATTGTTTCTTTTCACAACTTTATTTGAAGTAGAACATTGTGATGCATCACCGCACTTAAGACAGTTCCCATTAGTATGTTACTTTCTGTAAAGGTGCTAAGAAACAAGGGAGTCCAATTTCCATTTCATCCAAGGAGATAAATGGAAAACTACTGCAATAGGAAATCTGCTCTGAGCTTCTTCTGAAAGGTGTAAATAAATGTAGTGCGGTAGGCTGCAGTCTGCAACATTGCCAAGAATTAAAGCATCTAACTGAGGAAAAACATGCTGAGCAGGCACAGATCCAAAGAATGCCAAAGCTTGGCTGGCTAGCCAGCCTTTTTAGCACGTTCACTGAAGTGACACTTCCCTGTTAGAGGCCTTCCACTTAACATGTAGGACAAGACAAAAGTTAAGGGAGAGGTCAGGGGCTTTACAAAGAAGGGTGATTATGACAATAACGATGGAGGAAAGCATTTCTGAGGCACACTACATGCGTTTAAAATACTCAACATGCCGTATCTTTGGCCCAACCCAATTGTTATGGGGAAAATATGGGCACTGCTGATTCATGATGTCATCCAGTAATGCAGCCCTTTTTGCAGGTTGTCACTTGGACAAAGTGGGGAAATGCTAACGTGATGACATTACGTGACACTTTTTTCCATGTCATCACCCTATAACCTATTGTTTGCATCTTCATAATCCTTGCAAGTATTTTAAGTATTATTGCCCTATTGTGCTGGCAGGGTGGGGCAGGTGTGCTGCACCTGCACTGAGAAGGTTTCTGAGGCAGGGAGTCAGCCCGACACAGAGTCAGTTAGTTCACTGTCAGGTCTAAGCACAACTCTGCAAGCCAGTGGGAGAGTCTAGAAAACAAAGTAAAACAGTCCAGAAACACAAAGTAAACAAACCAGGAGGGAGTAGCCAAGAAGTGCAGACATGGGAAGCTGGTCCAAAGTCAAAGCAAGATCTGAACACTCAGAACAGTGGCATGTAGGAGTTGCTGAGAATCTCAAGTGTTGCTTCCACAGTTGTGGCATCCACAGCTCATTATATGCTTCTGGGCTGCATGCTTGGGAAGGCCTCTGCAAAAGACCCCAACTCATGCAGGGCTTGCAAGCGAGCAGAACGACACTTCTCCTTCAAGGCCACCCTCAGCTTCTGCCAGTAATGCTGTGGTGCATCTGAGGAATCATTAGAGCTACCATCCTGCCTGGTATTCCTGATAAACCCTGGACTGGGAAGCTGTAATTCTTCCTCTTCTGCTGACACAATTGGCGTGGCTCTGTGAGGCTCAGGCAAGTCTTCCTCTGATGAACTATCAGCCACAGTGGGGGGTGAGGGAGGGAGGGAGGGGGGCATGGCTTGACACCTATATTATAAATGTGGTGAAGTAACCTTGTTTAAGAGGATTATTCATTCATTTCCTAATTTTCTCTTGAAGGATCCAAGACAGCTATTCTACCAGTTGAATATATGGGCATGATTCGAACCATAATGCTTTCCATTTTTGTCAGGGATAGGCACAAATCATGTTGTACAATGGACACTGGTCAAACCTAGTAATCTTAGGGTGGACATGGAGGGAGCTAACTGCTAGTACAAATTCTGGATGACACTTTTGGATCAGAGATCAATCTTTCCCCCTTTCTGTGAAGTTCTTCCTTTTGGCAAAATTCACATTTCAAATTTAAAGTGGCAGGTCTTACATTACTTCTGACCATTTCTCCCTCCTCACCCATTGGTCTAAATAAGCCCCAACCTCTCCTCCAACTCCTCCACCTCAAACTTCTCTCTGACAAAAACGACTCTTGCTGTCTTTACCCAACCCAGGGTCTTCTTCCATGGAAGCTCAAAGTTACCACAAACACTGTAAGTCAGGGTCAAGCAGTATTTGATTGCTTCTGAGTAGTGCTTTCTATTTGGGACTATGCAGTAGGAGAGCCAAACACAAAAAACCCATGTAATCCTTTGTATTGCAATTAACTGAAATAATAAAAAACATGGTGCAAGCTTTCAGGTCCTCCAAAACATTCCAGCAAGCAGGATGTTTTTAAAAAGATGGGAGAAAGATGGCTCTGATATAGTAACAGACCATTACTAATCCATAGTGAGTACACAGTGATCCATAGTCAGCAGCTACTTTATTCCTTTTGTTTCACTTTTATTCATGCCCTATAGCACCCGCCACCCCACAATCACCTATTAGAAGCTTCCCTGAGTTTTTTTAAAGTCACATCTGCCTGTTGTGCTCTTCAGATTGTCCATGAGCAACTCCCCCCCCATGCTCTCTATTTTTATCTCCACTACTTCCTGTTTAAAAATACAAACAGGAGAGAGAGGATGGGGGGAAGGGGGACAGAATCAGATGCAGCTGCTAATGCCCAGGATTGGTGGTTTTTTTGTATGACCTTAGATCTCCCTGGCAATTAACAAATTATAGTGTCCTAGATCCAACAAATAGTTATTTCCCACAAACAGGAAGAAGAAGAAGAAGAAGAAGAAGAAGAAGAAGAAGAAGAAGAAGAAGAAGAAGAAGAAGAAGAAGAAGAAGAAGAAGAAGAAGAAGAAGAAGAAGAAGAAGAAGAAGAAGAAGAAGAAGAAGAAGAAGAAGAAGAAGAAGAAGAAGAAGAATTGGATTTATATCCCCCCCTTTCTCTCCTATAAGGAGATTCAAAGGGGCTGACAATCTCCTTTCCCTTCCCTGCCCGCCCCCCCAACAACAAACACCCTGTGAGGTAGGTGGGGCTAAGAGAGCTCAGAAGAACTGTGACTAGCCCAAGGTCACCTAGCTGGCATGTGTTGGAGTGCACAGGCTAATCTGAATTCCCCAATTAAGCCTCCACAGCTCAAGTGGCAGAGCGGGGAATCAAACCCACTTCCTCCAGATTAGAGTACATCTGCTCTTAACCACTATGCCACTGCTGTTCCTCGGGAGGTCTGATTGGGAGGTCTGATCACGTCCATGGTAGCCGTTCTTTTGGTGATCACTGCTACACCAAATATAGTAGCAGAATAAGCATGGAGAGGGGAGTGATTCCAGTAGGGGAAACAAAGTGTCAATAATGGGGAGCCAAAAAAAAACCCTAGATCCTAAAAAATGCCTATTTTTGGAGGACTTTTTTCAAGTCCATTTAGCTCACTGCCTTAAAAAGGGGGAGAAATCTTCTTCTGTTCCCTTCCTTCCTCCCTCCCTCCTTCCCTCACTTACCTGCAGCCTGATTGGGAGCAGTTCACACAGTTCAATGCTGGACCAAGTAGTCTGTACACAGTTGGACACTGGACCTGGCCACGTCTAGCCCACAGTTTAACAATTGGCTTAGCCTGGCAGCATCCAGCTTTAAACTGGTTTCTTCACCTCCAAAGGTCAATGCATTTTGGAGGCAGAGCCCACAAGTTAAAGCTGGGTCTGGCCAGGTGAAGCCCACCCTTGAACACCAGGCTCAGCCTGGCCAGGCCTCGCTAGGTCCAAAGTTCAACTCTGTGCCTGCCTCTGAAGTCAGTGGCCCTTTCCCCACTTACCATTTGCTGCGCGCTACTGTCCCCAAATAGCGCGTGGTCCAGCGGTGCTCCCCACGAGTCCGGGCAGCGACAACGCAGCCGCCCCGACTCTGCGCTCTCACGTCCCTTCAGTGCGCGACATTTCTGACGCTGAAGAAACGGCACCTTCTGACTGTGTGGGGAACACAACCCCGTGGCGGAAATCGCTCGCACTGGGAGCAGCGTGCCGCAAATCGTAAGTGGGGAAAGGCCCCATGTATGAGGCAGCAGGTGGCACAGGTTCAGCTCTGGGTCGTCTGCTCCCTCCCAGACCCCCGTGGAGTCTGGAGGAAGGCATATTCTGGGGGGTTGGTTTTTCAAAAATGTCTAGCTCTAATAAACCCAAATCCAAAAAATACTGATAATTTTTTTTTGCCACCTCTAGTACCACTTCTGTGCTTCCAAGAAATATAATCACTGAATAACATAATGCTTGGATGTGTCCTCCCATTCTCAGCTGGGATGGAAGTGAAGTGAGCAGTCGCATGACTGAGATATATAAAAAACAATCATGTTGTTTGTCTGTTTTTGAAATGATCAGTCCACAGTTACATATTTGTACAAGTCTGTAAAATGTAGATTCACATCTGCAGAAGACTGCAATTTGTGTTCCAGATTATCCATGTGATCATTGAAGATTCACAAGGGATTATTCTGAGGAAGTCTAGAATAAGAACAGCAAATCTTTACCAAAATAATTTGGCTGCACTCAGTACACTAGAAGAACTGGGCAGTCACACAATGCTGGAAATATGTTCATTTTAACTAAAAATAAACTGTGTTCACGCTCACTATTCAAGAATTTCTCATTTCAGTATCTACAATGGGTACTACGTGCCTGAGATAATTTTTTTTAGAAATAAAAAACTAACTTTCTTCACATCTTTATTAACAACAGTTTATAAAGAGAGGAGGAGATGTGGAATAGTATAGTATAGCCCAAACCTATCAGATCTTTAAAGCTAAGTAGCATCTGTACTTGGATGAGAAGTCACTAAGGAAGACTCTGTAGAGCAAGGCAAGCTACCTCCACTTCAATACTTGCCTTAAAAACTCTGTGTTGTCACTAATAAATCAACTGAAACTTGTCGGCACTTTACGCAAAAATATGATTGGAGGATTGATTATATTTTTCAGCAACATATGTGTAAATAAAGAATCGAAGAAGCACAAGAGTTATGTTCTGCAGTTAAGTTTGCTGCTACTATCAGATATTTAGAGTAAACATCATTTTGTTGAAATCAAACCTTTACTAACTCTGAATTGCTTTGCAGTCTGTAGATCTGTTCATATATACATTCACATCATTGGATTTAAAAAATGTATCATTCAGTAAGAACATAAGAACAAGCCAGCTGGATCAGACCAGAGTCCATCTAGTCCAGCTCTCTGCTACTCGCAGTGGCCCACCAGGTGCCTTTGGGAGCTCACATGCAGGATGTGAAAGGAACGGCCTTCTGCAGCTGTTGCTCCCGATCACCTGGTCTGTTAAGGCATTTGCAATCTCAGATCAAAAAGTTCAAGATTGGTAGCCATAAATCAACTTCTCCATAAATCTGTCCAAGCTCCTTTTAAAGCTATCCGGGTTAGTGGCCATCACCACCTCCTGTGGCAGCATATTCCAAACACCAATCACACGTTGCGTGAAGTGTTTCCTTTTATTAGTTCTAATTCTTCCCCCCAGCATTTTCAATGAATGCCCCCCAGTAGGTCCTAACTGACTAGTAGACTCTTTTTAACCTTGGCTTACTCTTTTGAAAAGTTTCTACTATCAGTGCTGAAAGCACACTGATGATTTTTAAATTCACATACACCTTTGTTTACACAGTGAATATACTAAACATATCTTCCAAAAATTAGTATCCATATTCATTAGGATACGAAATAGGAGATCACGAAATGAAGAAATAGTATTCTGCCTGTGTCTATGATTCCTTTCTACAGCTATCCCTTCCACATCGATGGGGTTAGGGGCAGTGGTGGATCCAAAAATTTTAATAACAGTTTCTGATGGTGGTGGGATTCAAACAGTGGAGGTGCCGCACACACACACACACCTCCAGTCCCTATTGGGCAGGGAGGTTGCTTTAGTAACCCCTTCTTGGCACTCAAAAAAAATTAGTGGTGAGAACTGGTTGGATCCCACCTCTGGTTAGGGGCGCAGTGCTTCCCCACCCCCACCCATGAGTTAAAACAATGTCTACCTGTAATGTAAATATTTCATTTAAATGACATTTTAATAGTCTACAACCTGATTAATTTTGTTTTCAGTTCCTTTATCACAGGTCCTCCTGTCTTCAAATCATTTTTAGAACATCAGACTGTTTCCACCCAAGGTATTTCCCATGAGTCCAGCTGGCCCTTTAAAGCTGTCGCCTTGGCTTGGCTATCCAGTCTTGCCTTGACTGCTTTCATTGATGGTTCAGGGACTGTGCAGGGATTCCTGCTTTTTCTGGATGCACTGTTTCCTCATTTTCATTCCTGTTATTTCCTACTCACTTGGTTTTTAATGGGAGTTCTTCTATTGGTGGCTATTTTGTTCTGCCCATTTCTGAGCGCCACCATGCCACCTGGATCCGACATCCCCTTCTTTTTCCTCCATAGTCTCCTCTCTCCTCCCAGGAATTGCCCTACTAGTTTACTGGTCTTCAGCCACCCTCCTCCTGGATCTTCATCCTCTTGCCCTTCTCCTCTATCTTTCCCATTACTTACTCATCCCTAATCCTAATCCTCTTTCTTCATATGGCACTACCCTGTTGTTTCTCCTTTTCCTCATTCTCTCTACCATTTCCTTTTTATTTTAGAGCATCCTGTAGACTTTCTCCTTCTTTCTCTTTTAAGTCTTCTGCCTGCCTCCCAGTTCTTTCACTTACATACCTAGCTAGATAGCATTTGATCCTCATGGTTTTAAGTAAGAAAAGAGTTTAGGGGCTGGTTGACATAAATATATACTCAGCACTATATATCCTTATCTCCTGGTGATGTGGTAGAGGCCTGGCTGCTGTGGTTAAGTGGCTAAAAGTGAATAGATAATTCCTTTTTTATAACTCTGCTGCATTTTACTCTGCTGAGAAGTGGGTAGTTTCAGTTCTTCTATCAGATACTTGAGGAGTTTTTTTCCTATGGAGGCTTAAAGGGGTAGAGGAAGGGGAGTTGTTATTTCCAATGAAGTAAATGACACCAGGAAAATTAATCCCCCTTTTTGGTATAGGAGCCAGGGATGAATGATGACTGAAAGCCTAATCCAGATGTGGTCCTCCCATAGCAATTCAAGACGTGCTTTACACATCTGGAATTTAATCATGGTACTCAAGCATTATGTGTGACTTTACTAGAATTTGGGCTGATTCAAATAATTGCTTGGCTCCATCCTAAAATTTCCTGCTGTAGCGTAAAATGCCCCCTAAATATTGCTCCTGCATGATGAGAAACCAGCAGCAATAGCTTGGGGCCTTCTGCAGGAGGGGCTTTGCAATACAGACGCTAAGAACTGGGTCTAGACTCTGACAGTGTAGGTAATCAAAAATGTTTTTAAAAACACAGAGATAAAATTAATATATTAAACAATATTTTATCATACATTTTCCAATTGTGAATTTTTATTTTTATTTTTTTATTTTTTAAAAATCTTATTATTGTGTATTTTTAAATGTTATTGCACACATTTGTTTCCATGCACACACACCCATAAACACACATACTAAGAATGTCAGCAATCTTCTCTTTCAAAATGTACTGTAGATCAGGAACACAGTCACCAAAACAGATTAATAATATGGAGCAACTTCTAAAATTACCCATAACATATTATGAATTTTTCTCTCTTTCTGTTAATACAGAACATTTTATTATAGTTAAAACATAATGCTTTCAGTCCAAATGGAATAGACTGTTTTCCATTTGGGCAAACTCTACAATGTAACAAGAGATAATAATCAAATTTTCACACACCTACTGCTGACCTACTGCTGTGCTTGTAGACTCGCTCCAAATCAATATTTCATTTTCTGCTGTCGTATAGTAAGATATGCACATTAGGCAAATTAGTATACTTTCCCACAGGTTTTGGTATTTATGCATCAATCCAAGCATATGTGTCTGCAAAGCCAGTGCTATGTTGGTGCATGCCCTGGTTTATAGTACTGGTATACCAGAAGGCTCACTAGAGCCTTCTCTGGATACATGTGCATACAGGTAGTCATCACTGTTCAAATATTTCCAATGTACTAGTCTGCACAGGCACTGATTTACACTGGGCACATATAGATGTTCCTATCATCTAATGAATTGGAAGCCAAAAGTGCTAAGGTTTCCCCGGTTGATTCCCCACGGGGAAATTCTATCTAGATCAAACCAAGTTTGTAAAGAACCCGCACCTTTTCATCGAGGTTTCAACCTCCTCACCGCAGCATGTATTCAGCGAAGACATGTAGGCCTATCTCGGATTCCAGAAATGTAGCAATCCCCACTACCATACAATCTCCTTTGTGGGTCTCTCTTGATTGACTGGCATGCCGTGTTGGGATGGAACCTTTTTGAGGCGGGAAATTTTTCCCTGCTACTTGCAACCTGAGGTTTGCTCGTTTGCAAGGATGAACGTTTAAGCAGTTAGGCGCTTAAGTGGGTTTTCGCTTGTTTGGAAGGATGAACGGTTAATCATTTAAGTGGTTTTTTGTTCTCCTATGCTAACGTCTTCTCGCGCATGTGCTCGTCAAAACTAATAGCGAAATCAAAACCAGAAGAGGCTGCATGCACATCGCTCAGCTCCTGCTGAGTGCTGATTGGTTGCTAGACATTTGCATCACGCTCCACGGCAGGAATTTTAAACAAAGATTCCTCCCCTCATAACTGGATCGAAAACGTGCTAAGAAAAGTTGTACTTTCAAGCAGGATAAGGGGGAGTACGAGTGCCTGAAATGGGATGAATCCCTGTTCATTGCTCAAGCAGTTGGGAGTTCTCGCTGAAACCTTGATATATCGCATGAGTATCACGCAATTAATTGACCATGGGGAACTGACCTCCGTGTACATTAGAGCGCCATCAGAATATAGAATCAGAACAATACATTCAAATCCTATGCAATTTTTTAAATCAACAGGACATAGCAGTTATAGACCTGTCAGGATTAGCAGGTACCATCAAACACCATTTCACCACACAAAGTCACTATTTATAACAGTATTTTGCAATTGAACAGTTTTTTTCTCCATTATAAATAACTCTATACCTGCCTTGGATCTCTGTGGAAAAGGCAGACAAGAAATGAAGTGAATAAAATAAACTTGGAACCCCATTTATAGCATATATCATTAGTATTTGCAACATGATCATGATTTAAATTATGTTGTTTTCCTTTCAGGTGGTACATTCTTTAAAGCATTGATGCAAATATGGAATGAGCATAGTAGCTTTATTACACTGACAACATGAAAAACCTTATCATGGCATTTCTTTCTCTGCTTTGGAAATATTGTTGAACCTTGTGTACACGAGTTAATCTGAAAAACTTTGATGTTTCCAGATTTGCAAAAAAAGATGCAAAAAAAATACAAGAACAATAAAGTGTCATAGTTTTGTGACATGTTCATTATATTCTAGGACATAATCTCATAGGCAAACATATATTCAGTGCTGAACTGCCACCAAACTACCACCAAATAAGAACAGGATGTAAATCTATTGTGAGTAAATTTATTGCACATCATGAACATTAATCTGCCATGCTGTCTCTGTTTCTCCTTAATTCAAACTCAGTGTTCTTTTGAAAGATGCTTACGTAGTGTGTTCTTTGCTTCTATTGTTTCCAAGGCCAAAGAGACAGATCTATTGTAAATATCTGATAAGAAACTATGGTGTATATTGAGGCAAAGACTGAAGAGAATGTACAATCAAAGGGCAGATTCAAATGTTATTGAAGCAGGCTTATCCATACAACTAACGGCTTGCATAAATGACTGCTCTGTGTACTATCAGATAATACTGGATCCTCTTCTTTAGGTCGCCATTTCAGTTGAACAGTGCCATTTTGCGGGGTGTGTGTGTGTGTGTGTGTGTGTGTGTGTGTGTGTGTGTGTGTGTGTGTGTGTGTGTGTGTGTGTGTGTGTGTGTGTGTGTGTGTGTGTGTGTGTGTGTGTGTGTGTGTGTGTGTAAAGGGAGAGTTACATGAAGACAAAATTAATCCTTTCTTTCCTGTTACACATCTACATCACTGTACGTTTGGTTACATCTTGGTACCTATCTGCTGTCTCATGCTCGTGGCGGTGGTGCTGGTGCTGGTGTCATGTCTGCTCAAACAAAGAAACAGAATTAACTTTATAACTGCAGTTGTACATGCTCACTAACATGTAAGCAATGGCTATCTGACTGACCAATAACTAATCAATAGGTCAGGTCATAAACAGTGACTTCAGCAACTTTTTTTTTCATACAGTTAACCCTTTTATAACTGAATTGTGACAGACATTTTCAAAATCCTAACACATCTCAGTGTTTATTTAAAAACACAATACTCACATTCTACAGATCATCTCCATCTACTATGTAATAATTTTGGCTTCAACTTTCAATTCTTTCAATCACAAGAAATCATTAAATATTCAGTGAATCATATCATGTTTCAGAAAAATCCTGTCTCATAATTCAAGCTTTCCTCTCCCCCCTCCCTTATGTTAGATGTAGGGTTGCCATAAGTCAGAAGCGACTCAACAGCACTAAGCGCACCATGCACACACTCATAGAGATGTAATAATGTAAAATCTACTAGAAACGTGGCTTGGATCAGTGAATATGCTATATTAGTAACTCCGAGAGAACTCACATTATAAAAACTGGAGAAACACTGAGTCAATTAAAATATCTCAATGAAGAACAGAAAATTACTCTTTGTAGTTACTGCTGATAATATCCCAGTTGTTATTAGGTACTTTTGGTTACATCTCTTAATATGTAAATTGACTGAACTGATCATTTTCTAATTCATACACACATAAAGGCAAACATTTAACTATTTTTGTTGCATAACAGGTTTACTTCTGCTTTGTAAATGTTATTCATTTTACAGTCCTGAAGATTAAAGGTACATGAAAGTTACCTAGTTTGCAAACTCGTTGCTTGCCACTACCGATTCTACTTTGTTCCCGCTGTGTTTTATATTTGTTAATTTTTTGGCCTTCCCTGCTGAACTGGAATCTCATTCTACACTCTTTTGCTGTTGTACTATTATTTATTTGCAGGTAGTTCTCTATAAAGTTGGTTTACAATAATTTCAAAGCTTTTTAAAAATTCTGTACATGTTTTTTCTTCAAATGTTTCACATTTTCGGCATGTGGATGTTTCTGGGTTCTGCAAAAATGCAAATGAAAGCATGTTAGCGTTTTTAAGTAAAACAAAACAAAGTGAGAGGGAACAAGGAGACATACGCAATGTGCGTATCATTCCCATGAACAAAGATTCTAATTCATTTACTTAAGAATATCTGCAGAAACCTTGTAAAATTCTATCAGTATTTTTCAGTGTCAAGAAAAATTTTTCTGATATATTAAAGACTAAACTGAATGAGATATTGGGAAAACAATGACTGGATCCTCCCGGTGTTTTTAAAATGCTAATGGCAGTGGGGGCGGGTGTTAAGTGATTCAAAACTTTGTTCTCTTAAACTGCTTTCATAGGGTGATTCTGCACAGGCCAACAGAACGGGTGCAGGATGCTATATGACCCATTTTATTTTCCCCAACCCAGGTTTTTTGAAAATCACTAAACCAGCATTCCATTTGAAAAATCCCAGGTTGGAGACACTGCTGCGCAAACAGCCCTGGAGAAGAGGTGGAACCTTGCTTAAAGAAGCAGAAGCCACACACACTCGCACACACACACACGGAGCCACACACACTCGCACACACACACTCGCGCAGCCACACACACTCGCACACACACACGGAGTGCACTGCCTTCTGGGGCGCTGCCGTTTCCCACCCTGTCACAGGGCGGGAAACAGCAGCGCCCCAGAAGGCAGTGCGCTCCTGCGGCCGTGCGGGAGGCTGCCGCACTACCTTGCACCCCAGAAGGCAGTGCGGCAGCCTTCCAAAACCCGGGACATTGGGAAAAACCCACGGGACGCGGGACAAGTTCTTTCAAAGCGTGAATGTCCCGCCAAAAGCGGGACGGATGGTCAGCTTATCCTTGGGAGGCATACAGAGCTCAGACAGGAATAACCAATGCAGTTTTTTCTTTATGCGGAACAGATTAAGTGAGCTAATAATAGGCCAGAGCTCAGTGCAGTTTCTTTTCAATTTGCCTTTTTGGTGACTTCCCATAAGTTTAATTGACAGCCACAGCCATTTCTAGGTAAAATAAGAATACTCAAGAGGCTATAATTACTTTGTCAGAAACGGGCCCAGATAGAATCTGTCAGTTCTGCAGACTGAATTGTGAGTGACCCAAAAGGTCACCCAAAATATCAAATTATGGAATTATTAATTATTTGGATGAGATGTTTATCATTAACAAATAGGTATTGATGGATTACACTTTTTTTGCCATCAAGTCACAATTGACTTACGGCAACCCCATAGGATTTTCACAGCAAGTGACATTCAGAAATGGTCTGCATTTGACTGCCTTGGCAACATGCCCCTGGTATTCCTTGGGGGTCTACCATCCAAATATTTGCCACGGTGAAGGTTGAGTGTGTTATATTGGCCCAAGGTCACCTAGCAAGTTTCCATGGCAGAGCAAGGATTCAAACTTTGGTTTCTGACCAAAGATTTCTGACTCCAAGGGGGGGGGGTGCGCGCCACACCGAGCGTGTGCCCATGTGGGGTGTGGCGAGGGCATGGCGGGGGCATTTCGGGGTGTTCCAGGGCAGGACAGGGGCATTCCGGGGCAGGGCGGGAGCAGAGGACGCACCGGTGCACCAGATGCTTTTCCTCCTTGCTACGCCTCTGTTTCCGACACTTCAACTACAACACCAAGCTGGCTCACAATACATTACACTGCAATGTCATAAAAATCCAGTTGTACATTTTAGACATTTAAAAAGAATTAAAAAGCACAAGTTTTTGTAGATTATGATCTGCTTCATCAGATGCTAGCCTTGTGTAACTAATAGCTGCAAGCTAGGGAAATCAGAGCCAAGAATAATATTGTTTTTGTATCCTGACTTTCTTATGTACAATCCTTATTAGTGAGTGTCCCTTTCGGAATTCTTGCAAAGCATCTTCCACAAACTACTTTTCCCACACAGTTCCACTAGCAACTGATATAGTAGGCAATTATCAGGAAAGTTCTCAAAATAAAAATGGTGAAACTGGATTTATTTAACATTATTTACGAGACAGACTATTACATCCACGCTTGAATAAAAAGGGACTTTTCCTTTGTTATTCTTCTTTTGGAAAGTGACTATCAACAGCAAGTATTAAAAGTCTGCCCTCTGCATTGTAGCATTGCTGCTGGACATACAGCCGGAAATTGCTATCTGAAGAAGAAATTATAGCTGAAAATGGTACAGAGAATAATCTTCCCTGGGCTAGACGTTATTGGTGTTTGACTGACCCAGTATGATCTCTGAGAATGATCTCTGAGAATTTCCCCGGGGGTAACCAATGCTACTTTTTTCATACATTCAAAATACATTCAAGCGGCTTGACTGTGGTTCAATGGTAGAGCATCAGCTTGGCAAGCACAAGGTCCCAGGTTCAATCCCTAGTATCTCCAGTAAAACGAACCACACAACAGGTGATGCGAAAGACCCGTGCCCGAAACGGTGGAGAGCTGTTGCCAATCTGAGTAAACAATATTGACCTCGATGACCTTGATAAGGAAGCTTCACGTACGTTCATGTGATATTAATTTCAACTATCATGTGAGCAACAACCTGTATAAAGCTATACTTTGTTTCCGGTTTAAATATGCTAGTGTCACATTATCAAGATTGTGCAGGGTTGGAGTTAGACAAAAAATTTCCACTCACTTTTTCAGTGGAACAGAATGTCCCTGCCTCCCTTCTCCCACTGCTGCCCTCTGATCTCCCCAAATGCTGTTCCTCAGGAAAAGCATAAGAGGCAAACTGGGGGTCTGCAGCAAGAAGAGGGAACTGGTAGAAATTAGCCCACCTCATTCATTAGTGGAAACTTATTATGCCCCTTCCACACATGCAAAATAATGCACTTTCAATCCACTTTCACAATTGTTTGCATGTGGATTTTGCTATTCCGCATAGCTTCAAAGTGGATTGAAAGTGCATTATTCTGCATGTGCGGAAGGGGCCTTAGTCTAGATCCAACCCCCTATGCACAAAGACGGACGTCAAATGCCACTTGTAGAAAAACTATTTAAAATGTTACTTCCTAAATGTAGTGAATTGAATTATTTGAATGCAGAATTAAGGTCAAATCCTGCCAATATCAACTTGGAATATTTATTGGGTGAAACAGAACAAACATATACAGTGTAATCCTAAATGGAATTTCAGCCTTCTAAACATATTTATTTCAATTGATTTAGAAGGTGCAGTTTTGTTTAGGACTGCAATAATAGACTTACAGCCCCATCCAAAGGGGGGAGGGGATGAGGCATTGAAGGCGGCACAGGCCTACGCTGGCAGACTTGCCCTCTCCATGAAGTTTGTCCCTGCAGATGGATGGTTCTGCTGGTGGACAGCCACTGCAGCCCACCAAAACAGCTGGGGTGGCGCTGCACACCATGCCAGTACTCCTGCACCCACACTGCTTGTGCATACAGGGGCATTCTGGAGGTGTTGCTGCACTGGCTTAATGCCCATTGGGCAAGGTGGGCAGCTGCCCAGGGCATCACCTTGTGGGGGGCATCAAAATGCTGGGTTCGTTTTTGGGTATTTTAGTGGTTTTCCATTTTTGGCCTTCAGGGGGCAGTTTTTAGGCTAGCGGCTCCATAATTTCAGCGTATCATCAAGAGACTGTCCTTATGCTACCCCCCCAAGTTTGGTGAGGTTTGGTTCAGGGAGTCCAAAGTTATGGACTCCCAAAGGGGGTGCCCCTATCCCCCATTGTTTCCAATGGGAGCTAATAGGAGATGGGGGCTACAGTTTTGAGGGTCCATAACTTTGGCCCCCCCTGAACCAAACTGCACAAAACTTGGGGTGTATCATTAGAGCAGTCTCCTGATAAGACCCTGAAAGTTTTGAGACTGTGCCTTCAGAAATGTGCCCCCCACAGCCTGCAACCCCCATTGATAGCAATGCAGAAAACTCAATGCAGAACAAAGATTCTTGGGTAAATGTCTAGGATGTTCCTGCAGGAGGCGTATTTTTGGATGTATCGGCACCAAAATTTTAGGGTATCATCTGGAGATGATGGCACCCCCCACGTTTGGTGCATTTTGGTCCAGGGGGGCCAAAGTTATGGACCCTCAAAACTGTAGCCCCCATCTCCTATTAGCTCCTATTGGAAACAATGGAGGATGAAGTACCCCCTTTGGGAGTCCATAACTTTGGACCCCCTGAACCAAACTGCACCAAACCTGGGGGGTGCTATTATGACAGTCTCCAGATGATACCCTGAAATTATGGTGCTGATACATCCAAGAATGCCCTCCCTGCAAGAACATCCCAAAATTTGCCCAAGAATCTTTGTTCTGCATTGAGTTTTCTGCATTGCTGTCAATGTGGGTTGCAGGCTGGGGGGCACATTTCTGAAGGCACAGTCTCAAAACTTTCAGGGTCTCATCAAAAGACTGCCCTAATGATACCCCCCAGGTTTGGTGCAGTTTGGTTCAGGGGGGCCAAAGTTATGGACCCTCAAAACTGTAGCCCCCATCTCCTATTAGCTCCCATTTGAAACAATGGGGGATGGGGCACCCCCTTTGGGAGTCCATAACTTTGGACTCCTTAAACCAAACCTCACCAAACTTGGGGAGTAGCATAAGGACAGTCTTCTGATGATATGCTGAAATTGTGGTGCTGATATGTCTAAAAATGCACCCCCTTCAGGCACCAATGTCCTGGTGCAAAAAAAATTGGTCGTGGTGGAGTGGCCGCCCATTGGGGGGGGGGCATCCAACTCAGGTTTTGCCCAGGGCTACAGTTTGCCCAGGGCTGCCTCGTTACGCCCCTGTGTTGCTGGGAGCAGAGCTCACAGTAGTGGACTTCTATTTGTTTTTCTGCCAGAAACGCCAGCACCCAACTCCTGGACTTATGCTACCTATGGAGGGTTTTCCAATAGTGGGAGGTTTCTTTTGCCTTTTTGGCTCCCTGAGCCAGCAGAAAGCCCTCCTGGGAATAATGGGACAATGCGGCTGTGGAGCCACGTCTGGACATACAGCTGTGTGGATGGGGAAAAGGAGTCTCAAATTCTAAGGAGAGATAGTGATATGAGTAAAAAGGCACTTCCTTACTCCATTAAAGCAACTCTTCCACTTTTGCAAACTTGTCAGGCAAGTGGACAAATAAGCATTTAATTTTATTATTTCTTAAAAGGAGAGGCAGAAATCCATATAGGGAAAGATCTCTAGGTTTCTTGGCCTCTAGAGGCATGTGCAACACAACAGAAAACAGCATATCATGCATACGTCACTTACCGAATAACTGCTGTTTCGAAAATGACTGAAATTTTTCAGTACATTGTGGACATTATTGGTGAACGTTGCACTACTATGTCCATAATTAGATTCATGAAAAATTACTTCCATTTCCAGTATAAAGCATTTCATCACTGATTCTTTGCATTCATTCTAGAAAGAAACAATGTCAGTGGCTTTATAATATGAAAACAGTAAAGTTTGGGGCAAACATCCCATTCCTTTCCCATGCTAGTGATTGTGGGTTTTGGATGTACATATGTGATATGTGAAACCAGGCACCCCCCACCCCCCCACCCCCCACTGATCAGCAGCCAGTAACAACTTCTATGATCACTGAAGCTTAAAAGAGTGACCACATGACCCCTCAATTTGCAGCTGTGTACTAATTTTATCTATCTATCTATCTATCTATCTATCTATCTATCTATCTATCTATCTATCTATCTATCTATCTATCTATCTATCTATCTATCTATTGCCAAATATAAAAATAGCTTTGCAAAAGCTTTTCATGCAGAAATTATATACATCTACTATCGACAGGTATTATCGGCAAGTCACAAACTCAACCAAGAGTAATCTATGTGGTCATATGATATAGAACTGTGGTGGCGAACCTTTGGCACTCCAGATGTTAAGGACTACAATTCCCATCAGCCTCTGCCAGCATGGCCAATTGTCCATGCTGGCAGGGGCTGATGGGAATTGTAGTCCATAACATCTAGAGTGCCAAAGGTTCGCCACCACTGATATAGAATGACTCTGGATGCTGAAACTTGTAGCAGGAAAAGCAGTGTTAGATTCAGAACTGAAAAAGGATCTGAAATGCAAAGATGAAAGAGATATCAACACACTAGGACAAAACCACTCCATTTTATTTTCAAGACAACTAAAATGTTCCAATTCTCCAACCTTTAGGCACCTTTGTAGAGGACTCACATAATACTTTAATTACAGATGTAATCAGAAATTAAATGCCACAGAACACAACTTCTCATTTACAGGGCTTTTAAGCCTTGTCCTTCTCTTGGTCAAGGATCTCTATTACACATCATAGGAAATCCTAAAATGGTTCCAGCCCAACAGGGATGAAAGATCTAGTGCAAGAGTTTAATTGATGGAAGGGAAAGGGGAAGGAACCATACACTAGTCATGCTTAAACAGTACTGCAGAGACAAAAATCAAAAGGTAATGTATTGCATTTAATAAAGTGAACTCTAGTTTATGTCACAGTAAATGTGTATTTCAGGATTCATATCCAGCATATCTACAGTTTATATTTATATTTATTCACAAGACTTTGCACAAAAGGCTGTAGATGCAACGATATATTTTTATGAATAATAAAAAAGGCACTTACACGATCAGTCATTTCTGCAGTATATAAAGTGGCATCAATCTAAAATGCAAAAGAATAGGTTATGTAAGCAACCATTTCCCAGCTACGTAAATGCTCAAAAAGGGCAAATTAGGAATCAACTGAAAGGTGGATTTTACACATTATGAGAATGCCTTAACATCTGACTTATATGCTATAGCAGCCAATGATATTAATAGGAAATTTGAAGGAGACCCAAGTCAAGCAGTCTTTCAATGTATCTGTCCTGCAGTGAATCCGTTCAATACTGAATTATGCTTTTAGACTAAGGGATTATGTTCTTTCACTATAATAAGAAAAAAAATTAGTAAAATAAGATCTCAAAGATTCAGAAAAATGACATTCTGATTAAGTGTTGTACTAGCAGGGGAAATAATGTCTGTCATGATTGCAAATGTCTCTTCAATCACTGCATTTTACTACACATACCATGAGTGTGTACTTGTGATATGTATGGTCACAATTTTGTCTGATATGGGCAATATGTAGATTTTCACTTTCAATACACAAAACCCAGAACTGTGGGTTGCCCCTCTAGCCAGTGTAGTGCAATGCTAGCCAGCGTGGTGTAATGGTTAAGAGCAGGTGCATTCTAATCTCTAGAACCGGGGTTGATTCCCCATTCTGCCACTTGAGCTGTGGAAGCTTATCTGGTGAACTAGATTAGCGTTTGCACTCCCACACATGCCAGCTGGTGACCTTGGGGTAGTCACAGTTCTTCAGAACTCTCTCAGCCCCACCTACCTCACAGAGTGTTTGTTGTGAGGGGGGTGAGGGAAAAGTTTGTAAGCCCCTTTAAGTCTCCTTACAGGAGAGAAAGGGGGGATATAAATCCAGCTCTTCTTCTTCTTCTTCTTCTTCTTCTTCTTCTTCTTCTTCTTCTTCTTCTTCTTCTTCTTCTTCTTCTTCTTCTTCTTCTTCTTCTTCTTCTTCTATATAGCATAGTAATCACATCTATCAAGAGGATCATATGTAGCATGGTCTCACATTATGCAAGATTGCTGAGCTCATAATAACTGGGGAAAGCTATTATTTATTTCCAAGTGGTTGATAACCTGTCTTTATTTGACTTAAATAAATCATACTATAACCTGATTTTTATTTTGGTGGCATTTTTACATCCTAAAAGAAGCCTGTAAAATATCTCTTCTTTGGAAGGGATCTGCAGATGGATTTCAAAGTGAATTGTTCCTATGTTTTTCACTGAATGGTCATTGCATGACTATTGTTTCTACAAAATTAGAAAATTCAGAGTTAAATTCGAATAAAACAGAATCTTAAATGTCTTCTTTCCTACTGGCAGACAATTATTTATCATTTATCATTGTTCAACATGACTTTGATCTCTTTTACCTAGCAAGAATGGGGTACTGCAGGTAAGAGAGAGAGAGAGAGAGAGAGAGAGAGACCCCTGCTGGATAAAACATAGGTTTTACTACAGGCACTACTGTTCAAAGGTATCTCTGCTATATGAGGACAGTTTTAACAAAGAATATGCTCTTAACTAATAAAATGCTTTTTCAAACAATCACTGTTGACATTTCAAATAATTATGAAAAATTTTTTTAACTGGATTAATCTTTATTTTTGTAAAGAGATTTTGGCATAAAGAACACTTGTTACCATGTTTTATTTCTGTTTCAAACACTCTTGTCAGTTCAAATTTCTATACCTAACCATTACTATTTTGTGATCTTACCTTAGAACAGGGTTTAATTTTTTCCAGGTCCGCAAGCACAGCTCTCAAAGTAGCAAAATGAATGGTCTGTACTTGTAGCAGATATGAACTTAGTTGAAACAAAACAATGAAACTTTATTAGAATACATTCGGGGGGGGGGAGGGAAGAGTAATGAAAAAATTAATACAGAACTGAGCACATTGTACACATGCAATCTAAGATATTATAAATGTTAAGTCGTATCACTAATAGGAGTACTTTATTAGTCAGAGACGTAACAGATAAGAGCAGTGGACACTAGTCTGGAGAACCAAGTTTGATGCTCCACTCCTCCACATGAAGCCTGCTGGAAGATCTTGGGCCAGTCACAGTTGTCTAAGAACTCTCTCAGTCCACATGGAGGCAGGCAAAAGCAAACTACCTCCGAACGCTTCTTGCCTTTAAAACCTTATGGTGCTGCCATAAGTCAGCTGCGACTTCATGGCACTTTCCACTGCTAGTTTATTGGTCATAACATTTCTATAAGTGTGCATTTGTCCCTTACCCACTATTAGTTCATATTTATTTATTCAATATATACCCCATCTTTGTCCCCAATGGGGGCCCAAAGCAGTTTTCATTATTCTTTTCTCTTCCATTTTATGGATATCTAAGGCAACAAACTGATTTTCATTTATGTTGTGATGCCTGCATATGGTATGACAACATGAGCAGAAAAGATTATTAAAGTGTTCAGATGATTGAAGGAGTCGTCCAAGCATCTCTTCTTAGAAGTGAGCTCTATTTTGTTCAGTAGGGCTTACTTCCAGGAAAATATTCTCAGGAATGCACATATATTTAGAAGTAAATCGAACTGAATGTAGTGGGATTTTCTCCCAAGTATGCTTATATCAGAGTTATCCTCTTCTTCAGCATTTCAGCATCATATACTCTTTAATATTTAAAGGATTAGGTGGTGCTGAGAGTAGGTGTCTGGCTTATTGGCAAAGCCATAACCCATTTCCAGGTATCTCTCCAGTTCAATTATCTGTGCTGAAGATCATATCAACATTTATGCACCCTTTGTAAAATGTGAGCATGTGTCTTCTTTCAAAGCTGCATTGCTTAGAATATCGTATTTCCTCAACACCCAGGCTGCACTATATTGCACCTCAAAATATGACTTCCTGCGTCCAATGGTGATGTCAGAGTGATACTACTGCAGTCTCACGTGCGCATTGTTCTCTGTGTGTGCACATTATAAGATTCTTATTGTTAGGATGGGTATATCTCTTTGGCGGCCATGCACTCCTCCCACTTCACAACTTTAGTGAAAGAGTATTCATTTATTGTGAACAGACTCGTCTGGGTCAGTTTGCACAGTTATTTTAATAGTATTTTGCACAGCTATTTTAATAGTATTGCCATTTTAACAGTATTCCTACCAAGCCAACCTAAATAGAATAATACTTTTCTAAGTCCACTAAAGTCAATGGGATTAAAAGAGTATAACATTGTTTAGGATCACCGCAGCAATCCTCCATCAAAGCTCATCATCAGTTACATTTGCTTCCTTGATTTGTTTGAGCAAGCAAAATGTCAGTATGGCTGCATTCTAAAGCAAGGCTCTGGCTCCCTGCTCCTCATTCAATAATTCGCACCAGAATCTCAAATAAATGCTACAACACTGTCGCCCCCTCGTATGGAACAGGCCACCGCGTTTCTAAAATTCAGTTCTTTCAAATGGATACAGTAATTAATCTTACCATGTAAATATTTTAAATTTCTCTGATATCATACAAGCAAATAACAAGACAGTTTTTACTACTGGAAAATATAATTACCAAAAAATGAAGATGGTAACGGTGAGCTTATTATTTAAAGAGGCAGGAAGGAGATAGGTATTCATAATTATATATACTTGCTGCGGAAAGTGAACATTCTCAAGTGTGTTTTCTGAAAGACACAATTCAAAAAGAGTGATTGAAACAGATTATACAGTGCAACACTGTGTTTTCCCACATATGTAACTTGATCCTTAAGAAAATCATATAATCAGCAATAATATAAATTAAGTAGTATATTAAGAAATATGTGGTCCATTGAGTGAAAAGGTGATAGAAATGTAAAAACTGAATTTTAGAAGTCATAACCACTCGAACAATCCAGAGGTTGGATCTAATGACTTTCTGCTGCGAAAGCTTCCTCCGACAGAGAGTTTCCTGCGTTGGAGGAACGCTTTCTCAATTGAAGAAAGTCCAATTGGAGAAAGTCTTACAGTGCAATCCATGGGGGATGGGGGGGGGGTGAAAGAGTTGTGAAGGCAGCATAACAGCACACTGACATGAGTGCCCCATAAACTGGTACAAGGGGCAAATATGCTTGTGGGAGGGGCAGGGGCGTAACGAGGCAGC
Organism: Sphaerodactylus townsendi; assembly: GCF_021028975.2. NCBI lineage: Eukaryota > Metazoa > Chordata > Lepidosauria > Squamata > Sphaerodactylidae > Sphaerodactylus > Sphaerodactylus townsendi. The sequence goes on from NC_059434.1 coordinate 50,324,087, forward strand.
CCTGGGCAAACTGTAGCCCTGGGCAAAACCTGAATTGGATGCCCCCCCCCATGGGCGGCCACTCCACCATGACCAAAAGTTTTTTTGCACCAGGACATTGGTGCCTGCAGGGGGTGCATTTTTAGGCATATCATCAGGAGACTGTCCTTATGCTACTCCCCAAGTTTGGTGAGTTTTGGTTCAAGGAGTCCAAAGTTATGGACTCCCAAAGGGGTGCCCCATTCCCCATTGTTTCCAATGGAAGCTAATAGGAGATGGGGGCTACAGTTTTGAGGGTACATAACCAAGCTTGGGGGGTGCCATCATCTCCAGATGATACCCTGGAATTTTGGTGCCAATACATCCAAAAATGCACCCCCTGCAGGAACATCCTAGAAATTTGCCCAAGAACCTTTGTTCTGCATTGAGTTTTCTGCATTGCTGTCAATGGGGGTTGCAGGCTGTGGGGGGCACATTTCTGAAGGCACAATCTCAAAACTTTCAGGGTCTCATCAGGAGACTGCCCTAATGATACCCCCCCAAGTTTAGTGCAGTTTGGTTCAGGGGGGGTCAAAGTTATGGACCCTCAAAACTGTAGCCCCCATTGGAAACAATGGGGGATAGGGGCACCCCCTTTGGGAGTCCATAACTTTGGACTCCCTGAACCAAACCTCACCAAACTTGGGGGGTAGCATAAGGACAGTCTTCTGATGATATGCTGAAGTTTTGGTGCTACTAGCCTAAAAACTGCGCCCCCTGCAGGCCAAAAATGGAAAACCACTAAAATACCCAAAAACAAACCCAGCATTTTGATGCCCCCCCCACAAGGTGATGCCCTGGGCAGCTGCCCACCTTGCCCAATGGGCATTATGCCAGTGGGGAGGGGCAATAGCACTGGTGGCAAGGAGACTGCGGCTCCATGATGCCCAAATACAGAAGCATGCTGAACACTGGTGGAAGTGTTCCTAGGTGCCAACAGAAGCAGTTTCTGTAAAATATATTATTTACTCTGCTGTTTAATCTTTCTAGAAATCTTTAGCATATTTATCACATCTCATTCATCTTAAATTCTGGCCACTGCCGGTAATAACCTCTCTCCTGGCTACATCTAAGCACAATTCTTTCCATCTACTTCCTTACTCAGCTTGGACTTTTTTCATTCAGTCTTTGTAATAATATGCCTCCAAAGACATTTTTAAAAATCTATAACTGTTGTACTGCTTTAAGCCTCTAGCTCCCAGCTGCATGTTATTTAAGAAATTATGTGCCTTGATGCTACTGCCTGTTTAAATAGCTAGTGAGCCCTTGGGGTCATTGTGGACGACATCTTTGTCTCCAGTACGTATTGCAGAACGTTCAGTGATGACAGACATTAGAAAGGAAATAGGAGGAAAATTTGGGGACAAAGACTATAGGATTAGATAAATGTATTAAAAAGTTTGTAGAAGGAAAGCAAATAGATAAGCACAGGATCCATTGATAGTGAAGGGAGAATAACTTAGCTGAAGATGACAAACAGACAGACTGGCAGCCTTCCCAAGTCTAACAGGTGGTTCACAGTACTTTCATTCACAAATCAGGAAAAATTTCCTTTAACAACAAGCTGTCAGGGAAAAAAAGGAAAACACTGGCATAATTGCAAATGGATATGTTTACATGGGAAGAAGAAAGAGGAGTTAGAGTCCTACCACTGACACTTGGCATCAGTAATGCTAATTTAAGAAGCCATTCCCAGCTCCTCCGGCCTTTCCTCTTAAGGGCCATTGACTCTAACAGAACTCTCCTCTGAACTGCAGCGCAAAAGGCTGCTTCCATAGAAGGGCTGGCAGGGGAAGAACAAATTTAGGAACAGCAAAATCCTTTTGGCTCAGATTTATTCACTATTCAGTTCCCTGCCTTCACACAAATGAGACCATGCCCCACAGGGACAGACGCACTTCAGGGACCATGTTCTCCTTGCATGTTGCCATGCAGCAGCCTTGTTCATCCTATCAGGGCAAACTATCAGTATTTACTTATTTGTTTGTTTGTTTGCTTGCTTGCTTGCTGCTTGCTTGCTTGCTTGCTTGCTTGCTTGTTTTAGAATATCACTGTGCCTTCTTTTCAGCGTCCTGCTTGAAGGGGCTTACAATCAAAAACCATAGTATAAAAAGTTGTTAAACACAAGCAGCATAAAAACGATCCATAAAACAGAGCAAACTATTAAAAAGCTGAAGGTAGAAACCCTAATTAAAAGTCTGGGTGAAAAAAGTATTTTAGCCTGACACCTAGAAGAAAGCAAAGTGGGCCCCAGACGAGCCTCAAAGAGGGCCTTCCAAAAGCCAGGTGCCACAAAAGAACATGTCCAATCCCTAGTCATCATTCACCAGACCTCTGAAAGGCGGGGGCATAAGCAGCAGGTCTTGAGAGGCAGATCTTAACTGGTGGGCTGGATAGTACAGGAATGGATGGTCTATCAGGTTCCCCAGCCCCAAGCGATTTAGGGCCTTAAAAAGAAGAATTAGTATGCAGAATTGTTCTGGAAACAAATGGGTAACCAGTGCAGATCTTCCAGCACAGGGTTGATATAATCCTAGTAACCACCCTGACAACCCCCACTGTCCATGGGGTCATGGGGTATCTCATGTTCCCGAGCGCATGCCATTTTGTCATGTGGGGCATTGCCGGGGACCAGCCGGGTCCCTGCGCCCAACTTCTCCCATGGCATGGCAACCCAGCCGGCAACCAGTGGCTTCCCCCTGTGCCGGGGGGCCGCTCAGAGGCTGAGTTGCTCACCACAGCCACAGGCCAGCTCCTGCCCCATACCCCAGAGAGGCCGGAAAACACAGGAGCCAGGCCAGCACTGTGCCACCCGACTGGGCTATTTGCCTGAGCCACCTGCCGCCGAGCCCCAACCCCCCCAGGCCTCCCTGCAGGCTGGCTCCGCCCTCTCCAATTAACTTTCCAGTGAGGCTGTAAGACAGAGTGCTGGTGGTGTACATAAAGTTCTTAATGAACTTTTCTTACTATTATTTTAATATTTATTGTTTATCACTTTGTTTCCACATTGTTGCTACCTGCTATGCGTCATGAGATGCTCAAGGAAGAGCTGGGTATATCAATAATTTATATAAAAAACAGTATTCTGTAAGTGGCAGAAAGTACTCTGGAACAAAAGGCCTGGTGGAGTGCTGGAGTTTTGTTAACCGCTGTTCAAAACGCAGTATTAATACCTCTCTAAAAGCATTAGGTATCCCGACTCACATGACAGTACAGTGTGAATACTAAGAGGCACATTTTGCCTTCATTATGCCCTAAGTGCCTTGAATGATCAAGGCCATTTAAATGAGGGAATTACAATTTATATGTCCCCATAAATTATGCATCATTTTCTAAGGACATGCATAAAATCTCATGCATCTGAAAGCCATTTTCCATTGTTTCAGGAAAGGGGGAGGATCAGTGGGTTGTCTCCCTCCCTGTGGCAGTCCTTGCTACCAGTTCAACTTCCTGTAAAAAAAGTTGCAAAAAACTCATACCTGACAAATGAAGATGTGGAAAATATAGCTCACGTGATAAATATGCATTAGTTATTACCACTGCACAAGCATAAATCTATTTTGCATTCAGGTGCCCTCATTCTTTAATTAATAATAAATGCAGACAACAATCACTTTAAGTGACAATACTATGCGTCATGGCTTATTATGACAGTCATCTGCAAAGTGAAGATGAAAAAGTAAGACTATTTCAGCCACTCTCAGTATACCGCTAAAAGTCACTGATGTCAATTGTACTTCATGGATTAATTCTATAGGTATCCAAAATGCAATGCATTTATTGCTAATAGGAGGTCAGATTTATCATTCATGGCAGAAATCACTTGGCTGAACTTGGCAGAAATCACTTGGCAGAAATCACTTGGCTGAAGCATCAATTCTACAAATAACCAAAAAAAACTTTCTGGCAGCCATGAACCATTTCATGGGTGAGAGTGCAAATAAACATCATGGTAAAGGGTGTGGGGGTAGAAAATGTTTTGCAAAAATTTTAGGTGACTTATGTAGAAAGGGCCAATGTTACTTCACCATGTATAACATTTCCAGGTCAACAGATAATAAAGAATGGCTTAAAACAATATCACTACAGGGTTACCAACCTCAAAGATGGAGTCTGGAGTTCTCCTGAAAATACAACTGAGCACCTGGAAAAAATGGCAACTTTGGACTGCAGACTCTACAGCATCGCAACTCAAATGAGCTCCTTCTCCACAACGTCTTTGGCTTTAAATTAAAGACATACAGCACCTTCAGCTGAATCCAGATCTTTGGTCTCTACCTTTGTAGTCTAAAAACCTTGAAAATTAAAGAGTTTTGCCATGTCACTCACATAACAACTGTTCTCTGATTATCTCTGATCAGACAGTTCCATCCCTTATCAAAGACACTTTCAAGTCATCCAAGTCACAACATTTACTGTCTGTTCTTAACTCAGTAACATGCTAATCCATAGTTTGATCAGCTTTTTGCAAGTACATAAAAAAACCAATTCCCTAACACTGTTAACTAAAAGGGAATGTTGTAGAAGAAAGGCTGTGCTAACACTGCTTCTACATAGATTACAACAATTTATTTGGAGAAAGTCTGCAGTGATCGAGTACTTGCTTTCCATGCAAGAGGTCACAAGTTCAGTAGTTAGTTATAAAGTACTTTAATTAGAGTTGTAAAGTACTTTAATAACAGTTATAAAGGATCTCTCCTAGCATGTGTTAGAACTGACCTTTCTCTGCCTAGAATTTGGAAAGCCACTGTCAGTATGAGTAGTCATGGGCTAAATGGAATAAGGCAGCTACACGTTTTCAGTGGGTTTCCTTCTACATGTTTAACAGTGCAGGCTGCAAGTTTTGATCAGACATCAGGCAAGATGCTTTCAGTGGCAACTCTTCCCTGGGTGAGCCTGTTCAGGGTTCCTTGAATTTACTCCTTTCCTCAGGTCCCAATCCCCACTGCTGCCCATAAGGAATGAGAGAGGGGTAGTTACATTAGCTACAATTTTGTTATGTTTTAAGTTTCTCCCTCAGATTATATAGAAACAATAATATATTGCAATATTGGCAAAAGACCAAACAGACTAGAATGTGAAAGTTTTCCAAAGTTTCTGTCCATACATTTGTGGGTCGATACCCAGCTCTGTTGCTATGCTGATCTAAGCCAATAAGGTCAAACTTCAATAAAAAGCTAGTTTGGCTTTACCAATTGACTGAAGATTTTTCCTCATATTCAGTGAAGTCACCATAAATTTACTTGATTTTCTTGCTTCTAGCAATGGCCACATCTTTCTTTCTATGTATTATAAATTATTTACACATGGAGGACTCTCATTGTGCAAGGTTGTACAAACCACACAGTATTTCCTTAGATGGTCTGATCAATAGAAAAAAAGTCAAGCAAATTTGGGATTTGTTTTTATTGATCAGGAAATATGTCTACCAGGGAAAAAAAGACCAAAATGAAATAAATGGTACTAAACCCCCTGAGGTCCCTCCTTGGATCTCAGTTTTCACCCTAAAATCTCCAGAACTTTCCCAACCCAGAGTTGGTAATCCTACCTCATTTCCTCTTCTGCTGGAGGGCCTTTACTGTTCTTTAAAAATAGTAGTAACAGATAGACAGCAATAGCTGTAAAATATCATACAGGCTACCAATAATTTGATAGAACAGGGTGAAAAACCTACAAATGATATGTATGAATGGGCAAGAAGGGAGTAAAGCTCTGTGTAGAAGTACCACTGCCGCTGAGAATGCCTCAGAATAGCACAGGGAATTGTCGTCTTGTAGAAGCAACCCCCAAAATGTATGCCTTCTGAAATAAAGAACTTAAAAGGGCATCTCTTCTCAGAATGCTAGTGTAAAGAGCATTTTAGCACCACTTCCATACTGCAGATTATATTTCAATAATTGATACAATTCCACCCTTTCTGAGAAGAAGATTCCTTAGACACAAAAGGTAGTTTATTTCATAGCTTTAAAAAAAACCCACTTGTAATGTAAACTTAGAACATAAGAACAAGCCTGCTGGATCAGGCCAGAGTCCATCTAGTCCAGCACTCTGCTACTCGCAATGGCCCACCAGGTGCCTTTGGGAGATCACATGCAAGATGAAGCAATGGCCTGCTGCTGCTGCTCCTGAGCACCTGGTCTGTTCTCTACTGTACAAACTTATTGCTTCATCTACAGTACAAGAGATAACTGTGAAAACTGTTGTCTCATATAAAGATCTCTTTGAAAAGATCAGTGAAGTGATTTGATGTTGGCATTACCTATATTCAGCATATTAAGAAAAAGCTGGAATTCAATTTAGAACAGTGGTGTGGTTATATTCTTTTAAGAAATTGGTGAAGAACCACAGAAATATTTGGGAGTCAGTCATTTGCCAGCAGAAATTATACTGTATAATTAAACTGTCATCCTTGTTGATAGCTTATTACCAGCAGGTAATAAGATATATGTGTCATTACATGCCATTGCAGTGTATTTCATGCTGCAAGAGATTAGGTACCATTTCAATGACAGAACAAAGCGATCACTTAGCGATTGTTGCTATTATGGACATTATAAATCACAGTCTGCAGTTTAATAGTTTAACAATTATCTGCAGTGCCAGTGTTGGAAAATTACTACCAATTAATAGCTACATTTTTCCCTGGTGAAGAAAGAATGTTAATGATCTAAACTGTGGTAAAAAATATCTAAGCAAAGGCAGAATAGCTTGCTTAAATGCTCTACAATCATATATTTAAATAAAATCAAATGGTTGTTTGTATTTAAAGTACAGCCATAAGGAGGCATTAAGTCCCTAAACTGTCTCTATTTCTAAGTGAAAATGTGAACTAATCAAACTTAGACATAAAAGTCCATGTCAGGTCTGGCTGGGATCAGGACATCACCTAGAAAATAAAAGTGTGTAGAATTGGGGACATTAGAAATATGGAAGACATCTGCACATCCAAACAAATCTTAACTCAAATGGTGTAATAAAAACAATGTATCTCCAAAGATACTATTACAAACTCAAGAGATGTCAGTAATTGACAAATGAGCTCAGTTTATGCTGAGATATGTACTGTTCCTATTTCATATCAAGGCTCTTGGCAAGCATCTTATTCAGTTATAAAAGTGGTCACTCTAGAATAGATACTTAATCTATATTATTTAGCAAGAAAGAAAAGAATAAGGTAGTTAGGTAACGGTAGTCCCCTCTGCAAGAACCAGGTCATTTCTGACCCATGAGGTAATGACACATGAGGTAACAACACATCCTGATGGTTACTAGGCACACTAGGTTTATGGGATGGTTTGCCATTGCCTTCCCCAGTCATCTACACTTTATTCCTGCAAGATGGGGACTCATTTTAATGACCTCAGAAGGATGAATGTCAAACTTTAGCTGGCCACCTGAAACTGACATCCCCTCCCCTCACTTGCATGCCACCCCTCACTCCCTCCCCTTCCCTTGCATGCCACCCCATCCCTCCCTCCTCTCCCCCTCCCTTTGCTAGTGTGGGTGGGCGGGCCAGGTCCAGATGCCGGGCCCCCTCCCTCCCCTCCCTTGCATGCCACCCCTCCCCTCCCTCCACTAGGGTGGGTGGGCCATGTCCATATGCCAGGCCCCCTCCCCTTCCCTCCCTTCCCTTGCATGCCACCCCTCACACCCTCCTCTCCCTCACTCCCCTTCTCTTCCATGCCACTAATCCCCCTCCATCAGGATTGAACTCAGGTTGTGAGCAGAGCTTTGATTGTAGTATTGCAGCTGTGCACCAATGCACAAAGTAATGTTCATGAGTCCATCTAGACACATTCACCTCTGTGTCACTCTCGTCAATTAGAATAGTGGTCGTCTGCTAGGCTACATGGTCTACAGCAGTTCTTACATTCTGTGGGTGAATAGGCAAATCACGGACTTCATGGCCAGTATACTCAATTTGCAGTAAGGTTGTTAACCTGAGTAAGCTTGTTAACAATAGGACGCTTTGGAAATTACACAAATGGAGGAGACGAGAATTAGGACGCTTTGGAATACCCTGATTTATTGGGTTGCCATGAGGGGCTGGTTACGGGGATGGGCATTGAGCAATGCCAACAGCCTGTAGAGGAAAGAGACCCCACATGTGTCCTTATTTGAATTGGCCAATGGGGGCAGAAAAAGTTGGGATAATTTCTTTTAAATGTAAATCTGACTGCTTTGATGCAATAGTTCTTCCACATATTTCACTCTGCAGGTCAAGGCAGAGGCGGAAGCCCTTCGCTGAGTTGGTAATGTTGACAAAATTCTTTGGACACAGCTGGGACTTCAAGGTGAGTAAAACAGTTAAACTAAAAGCATTAAATTTGGTGAGCTCTCTAAGGTACTAATTTAAAGATGAAAGGAATGTTCCTCAGATCAGGATCTCAGTGTCAATGTGACTGTGGACAGTAGGACAGCAACACTTTTATTGGACTGCCATAATCATTGATCTAAAGACATCATGGCTGGGGGCGGGGAGAATTCAGCTGCCATTCAAGTATGTTAGTATTTGACAAAGAGTACACTGATCAGTCCAAAAGATTGCTTAGAACCAGGCTGCACTCACCCAGATGTTCAGTGATGCTTATATAGAGAAGACCTGACTCTTACGCATCAAACTGAGTTCAGCCAGACTGTGTTTGAGTTGTGCTATTAATTGCTGTCCACTGCAGAAGCTATTTTGTTTAATAAAATTGAAGCCCATTTAATATCCAAACCTGTGTCAACTCCCTTTGCTCTGTGAACTGCTCAATTTTATGTAAGACAGTTTTGTGTGCTAAGAATTCATTCTGAGTAAAAGGGATTATGAACTCACAACATTCAGGGAAATTGACAGTTGAATATGGACTTGTCAGAAGAAACAAACAGAAAAGAGCACCGGGGGGGGGGGGCGGGGCAGGAGAACCAGTTTAAAAAACCACAGTGTTTAAGAGGGAGCAAAGAAAACAAGGACTTTATAAGGAATTGTTAGAAGTCTTAATTTGGCTACAATACTGTTGTTGTAATGAATGGAAATCAGAAAAACAGATGTAGTTTCATTTTCTGGATTACAGTAACACTTGGAATTTCTCTCCACAAATATTTCTACTTTCAGTTCCTTTTATTCATATTTGAGTGTTATTTATGTGTAGCAAAATTATACTCATTGGCTTTTGCTAGTTTAATATTTATCACATTATCCTACACTATGTTAAGTTCTTAGTCTTTTCTTTTTCATTGTTTTGTCTGAAATATAGGAGGAAGAACCACCTTTTGGGCCTTTCAAACTGTGCCACATATAGTGCTCAACTGAACCCAGTCCATTGTATTGCACTATTATTAGTATTTAAGAGCATGAATGCAACATCTTGGTTATTTTTCTTTGGAATGTATCAGACATAACTCAAAGAAAGACTTCCTAGTTTATCCAATTAGAACTGCTGCCTTTATTTGACAACACGCAGAGCTATGCAACACCTTTAATTCAGTAGAAAATGGTATGTCAGTGTTACTAGGTAGATTTCCCTGCATCATTTAAGAATTCTGGCTTGCTCTTTCTCCCTAAAAAATGTATTATCTGTTGTGTATCACCTTAGTCGTCATATAGACCAGTATGGGTACAGGGACTTTCAGAAGAGTTGGTCATTCAGCTGATGTTCATCTAATTCCTCACAATCTACACACATAAGAACTGTGCAGAATGTATAAGACAGGGGTCCCCAAACTACGGCCCGGGGGCCAAATGTGGCCCCCTGAAGGCATTTATCCGGCCCACCAGGTATGGCGGCGATGGCTCCATTCATGTGCAGTGGGGGCTCGAGGGAGAGGAGGAACCGGCTCCAACGGCTGTTGATTGCAGTTACATGATGGCACCCCCAAATCTCCATGAATTTTCTGACCCAGAGTTGGAAACCTTACATGTGGCAACGCCTGCTCCGCCCTTCCCTCTCGGCTACTCCATGTGTTGCTCTCAGGCTTTCTGTTCCACCTCACTCCCATTGGCATCAGCCAGGCTGGCGAATCGATCGCTGGCTGCTAGGGAGGAAAGAACCCAGGAAGATACCTGATCCTGGGTTAGATGGAATGTTTCATTGGGAAAGTTCTGCTTTTTTTTTTTTACAGGGGAAGGTATTCCACAGCCTCCCCAACAATATTTGGAGCCCACCCTGTACTTGACATACTTTGGTCACTCTTCTAAAAATAGACCATGACAGAATGGCTGAAAGGTGAAATCAAACATTTTACAATCATTTGTGCATAGGAATTTGTTCATAGTTTTTTTTAGTCCGGCCCTCCAACAGTCTGAGGGACAGTGAACTGGCCCCCTGTTTAAAAAGTTCGGGGACCCCTGGTATAAGATATCAAGAACAAGAACACTGGAAGTATTCCTTTCCCACTTTCAGCACAGCAAATGCACAGAACGTGTATATCTGTAGTCTGCATATGGTAGGTCGACTTGATTGCAAAAAGTATGTTTGTATATTCTGTTTAGATTACATACTGCATGCAAGTACTGGACAGGACCAGTGGACACAAGCTAGCTCAGAGAACAGGCATTCACTCTACATGGACATAGCATTTGAACAGCTACTGCGTTAGCATTCAGAATAACCTTGAGGAGAGAATGTTACAGACGATTTCAAACTGACCAAGTATGATAATATTGGCTATAAACGACCATGTTCTCCAGGGTTGTTTTTTTTACTGTAAAGCATCTGCAAAGGAATCAATCTTGACCGTCAAATCCCTGTTGACATCACTTGTATGGAATGCAGATATTAAAAACGACAACTTTATTTCGATCGTAAACCAATGTACACAGCTGCACTTGAACAATCCATTTAAAAAATAAAAAAACAGCCCAACAGACTGGTCAAAAAATACTTGGAGAGTTTGTTTTCTGTGGAAAGAGATGAGATTACATACCTTCAGGCCTATTCTAAGTGTTGGTTCACTCAAAACTGCATGCATGTGAGCAATCAATTTGTCTACAATTACTTGTAGAAATGTCCCATTAATTTCAAGAAATATTTTGTTTCCCAATTTTGTCAACGTGTGATTCTCAAAATGAGTTTTCTAATTAGATATGTAATTTTGGAGTTGTAAATTATTCCCTGTTTGGAAAGATGCTCCACTGGTCAAAAAGCGATATCACAAGAATAATTACAACTACATCAAGAAATCTAACAACACTTTGGGATCTAATTATTGGTTAACTGCTCCCCTCAGATGCTTCATTTTCTGAATCTGCCTTCTTACAGAATATTCAACCAGACAAAAAAAAATGCCCTTCAAAATAGATTTCAGATTATTCTGGGAGGAGGGATTCAAATTCCAAGCCTATATCTTAAAATTATTTTACAATATGTTCCTGAGTCAAAAATGAAATTTACATAAAATGAAATCTTAAAATGTCTCTCCAGAGATAGGAAGACATTTTGGAGGGCTTTAAAAACATCTAGGAATTTAGGGCTGTAAATTAGAAACCACGCAAGAGGTCATTTTAAGTCACTGCAATCCAAGTGTTCACCTGAAGATGCAAATATCAGCGATGGATACTGACGGTTACATCTGAAGCTTGGGACCTGCTCTACAGGAGCATTCCAGCTGCTTCTACTTATCAGGAAAAGGAACAATGGTCAGTGACATGAACTTGCTGCCAAGATGTTATCTTATTGGAAAAAGTTATCCATAACTGAATCGGATAAAGAACAAAGTCTAAACAGAACAAAATACTTTGTGAATTCCAGATTAAAAACTCAAGTCATGCCACTTGTAGGCTATTGTGAAGTACAAAGTCCAAACAAGCAGCAGCCATATACTAAACACAAATGTCGTGCCTTTCTTCTTATATCTCTATAACAAAAAATACAGACTTTTTTTTAAAAAAAGCTGAGATTCCAAAGAATTTGATGCACAGATAGTTAATCAATTGCTCATTTAAAAAACCAAAGAGCCATCCACCACCAAAGGAAGGGAAGGAAATAGATGCAGAGAGGTCGAGGAAATTGGTTCTCACGCAGGTGAAACAGGGCAAATCCTAAATTTCCCACCCACACAGCAGTCAGCCAGGTTTTGCTGGATCTTTCCCACAACTTTGTAGCAAAACAGATTTGGGGGAGACTGGCCAAAAACTAAGGAAACTCAAGAGATGCACAAATGTATCACAATGTTGCAGGGAAGCTCACTTCCCAACAGCTTCTAACCCAGGCCAAATCACCTGTGCAGAAATATTCTGATATAGGCTGCAAAGCCTCCTAAACTTGGTGGGTTGGAAGCTTTGCTGACATTCATGTATTGGAAACATCATCAGACCTAATCAGTTGTGATCACAGCCTTTCATGGCTAAGACAGTAAGTTGTCCACATAAGTACATCTTTCAGTAGAACACATAGATTCTTTTTTTCATTACAAATAGAAGCAGAATACAGATTGTGAATCAAACCTTGGTTACCGGAAGGAGAATGTTCTCATTTTAATTAGTTTGAATTTCTCATTAATAGCCCTACTAACCAAATTGGGAAATTGTAGGGAATTGTGCAAATAGATATGCAGGCTTAAACATACAACACTTCCTCTAATTTTCATTTGATTTCTTCCCTGAATAACATCCAGTGTCGGTGACCTCAGGGACTTGTTTAGGATCATGCCGTTCCTCAGACTGAAAGGAAGATGAATCTTGACTCTAGCACATCTATGGGTAAATGCATGCACATGGTCACATACACACACAGCCTCTATGCCCTCCCTCGCAAATGGTTCAGTGTCAACAGGAGCCTTGAACAAAGTTGTATTTCATCATAAACTTCCTGATTAGAAACTACTGGTGCTAAAAAAAAAACAAACTTCAAAAACCCTCCAGGGTACATTTGCCACCAAAGACTAACCCAGCTACCGCACTACGAGTGTTCTCTTGGAAAACATGGCTTGAATGTAGCTGTCATAGAAATTACAGTCATTCGCTGTGAGATCAAGCATTCTGCCTAACATATTTAAGAAGCAAACTGTTGAAATCGGTTTGCCAGCCATCCTGTTTCAGAAGCCAGGGCAGGACTCTCTTGTTCTGTAAATGAATAACATTCAGCAAGCTGGCCCCAGCAACGTCTGAGATGATATGAGGTAGCTGTCATCAGAGTCTCTCTGTTTCTCAATAGCAGCGCACATTCAATGTGGGATCCTCACACTCATTTCACCGAGAATGTCTCACGCTGCAGCAGCGCCCAACTTTCCTCTTTACCGCCTGCTGCTTTGGTTAGATTGCCCCCCCCCCCCCTTTTAAAACTATCGCTGGTGCATTGAGCCGGAAGCCGCGACAGTTGCGGCTGAACCCGCCGTTGCTACTAAGCCTCGAAAGCCTGCAAGGCAGGGAAACGCAAGGAGAAGGGACGCAAGTACCTTGACCCAGGCGCCGACCAGACCTCTCCTCGGAAGTTCAGCGCTCGCGGGCACCTCGCGCAGGGGGAAGGGCCAGGCAAAAGGCGATCTTGGCGGCTCAGAGTCCCACCCTCCTCCCAAGATCAGCAGATCTTCTTCCCTGGCCGAAGCAGCGAAGGGCTTGCCCCGCAGGAAAGCGCGCGTCGTGGCATTCCCCTCGTGGGCTGTCACAAGAGTCAAGAGTCTGCGCCAAGAGTCAAGAATGCCTTCCCGAGCCAGCCCCGTTCCGTGTGGCATTCCATTGGGCTGCCCTCTCGCTTCCTCTTGGGGGGCGGAAAAGTACAACATACCCTTCTCCTGCAATGGGATCCGGCTGAAAATCTCTCGGCAGGCAGGAGGAGGAGGGGTGTCAAGTGGAGGGTTTGTTATTTATGGTTTACATTGGAATGTGTCAATGCGCCTCGGAGAACCAGGGTGGTGAAGTGGTTAGGGTGTCAGTTCTCGTCCCCACTGGCGCCATGGTGGTCTCAGCCCTGACCCTGGCTCCTATTTGAATGGGAGACCTCCGAGGAATACCAGCATTCTGAGGCAGGGGCAGGCATTTGGCAAACCACCTCCCAACATCTCTTGCCTTGAAATTCCTAAAGGTTCACCATAAGTGAGCTGTGGCTTGACATCATAAAAATGGATAGCCCAGGCTAGCCCAGTCTCATCAGATCTTGGAAGTTAAGCAGAGTCAGCCCTGGCTAAAGTGTGAAAGGAATACCAAGGTCCTGATGTGAAGGCACGAGGCAGGCACGTCTCAAGGGGGCTTTGCTGTCATCTTTTTTTGACCACAAAAAAGGTTCCTTGAGCAATGGGGAAGGAATGAGTAGTATAATATAACTAAATCTCCTCCTTGCACGTTGCTCAGTACCAGGGCAAGCTTATCACATGCACAGTACTGAGGGTTTATTATTATTGTTAGCGGTTGTTATGGTATGTTATGTTTTACTCTGGAAACCGCCTCCACCAGGTTCTGTAGAAAGGGCAGCATAGATATTTTCCAGATAAATACACACTAATACTATATAGCCATTAAATGATTGATATTTGACCAGAGTACTGTGTTCATCCTTTTTAAAAAGTGTAATATGCATAGCAATCATATACATGTTTACATGATAACATGGGGCACTCAGTAAGACTGTGGCTTCAATGATCACACTATTATAGTGCACCTGAGTTAATCTACTCTAAATACCACTCAGATTCCTGCACAACCTCATTGAGCAGATAGTATGCTCCCTGGCTTTCTCATGTCGTAAAATAGGGGAATGCTTGTCATTGATAACTCACAAATCACTGCCCAAGCAGCAGTGTCCAAGCAGAACCTGCCATCTAGTATACCTGTTTTATGCTGCAGTCTGCCATAAAATATCCCCTGTTTATTTAGAAGTTGACAGGGTCTGTCCTTTTGGTTAAACATATACTTGGTAAAAATCATTGCCTTACAATTAGTCATGCTCAAAAACTTCTGATTTAGCTCACAGATTCCTCGCCAGTGACAAGCAGGGAACCAATCATTCATCGAGTTGTGTAAATGCATCTGAATTCATTCAGATTTGTCTATTTGCACGATTTAGACTGTTTTCTCCCACACTTAGGCTTTCTTGCTACCACTGCCAGGGGCATATTTGGTAGGGGACCAGACAGGGCAGATAACCCAGTGACCCCTTTCAAATGTCACGTGAGGGCATAGTTTTGTTGTCCCCCCCTCCCCCAGGAGCAAGAAGCAGGGCCAAGCAGCATGCAGCCCAGTCTGTCCTTCTGTGGCCCACCTATCAAGCAGGGATTGGCAGGGATGAGGCAGCACCAGCAAAGGAGCCCCCCCCCACTGGCCCAGCAGCACACAGCCCGGCCAGTCCTCCCACAGTCCACCCAGCAAGCAGGGTCCACCCAGCAAGCAGTCCTCCCACAGTCCACCCAGCAAGCAGCAAAGGAGCCCTCCCGTTGGCTCGACAGTGTGCAACCTGGCCAGCAACCTTTCTGTCCCTTTCTCCCACATTCTGTTTCTCTCCTCATTCTCTCCATTCCCCGTGTTCTGCTGCCCTTCTCTCCCTTTCCCCCTCCCCACACACTTTTGCCATGGGAGTTCACTTGGACCAATCAGTCTCAACCTAACCTACCTTGCAGGTCTATTGTGAAGGTAAAATGGAAGAGAGGAGCATGATGTAAGCAACTTCAGTTCCTACTAGGGAGTAAGGTGAGTTGGGAAATTCATGGAGATTCGGGTATTAAGTGAGGTGCATGTGTGTCTGTTGGGGATGGAAGGAAGTTGAGCAGGAGAACATTATCATAGAGTTCATCCTCCAAAGTGGTCATTTTCTCCAGGGTAACAATCTCTGTAATTTGCGCTTCACCTGGAGGTTGGCAACCCTAATTTAATGTAATTTATTTCAGTATAAAAGGGAATCTTCCAGAATCACTGCTGCCTTCCCAGATGCTCACGGGGCAGGGTATGTGTTGGTGTGTGCATTTTTGTGTGTGCAAAAATTGCCTTGGGATCCATTTTTCCATAGATACATCACTGATCACGGCTCTCCCCATCTGCCACTGCTTTGTCTGCCTCTGTTTTTAAAAGAATACATAGTCAAGTAGGGAAAAAATGAGATCTTTGATCTTGTAATAAGTATATTCAACAAGTACTCAAACAAATGCAGGTAACTGTACAGGTACAAAAAGCACAGAATGCAACCTAGTGGATGTTGCTACTTTAAGGATGTATTGGAGTATGCAGGTACAAATAAAGAATGAACAGTATTCTGTGATTCTAGGAGCCCTTCCGGACACACGAGTCGACTCAGGTTTGACTCGTGTCGGCGGAGTCTTACCTTGACTCGAGTCCTCCCGTTCCTCCGCACAGCAGCCGACTCGTGTCTCCGGAGCCGAGCTCAGAGGGCGGGACCACCTCCCTGTGCTGCATTCCGATTGGTTGCTGTGTCCCCCGTTCTATGAGCATGCCCAAAGCTTTTCACATACATGCCATCGAAGTCTCCCCTTCTGCGCATGGGCGAAATACTTAGTTGTGATTGGCTACATGGCGGCGAGTCGAGTGACGGAGATCTCCGCGACTCCGTCGACTTCGACTCGAGTGCAATCTCGAAGGGATCCGCCAGTCGACTCAACTCCCCAGTAGAGTCGAGAAATTCAATGGCGAGAGGGAGGTGAGTCGAGTCAGACACGAGTCCGACGCTACGTCTGTGCGGAGGACTCGGGTCGGACTCTAGTCGATCTCAGGTCGAGCACGACAATGCGGAAGCACCCTAGGCTTTACAAGTCAGTCAGTTTTTTTGTCTTACAAGTAGGTCACTTAAACACAATCAGGGGATCATCATTCTAGAAAGTTTCGTTCTTAAATTGCGCCAAATTAGCCCCAAAAGTGCAATAACTTGACTCTGTAAAACAAAAGGCTACTGTGCAATCAGATCAGATGGCCCAATAAAAAGTTCAGCGTATACACAATTGTGGAGTTAAGCAAGAAAAGTTCTCCTGGCAGATGTCCATATCCATATGTAAAGGCATATGTACACATCGCATATGTAAAATAGGTCACAGTCATTATAAAGTAACCTGTTTTCTTTTTTTTTCATTCACGTGTGCCCTTCACTTTTTTTCCCATTCACGTGTGCCCTTCAGGCAGCAACTGGAGCCCAAGGAAACAATCCAGGTTGCTTTCATGCCTTAACACGGATATGCTCCTCTTTAAAAAAATTTTTTCCTGTGACGCATGCTGTGCAGGCATACAGAAATGAACCGCCACAGTCATGCCAATTGTCTCCCAATCCAATTGGCTATACCTGCATAGCTGCAATGTGTAACACATAAAAGAAGAAAAAGGGACCTCCCTGCAACAGCCAGGCAATAATGAATGTGTTGCTGCAGATCAGTCATACTCACTGCCATTGGGAGAAAAAGTGCTTGGGGGACTTTGTACCCCGTTGGGCGCTCAGAAAATCTGCCCACAACCTTCTGGGTGACCTGCACAGAATGGCACGTGAGCAGATTCTCCCTGATGGTGGACAGCATGGAACTTAAAGTGAATGGGTGGAAGGGCAGGAAATAAAGCATCTCTGCCTATTGTGTTCATGCAGGATTGTGCAAAAGGATTGCTGGTTTAGTGATCTCTGAGGATTGTCGGTTGAGGACAATAAAATGGGCCGAACTCATTTTGGGAATGGGACCTGTGTGAAGTCCCCCCCCCATACACACACACACCAGTTTATATCATGTCCTACACCTGTTATATTTGGCCTGTGCGAAACCCAACTGTTTTGGGTTAAACAAACTGGAATTGATTCTCAAGTTTATTCTCAATAAAGTAGTACATAAAGGACAACGGCTTACTGGACTTATTCAGGATAGAACAGGGTACCCCAACCTTTTTGACCTTGCAGGCACATATGGAATTCTGACAGGGCATGGTGGGCACAGCAACAAAATGGCTGCTGTAGGCAGAGTGTGGGACAGAAGATTAAGCCTGAAAATTGTATTTGATATTAAAGAATATACAACCAATATGATAAAAAAATCACAATGGTTCTGTCTCCATACCAAGCACCAAAAGAAAACCAGAAGTGGTGTAGCTTGGTACGGGGTCAGAGGTGATAAATATTTCTTAGAAGCAAGAAAAGAAAAGGGACTAAGAAGAAATGGATTTTGTATTTTCTAAAAATTATAGTGTTTAGTTAAAGATGCATTATTAATAAACTAAATGTATATCTTATAGGCTTTTAAAGGCATACCTAGTTAGATAAGATAGGCTATGTGATTAAACATAGAAATGGAGAGGTCAGAGGTTAAAGGAGATGTGAAGTTTATAAGATCACTGTAATCATGTTTATATATATATATTAATGAACACTGCAATGATAGTGAGATACATGAAAAGTATGCATGATATGTAGTTTAGTATAATCACAAACCATTACAATTGTTATAATCATTTTTAACCTTTTAAGTGAATAAGTTGTATGTTTATGAAACTTTTTTTTACACTGGAGATGTCCCTCTCTTGGTACACCCCTCCCTCAGGAATTCTGGGAATTGTCTAGCTTGACATAGACCAGAGCTCACTTCAATGGAAGGGGTAGTATGTAATTTGGGCAGAAAAGGAGAGGCATCATGCTGCCATAATGCAGAGAGGGTCAAAGATAGCTATTTGATTTTAAGGTAAGATACTAATGGAATGAAGGTGGATCTTGGAGAAATATAATCATGATAAAAGAAGGTATCATTATGACAATGGGTTTAAATCACTTAGAAGAAGGCTTGAGATTGGATGGACTGTAATGTATGCATTTTCTAATTTTCTAATTTTTTTTCTAAATCTGTATCTATAAAAGATGAAGGTCTTTGTGTGATTGGGTGCGACTCTCTGAGAGACCCCATGGGTGTATTGCTAAAAGTCAAAAGTCAATTGTTACTTTAAAACCAACAAAAGAGGAGAATATTGTAAGCTACTTTGGGTCCCCATTTGGGAGAAAAGTGGGGTACAAGATTTTTTAATGGTGTTTTACAAGGTTTCAGATTAAGTTTCATTTTTATCATTCCCCTAGAAGGTTACTAAACAACAATTAATTCCAGTGTACATGTTTTGCTTAGAGGGCCAGTAAATTTTCTGCTTTGTGACCTTATCAAAGTCGTGCTTAGAAGGGGGAAACTGAAGCTTGCCTATGTCTCTTTAGGAAAAGTCTGTCACTGCTTCAATTGTCGGAAATATAGCTACAAGGCAGGGGCTCTTTAATTGTGGCTTTGGAATATTCTACCATGAAAGGAAGTCTAGTTTCCTCCCCACTCTGCATTTTGCTAGTTATTGTAAACAGAGCTCTTTAAGACAGTTTTTGCAATTTAAGCTATTGACTGTTATTGCTTTTGAGTTTATGTTATTTTTACTATGCTTATGTTTGGTTTGGGATTTAAAAAACCCTTTTCTGTTGCCACCAGAGGGTGGGTGGCTGATATTTTTTCTGGGGATCATGTACAGAATAGAATAGTAGGAAACAAATCTTTTAATGGATACATTATTAATAAAATGTGTACGTTAATTTTAAAATCAAAGATGTAGTTTAATATAATCTCCATTTTAACTCAGATTGAAGACTAGATTTTATAAATTCAACATTGCCTTTCAGTCACTCACATAACATGCTCTACTGTAGTCTGTGCCAAGTATTTTTATGTCACATGAGCCATCTACAATGTGCTATAATAAAGACACAGAGGTGTGACCTATTCTGTGATATGTCTTGGTTCCCAAAAGTTTCCAATGAGAACATAACAGGTTGTAAGCCTACATAATCCATTCAACATATTTTATTAGAGCCAACCCAATGGCATATAAAGTGTTCAGACTTTTGAGGTCACTAGAACTATTTGTCAGGACAGGTTTTTGATATTTGTTTTTTATTTTA
The DNA here is from genome assembly GCF_021028975.2 of Sphaerodactylus townsendi. NCBI lineage: Eukaryota > Metazoa > Chordata > Lepidosauria > Squamata > Sphaerodactylidae > Sphaerodactylus > Sphaerodactylus townsendi. The sequence continues at coordinate 50,343,913 of NC_059434.1, forward strand.
AGGGTAAGAATAAAAAGCAGATTTTCTAGGTCATGTTTTTAAAACCTGATTATACCAGCATTGGGTGTCGATGGTGTGCTAGTTTAGTGTTTCTGAATTGCTGTTGGTGTCAGATTACACAGGATGCTGTCATAGGTTTGGTGCTAGTATTTATTTATTTACATTTATAGCCTGCCTTTTTCATTGGGATTCAAGGCAGATAATAAAAGGTATTACATGATTATGCTCTTGGGTTCATTTTTGTTTGTTTTTTACTTTCCTTTTTGGCAAATGTGACTGTAAATGACTTCTTTCTACAATCTTAAAACACTTTCCGGAGAGTAAACCCATTGGATAACATGGTACTTACTTCCAAGTAGACCTACTTAGGATTGGTCACATGAATAACTTGAAAAATCATTTGGCAAAGCTCAGTTTTCATACAAGCCAAAAGGTGCAACAAGGATAGTTCACTGACTACTTGTAGTGCGGGAAGAAACTTTTTATCCAGCTTATGAAGCACTTAAGGGGTTAAAGTGCATTTACTTTTTAATTTTAGAATAAGATCATGCATACACAATTGCTAGCAGTATTCAGAAGTAATGCAGGTGTCAGACAATATTATGCGAAGGCACGCCTGCAATACCACCTGCAATCCCTCTACATTAAATTCTCATTCATTTTCTTAATGACACAAAAATGGGCTTCCTAATTACCCCTGGGACACCTAATAGCCATCAAAACAGTACTAACCACAGCAAGGTGCTTATTTATAGCTTAAATTATTCTGATGTACTCACCATCCACAAAATAGCCTTTTCTAATATATGCGTGTCTCATTTCTAGCAGGCACAGGCTATTTAGCAAAACACAGACAATTACAGTCACTAATGACCAAGCAAATTATAATTTAGTATTTTAAATGCATTGACAAACAAAGTGAATGGTTTACAACAGGCAAACACCATCCTGAATTAAGCACTAACCTGAATTTACAACGAAAGTAATTGTTAAATAAAACATGCTCATAATCTCTTAAAATAAAAATTAAGGCAATTCCAACCAATTTGTAATAATATAAAGCTACCTCAGCTAACAAGCAAAGTGGATACACATTAAGAAATTGATTTTTTTGTTATCTGATTCTCATGGGAGTGGTCGCATTTCCAGAAAAGTCTATATTATCTTTTGTCAGCAAACTGATTTACGTCAGCAGTAGCCCAATAACAGAAAGAGGCACACCCTTTTCCTTCTCTATAAACACAACAGAGAATGCTGTTACAGCAGAAAGGCTACAGGCAGGGCAGCGGTGCAATAAAAACTGAACTACTGGAGAGGAAAAATTTATGCAACTCTTACTGGTAGTCAGCAGAAGTCCACCCTCTCCCCTGCATTAAAGTTCACCCAGTTTCATAATTCCTCTGGCTTCCCTTTATTCTGGAACTTGTTTCTGTAGAGAAACCCAAGGGTTTTTTTTTTCAGCTAAACTACTTATATATCCACTCATTAGTTTGGTTGACTTTGTTGCAACTGTTGGTGTTTGTGCTTTGTTTAGACATGCCCACTTGTGCTGAAAACGTGTCTGCTTTCATCTTTTGCCACCTTGGTCTGCACCATATATAAAATATGATATAGTATCAATAAGTCAGTGATATTCTATAAAAACCAGTCAGAGGAATTAAACAGCTACAGAAAGTAAATTGCTCTCATTAATCATCTGTGTCAAGAAACTGAGTAGCTTCATGCAGTTTCTTGTCTTTCAAACATTGGGTCAGGCTTCAGGCCTACAAGGAAAGGTTTAAGAGTAGAAAATAACTATGCTGTGCTCAAGATATGGCAAAGCCCAGACATTTGAAACTAAATCAAGGACCAAATGTGGGGGAGACAACCTAATTCTAACCTGACTCCCCAAGTCTCCAAGGTCAAGAACAATGGAGCCACATTCCATTTAATTAGCTGATGAAATCAGTGCCTTGTCATCTGCAAAAAAGAAGAGGGTTTAGCTTGCAGATGGGATTATGTAATTAAATTATATCACCAGCCATGGATCTGATTGGTCACTGCACCCTGGCCAGTACCTGGGGAGATCATCTCTAGTTCCTGGGTCTATGCAGGGTACCAAGTGGACTTGCTTAAAGAGGTTCAGACTGATGCAGGTATTTTTTCCAAATAATGAAGGATCATCACTGTCAATCACATAAAAGGTCCAATGGGCCTCGTTGGGGCCTGCTCTGCAAGTTCCTCTACTGGATTTATACAGTCACCTCCAAAAGCATGAATAATGAGAACCTAATGTACATTTTTCCTCCTTAAAGGTTCAGCCATTGCGTCAGAAATGGTGCTTGCTTCAGCTCCACTATCCAATTAAAAGAAACTTGGAGACCAGATATTGTTGCTGTGCCATGCCTTGGAGAGATCAGAAGATAGCGAGCCAATGCACAGCATTTTCACATTCTTTTATAGCTCTGTTTATTCTTCCTTCATTTTGCATTCTTTTGCAAAATGATTTTTCCTTCAGCATTTGTAATAAGTAGCTCCCAAGGTGGGGCACTGCCTTCACCTGTGTGCGTTTCCACATTTATTGCAAAGGTTCTGCTGTGTATCTTAGGCACACATTCGAGGAGAGAGGTCTGCTGAGGGCTTGCTTGGTAATGATAATAGTTTCACTTTCACTCAACAGCATGCAAAGTTGCGGCAGCGGACACGACTCTGGCACTTGCCAGAACCTTAGTTTTGCAAATATCAATTGCCTGGGAAAGACTGATTTTCTAGGTGTTTCTCCAACAATTTGCCATTAGTCATACTAAATACAATCATGAGATCCTGAGAAGGACCAAACTCACAGTACTGAACTTTCTATCTGAGACCAGTAACAAAATAATCTTTATCAGCACACACACTGCATTGCAGTTGCCACAAACACAAGGTTCTTTCTGGGTTCACAGGAAAGCTGTTAAAACCTCTGCCAGGGTTTCATTGTCAGAGTCTGCAAACACTGTAAATTACAATTAATTAAATTAAATTAATTTCAAGGGTTTGTCTACTATGCAGTGAAGCAAAACTGCAATTTTGTATTCCTCATGCTCTTCATCAGTTCTAGTGATTTCAAGATATAGTCTCAGCTTCTGTTCCCACTTCCTCTAGCTTTCTCCTAAATGGCCCACAAAGGATAAGACTGATGGGCAGAGGTGTAGCTGGCCCATACTGCGCCTGGTGCACACTCTACGTTTTCTGCCCTGCCCCCTCCCCCCCGTGGCACCCCTTCCCCCCCCCCATAAACATTTACCTTAGTTCAACCTGAAAGTGCAGGCTAGGAAAAGCGGCCTGTTCACTTGACGGATCACTGGTAGCTTCGTCTCTGCTGATGGGGGTTTAAAATGCTCAACTGCTATATAAGGAAGGCAACTTGAAAATTTCCTATTTGACATTGGAGACTCAAAGAAAATAAAATCCCACTGCTGACACCAGGTTGTCTCCATTGGGCTATCGTACAAGCACTGGTTCTCAGGTCCATTAAACAAAGACAAGCTGATCCAAAACAACAGCTTTTTACTTACAAGAGGAGCAACTCCTACAACCATCAACTTTAGTTAGAATGCAAGAATTGGGAACTGAAACCAAGAGCTCCACCCAATAGTGCCTAACTAAACCACACAGATAATAGGGGAGGAGCAGACTGTTCCATTACCTACCTACCTACCTACCTACCTACCTACCTACCTACCTACCTACCTACATACACAGGGAAAATGGCACCCAAAACAAGCACACAAACTGAACCCCTCCCCCAAATCTGACAAATCTTCCCATGGGCATAACCGGTTAAAGCAGCACCCAAGGTTCACCCTGGGTGCTGCACCCCACCCCCAGCTGTGTCCCATGGGGAGACTTGTCAGGTGGAGCTTGGGAGGGCAGAGCCAACAGTATAAAACTAGAGCCGGGCAGCCTTCTATGCTCAGTTTGATGCTGGCCTCAGTGAGGCTTGGGACCAGCTTTAAACTGAAAGCTTCCAGCTGGACTGGAAAGCTAGGGGCAGCAGCAAATGGGTCACTCTGAACTTCATGTGGAGATTGACCTGGGGCACTGGCCCCATGCTCAAACTCCACATGGAGTTTGGGGTTGGGGCCAGCCCCACTGCCATTTAAAAATACAGTTGTGAGGGGGGCATGCCAATGAGCCCCCCCCCCCCGGGAAGTTGTGCCTAGGGCACTAGCCCCTTTGTGCGATCCTCGCTACATCAGTGAGTTTTTCCCATCTTGGAAGACCAGCTCTCCAACTACCAGGTCCACCCATTCCTTTAATGGTAGGTAGAGCAGCTCTCCAGAGAGCTGGTCTACCCGCCATTAAGAAGAACTGGTAGATGGCTATGCATTACTTTCACTCACTGGTAGACCAGCTCCAGAATGCTGGTTGACCCACTGTTTACAAGAATTGGTAGACCTGGCCTCTGTGACAGCCAGGTGTGACGAATGCATTCAGCCTGCATTCAGGTTACAGGGTGGACCCGCCCCTTAAAGAGTTAAGCCTTGGCCAGCCCTGATTGGCCAGAGAAAAAGGCAGAGACTATAAATTCTGTCAGCACTAGAGCTGAAGGGTTCTTGCTTTTTAGTCTTCGGACTTTTTGGCTCTGAGTGAGCTTGTGTGCCCTCGGGTACTTTTTGAAGCAGAGTGAGGTGAATCCGCCAAGTTCTCTCACTGCTGTGTGGCTGGAGAATAGCTGAGGAGGCTATTCAGTGATCAAATACCCTGAGTTTGGAGGCGTGTGTCCGCCCTCAGGTGTTTTGTTTTCGTCTTTGAGGGAAACCTCAAGCAGTCTATAGGTCTGTCCTCCATCACAGTGAACCTCAGTCTTGGGAGGCCCAGTCCCTGTGGCAGAGAAGCCAGAGTGTGGGAGTGTGGGAGAGGGAGGCTGTTGTGCCTGAATCCAACTGAGTGTTTGATTTTTGTGGTGAGGTGCAGCGGACTGAAATCTTTTTATTTTTAAAAGGGAGTGTGAAACCTCCAAAGAAACATCTTTTGAGAAACATCTAATTTTGAAGTATCATCTTAAGTGAAGTGCCTGAAACCGTTGCGAAAAAAAAGTCTCTGTAACCACTAAGATTTAAGAAACAGTCTTTATTCAGTAACTGTTAAGCTTAAGCGAACTCTCTGCAACCACTACGCTTATTTCCTCTCCAGTTGATCTGAGAAGCCTTTGTGAAGCCAGCAAATAAAAGTTTGAGTTTGTGTTCATCTTATAAACCTCTCCAGTTTATTATTTCTGTTATGTCTCAAGAAACAGGAGTCGGAGGAACAAAACATAGTACTTTATTCCATAGCTGCTACTCACACATAGCCTAAAATCACTCTGCAGCTGTGCTCAATATAACACACTTACTGATTACCAATTACAGTGCAACAGCTGCAGACTCTTAAAACAATACAGTACCTCACAATCAATACAATACATTACACCCCTTCCCCCTAACTCCTGTAATAATCTGGTGGGATTCTCTTTCGCTGAGATCGTCTCAGCTCCGCTCCTGGCTCCTGGAGTCTGTGTTTGTTTCCTGGTTCTGCAAAAGCAATTTGGACCATTTGCTGTTTCCCTCATCCTGCCATCTCCATCCTCTGCCCCTGCTTAGCGCCCCAGATTCCTGGGGACAGATTGCTTGGACTATGTGCTGTTTCCTTATCACCATCTCCATCCCTGCGCCCATAGCCCTAGTGTTAGAGGACCCACTGGGGTTCCACCTGATCTGCACCTATTGGACCCACTGGCACTCTCTTTCTTACTTGGTCAACATGTCCTGGATCACCCGCCCTTCTTCAGTTTCCACCCTATAAGACAAAGGCTCTGTTGAAACACTGCCTCAGCAACTTTTTCGCTGGGACCTAACCTGGACCCTGCTCCACCGAATTTCGGACATACACGTATCATCCCTATCAAGATGTCCGAGGTGCTTTCAACACCGATCTTCTTTTTTGGTGGGCCGATCATCCAACTGAATCCCGGGATGCATTGACCGGTCCAGCAGCGTTGTAAGTTTCCAGGTCATTATAGCAACTCCACAGGACTCCTTCGGTGGCTGTGCACGGTGTTATGTGCTGTGTTAACAGAAAATTCGCCAACCAGCCGGGTGCAATCCCCCCCTCTACCTATTTGCATAGTAATGCATCCCTTTGTTGTATGCACCATCGCTTTTCCTGCCTGCCCATTCGTGGCCGGATGAAAAGGGGCCGAGGTAGCTCCTGGCGAATAACTTACCATTGGCCAGGAATATAAACTCACTTGGATACAAGCGCTGTCCCGTTATCCAATACCACCGTATCCGGGGAGGCCATACCGGGTTTGCAAATAACTTCGCGGTGCCTAATTACTGTTTGTGATGTCATTTGACATTTACTGGCACTACTTCTAGCCATTTGGAATGCCAAGGTCCACTCTGATGAGAAACACCTGGCCAGGAAGGCCTACCAAAATCAATATGTACCCCCTTGACCCACGGTCTTTTTGCTGGACTCCCCATTTGATAGGTGATGGGGCCTGAGGTGCAGGGCAAGGTGCAGCGTTATCTGACACTCCTGCACCTGGCCACCCATTCTTCTATTTCACTATCCATCTTTGGCCACCACACATAACTTTCACGGGACAATGCCTTCGTTCCTCCCACTATTCCAGGGTGCCCTACATAGCTTAAGGCCTCCAGCACCCTAATCCGCTTAAAGCTGCTGGGATCACTACTCTATTTCCCCGAGTGGCACCTTGTGGACCAGATATCTCGTGCTGCCTCATTTCAAATGGGTCTAGAATTTTTCCTCTAACTTACCCAATGGCCAGCCCTTCCATGCCCAATTTCCCAAGGGCTTCGGGCAAGCACTGGGTTATAGCTGAAGCCTCTCTGCCTATTTCTGCCGCTTGCACTGGAGGCTCTGATAATGATTCCAACATCCGAAAACCTCAAAGAAGTGGGGGGTGATCTTCCTCCTCCCTTTGTACTGGCTTAGCGACTCAAGCATCCTACATGCCCAATTTTCTTTCCCCGACTGGTGCTGCAAGAGACCATAATCAGCAATGCATTCCAGGAACATTTGCCCACCACAGCATTCTAGGGACAAAATATCTGTGGTGTCTGGCGCTCTGGGGAAAATAATCCCAACAGCTTATGGTCACCGCTTGCTAACAAATGGTAAAGCCCATACACATAATCCATGAAACTTCTTAACCCCAGCCACTATTCATGCTAATGCACCTCCCTTATCTATTTGCACGTAATTCACGGCTCCGTTGTAGACAACGTCCTAGAATAATACGCAATTGGAGCTTCCCGCATATCCTCAATTGGTAGCTCAACCACTGCTCCAACTCCATGCGAGGGAGGCATCGCACGTCAAATTAATGGCTTCACTCTCATCAAAAGTGAAGACCAATACACTTTCTGAAGACAACAATCTTTTGACATCTTTCGGAATGCCTTCTCATGCCTGACTTGTCCACTGCCACACTGCCACGTTTATCCCAATAAAAGCCCAGGTGCAGGTGAAGCTCTACTGCCTACTAATGGACCTTATGCTTTCAAAATTAGAATGTGGTAAAAATTTGCTTAATCCCAAAGTAATGCCTGTAATCTCTTGGCTTTGACTGTGTGGTGCTGGAGCGTCCTGGATGGCCCTCACCTTTACTGATATCGGGTGGATTCCCCTTGCATCTACCATGTATCCCAAAGGAAACTCTACTTAAGCTTCCCTCCAAACACACATTTTCACGCAATGACGCGCAACCCTACATCCTGAGAAGCACTGCAATTACTTTTTTTCCGTGCCACTGTGTCATCGAAAGTTCCTCCTCCCAGTTGCACCCACTATCAAGACATCATCAAAGTCTGCGGTTGCCTTGACTCCCGGCAAGTTTCTGCTAACATTTCTTCCATCAAGCTCCTGGAGATATCCCAGGAACTACACTCACTCAAATTGCAAGCCCCAGCTTTACTCTGAATGCCCCCCCTGCTTGAGTCACTTTTATCGTCTGGGCTTCCTGCTTGGTGGCATCATCCACTTCCAGCTGTTGGTATGCCTGCGCTAGATCTAATTTTGCAAAAACCTTTCCCCCCTGCCAATGTTGCTAACAACTGACTGACAACTGGCACTGGAGTCGCGAGGATGTTTCTGCAATGCACTTGTTGGTATTGCGCACTTATAATCCAGCACAAATCGCCGCGCATCCCATTGCTAGCCTTCAGGGGTCACAATTGGAGTTTCCCATTTTTTGCATTTACCACTGGCTCCAATATTCCCTGTTCCAATAACCGATCCTAATTCTGCATCCCACTTTTAGAGCATAAAGCAAATGGAATGCGCCCATTGATTTTGAAGTATTGGGGTACCTAAAGAGATCAGATGCAATGACATATGGGTGGACCCTTATACTGCCCCAGTCCCTCAATGCAAACACACTCTTAGAATTCTCCCACTGGCACCTCCCATGTCAACTTGCTAACCTCATGAACTCCGGCAATGGTGCAATTCCCAACCTCCCAAACCAGTCCAGCCCCCCCATTATTAAGAGCTTGATTGCAGCCTTCCTTCCACTATTAACAATTTGAAACATCCATCAAACATAGAATATTTCACATGGACGTTACACATGCCAACCACAGGTACTCTATGTCCTTGATAATCCGTGAAGTGGTAAAGTCCACAAGATTTAATGTCCTCAAATCATCCTGTGGGCCAAGAGATGTTTTATAAAGTGTCCCATGTGACCGCGATGGGAGATGCTGACCCAGAATCCACTTCCATCACACAAAGAGGAGGACATCCCTGGATCTTCACACCAGTCACCGTCAACTTACACTGGATCTCGGGTTGCACATGCCAGTTGAATTACATCCCAGCTCGCGTAAAAAACACCATCACACTGCTCATGTGCAGGGTTGGCCCGGCCAATGCCATAGCCAGCTACATAGGGGACAGCAAGGTGCATCCACAGAGTGTGTTAGCCGATGAGGCGAGGGAACATGTCTTCTTGGTCCCTGATGCCTTTTTTCTTTGCACACTCTCCCAATATGTCCCCAGCGTTTACAACAGGGAAACGGTATTGCCTGCCTCTTTAGAATTTACACCTTTCTCTCTCTCATAGGGGCCACCACAACTCACACATTTCTCTGTTCAACATCCTCCCCTGTTGTGGTAGGTGCTTCCCATCTTCATTGCACCAATGCTGCAGTCTCTGAGATTTCCACCATTACCGGGTCTGCAGTCCCACTGCCCAGCTGTTTGCAATCTCCTGTGGGCTCACAATACATGCGACTTATTAAGCACCTCAGTAGAGGCTGCATGCAAGTTCAAATTTCAGGGCTTCTTGGTATGCCGTTTGAAAAGTCAAGTCTGTCTTTGCCAGCAGCAACTTTTGCAATGATGCCTCTCTCAGGCCACAGACCAGGCGATCCTCTTAAACATTTCTTCCAAATTGGAGAAATTACATTGTTGTGCCAACCGCCATAAGACTGCAACATAATCTGCAATGCTTTCAGTCCCCTCCTGATCACGTTTATAAAAAACACTCCGTCTAGCTATTTCTGACGGTTGGGGAATGAAATGGTTCCTTAATGCAGTCAATATCTCTACAAGCGGCGTTGCTGATAAGTCTCTTGGCGCTATCAATGCTGAGGTGAGGTCAAACACCCCTTCACCACAGAGGCTCAAAAACACGGCTCTTTTCCTTTCTGGGTCTGTTATGCCATTTGCCAGAAGATAAAATTCCAATCGGGCCTCATAACTCTGCCACTTCAAAGGAAACTCCAAATTAAACTGTTCCAGCTGCCCTTGAAAAGCCATAATTTACTCACATTCCATGCTTCATGAAAAACTTCCTAGACTTGTTATAAGTTTATCCTCGTCGCCAATATGTTATGTCTCAAGAAACAGGAGTCGGAGGAACAAAACATAGTACTTTATTCCATAGCTGCTACTCACACATAGCCTAAAATCACTCTGCAGCTGTGCTCAATATAACATACTTACTGATTACCAATTACAGTGCAACAGCTGCAGACTCTTAAAACAATACAGTACCTCACAATCAATACAATACATTACAATTTCTGTCTGTGTCTGTGTGTTCCCCAGTCAGGGTGGTGTCGGTTTAAAAAATCAGTTTGAGTGGGCTATAAAAATAAATTTATATTTTGGTGGCAGCGCAAAAGCAGAATATCTAAGCCCCTTCTTCCACACCAGGTCTACCCATTGCTTCTTAATGGAGGGTAGACCAGACCTCTGTGTGGCAGCAGTTTCTTGTTTTTCAAAGGGGTAGCCTGGGCATCCCTAGGCAAGTAGTTATTCTTGCATTTGTAATTTATTGTAATGTTATGCTATAGTATAATGTTCTGTTATTGTTGCTATGTAATGATTTATCATGTTGTTATGCGATGCTATGTGAAATGTTAGGTTATTGTGATTTTGTGATTATTATATTGCTGCTGTTATGAAATGTTATATTTAATGTTGGTGTTATTATATGTTGATTTACTTGTTATGACTTGTTAACCTGATTACATTATTGTCTGAATTGTTGGGTTGGGAGACTATTGAATGTGGGTACTAGCCTTATGATTTTGTATTATTATGTATTATTTTGCTGTTGTGCACTGCCCTGAGCTCTCCAGGGGAGGGCGGTATATAAATTAAATATCAAATCAGATCAAAAGTAGTGCCGTGGCTCACACACTGGCTTGACCCACCATAAATATGTATACACAGTAAATAGGTGTTTGCAACAGTCTGCTATTCATTACCTTTTACAGAATCTATTAAAATTTTTGTAGCCTTTAACCTTGCAATGGCATGAAGACTGTTTTAAGGAGTTAAAACTCCATTTGTCTGTTATTTTTATAATCAGACTAAACATTATAAAGCATCAGATCTAAGGCCCATCAACAACTAGTTTTAATTCTTCTAACAAAAATATTTATTCTTAGAAATATGTATTTTAAATAGCAGTATGCTGTCTTTCCAGCAAATTTAGGGTCCCCAAGGTAATGAACAATAAAAACATTAAAGCAAGCTTAAAATACATATATACAAAATAATTTAAAACAATCAAAACCAAATACATAGACTCACTGTTGGGTGGGAGAGTTGGAAAGCATCAGTGAGGGAATGCCAAAGAAAGCAGAAAAAATCTTCACCCACTGACAGAAGATAGTGATTGAAGGGAAGATTAATTTATATATGTATAAACTGAATGTATGGCTTTTTTCTACAGAGGTTCAGTCAACTTTTTCCCATCTCAAAAGCTTCTTCTGAGCACTAGAACAATGGCAACCTGCCAAGCAAAGATTAATTTCCCTCAAAGTTAGAGACAGCCAACTGAGAGCCATCTGTTACCTAGCAGGGAACCACGGAAAAATAATCAGCCCCAAGCATATCGCTTAAGACTGGGCAATTTCTGTCTTAAATTTTAAAAATGCTTTCTGGATTTGTATCTAGGTGGGTTCAGTAGATTTCTTTACTGCTCAGGCACATGGAACATTAATTACATGGTAGTTGGTAATATAGCTAAGAAAAGATAAGCTGAGTGCCTTCTTAGGACCATCAGGATTCGATAGGAAAAGAAGCACTTTCACCTGACACATTTTCCAGCAAACATGTTTTAAAATTATGTTTCAAGTATATTTTTGTATGATTCTTTTGCACCTAACTCTTAACTCTAACAGGCAGCGAATGCTAGAACATTAGTATGACCAATTTACCAGAACACCTACAACTAATAATGCCAATTATCATATAATTTGCTTTAAGTGAGAGGTGAAAGGGCAGAAGGTTTTATTACTGCTGCTCAGTCCCACCACTGTATTCTCCAATGATAAGATATTATATCATGTGAAGAGTGCTGCTTCATAATAACTCTGATCATACAACAACCTGAACTGACTGATTCATTATGTGTATTTCAAATTTCATTGCTAATAACAATGCTAATATGCTATTCATTAGCCTATTAATTAAATTTTCATTTAAAAACTCCTACTTACAGTTAGTTTTAATGACATCAGAGCCATTTTTCTATGCTACCATATTTTCTTTGCACCATGCTTTCCCATTTGAATTGCCTGCTGTTTTATCTTAATTAAATTTCATAATCACAGTAATAGTTTATAGAGGACTTTTTAACCTCATTTGATGTCAGGCCATTGGTGCTGTCTTGAAGCAGACACTGAAATGTCCTAGTTAGTCCTGTTTTCTCAAGAAGAAGCAGATTTCACTTAATTCACATAATTTTAGAGAAAGACATAACTCCTGTGAAAGGTCAGACATATTATTTGAGCAAATATGTAGAAAGTCTGAGATGCTGTTGAAATGACTAGCACAGTGGTTCCAAACCTTTTTTCATTGGTGGAACCCTTAGCAACCCATTTCCTAAAATTTTACCCCCATATTAGCAAACTCTTTATGTAATTTTTTCATGTGCCCCCAAACTCTCTGGCGTATATGCCTGGAAGTATACATACCCCAGGTTGAGAACCACTGACTTTGCGGAACTTGGAGGGAAAACACTCTTTTACCTGCATCCAGCAGAGTGGAAAAACAGCCCAAATATCCAGAGGAGACTGACCAGAACAAGAGAAAAGGAGAACCTATGAATAGTAGTGGTGAGGGAACTGTGGGAGTTTTCCTTCAGAGAAAAGGCTTCAATGCTGTGTCACATCTGGAGAGATGAGCATGGAGAACAATGTCATAGGATCCGGGCTATTTGTATTCTGTTTATACAGATGAGATTGTTATAGTCTAGATTTCAAATGTTAATACAATTAATCAAAGATGAAAAAAGCAATCCCTGAAGATTCAAACAAGAGAATTCTCTCTTGAATTATTCTTGACCTCCTTACTGAAATTAAATAAATCAAGTGTTCAGCCAAGAGACCATTTTATGCAAGAAGACAATGTAGATGGCATAGATACAGTGCATGTCAGGAAAATGTGTACTGCATACTCCCATTATGCACAGTTGTGGACTCTCATTACAAATCTTCACAGTGTTTCAAAAGCCATAAAAATTCACACTGCAAATAGACACAGCTAGGACACAGCATTAACCTTTTTACCTCAAAAGAGATAAATCAAAGAGCAAATATAAATCTCATCAACATTCTCCTTCCAAAATTATTCTTGGTTCAGGAAGCAAATTGAATTTTATGAGAGAAATCAAGGGAAAGAAAGCCTGAAAAACTTTCTTGTTCCTAACAGGTGTGGTAAACATATTTACAGGTATGTTTAAATACAAAATCCACCTAGATATTCTTCCCTTTACTACAAAGTCAAACTTGGATATAATTAGAATGCAATGTATTTAAACTCAGTTTTTAGAATCTCTGATCTAGACTATGACTGTGTGACTATAAATGCATGACTATAATTTGAACATTTAATGGGGGTGACATTTGCCAGCTACAAACGGGTAAACTCCCACTGGTATTCCCAATACCTCATCTTTGCTCAATAAAATGGTAGAGGAAAACTGTAGATGACATCTCACTATGAAATACCACATCTGAGTGAAGACCCAGATGTTACATCACTACATTGGGTGACTCTCTAGCATTCTTCCCAATCTTCATGGTTTATACCATCAAGACTGAAGAAATTTCTAGAGAGTTGCAAAACAATCCCCATTCCCCATCCCAACAATCTCTTTCCAGTGCCACACACAGACCTGGAAATCCTAGCATAGAACTTTGGGCAATGTTTCAGTTTTGCGCTAGTCTTTTTCATACATCTTTGAGATTTGCACTGATTAGATCAGAATTGAGATATACTATAATTTTGTAATTATAGTTTGTTCAGTGAGAGAGCCATAAAAACCACACACTGTGCTTGTTAGTTTAATTGACTGGTAGCTATTCCTTTCAGTTGTATAATTGGTGCTAAAGAATACTGAATTGTCTTCGGAAACATATTTTACACTAGACACGAGGAACAGTTTTTTAAAATTCTGTTTTATTATCTTAATTATAAGCATTGTATTGTAAAATTTGTTTTTAGATTTTTAAATAAGGATTATTTTTCTTGAAGTTCTGGTTTGAACAATGACATAGTATGGTTGATCTCAGACTCACTCTGAGATCTGAAGTTCCAGCTTGCGGCTCTAAAGAGTCACATGACTCTCTAAAGAAAAGAGAGAGCAAGAGAAAGCTGTACATGCTCCTCAGACAATCTCCGCTGGATGGGATCACGAGGAGATTCAAATTGCAGGGACTAGCAGGAGGTGAGAAATGGGAGCTTATGGCATTGCCATCATCCCCAGCTGAAGCAATCTGCCCTCTTCTTTTGGGAGGACTACATCAAAGCCATACATACCTCTTGTTTGTGGAATGAAGAAGAAAAAAGATAATTAAAAGAGATGCCTAAAACCTGTTGCAGATAATCCCAGAAAGAATCCCTGAACTCCATGGAAGAACTCCATGGAAGATGGAAAAAACTTGAAAAGTTAAAAAAAATGTAAAAAAGGCTAAAGAGTTTAAAGAAATTAAATCTGATTTTTTTAAAAAAATTGTACAGCAGGGAGTAGACTTAAAAATGACAAAAAAGGTCAGATTTTAAAAAAACAGGTACTATCGCTGTACAAATGGAACTTAAAGCTTATGATCAGGCCATACTTCATCTTGAATATCAGACCAGATAGAAGGCCTTAAGGATGAGATGGACGCCAAAGGAACAAGATTCTTCAAAAGAAAATCTTAAATAGAAAATTGTCTCACCACTGGTCAATATTTTGAAGATGGAAGAGGAAGAGATGGCTGCAAAAATTGAAAAAGTCTGCAGCGGTAACTCATAAAATCTAAAATCACAGTGATTTTGCAGAGATATTGTCATCTTATTTGCAAAAGAAATGGCAGATCAAATCTTAGGCCGTTTCCACACGGGCGGAAAATGACGGCCTGGAGATGGTAAAAACGCCGTCTCCAGGCTGCCATTCGCACAGGCGGCGCAGCTGCAGCGCAGCCGCGCCGCCCCCGCGCCGCCCGGCTGGCCCACAGCCGGCGTATTCCGAGAACGCTAAGAAGCGTTCTTTTGGGAATACGCCACCGTGAGCAGCGGCTTCACGGCGCCTCCCCTGTGACTACTTATCCCTTGGCACTCACCTTGTCCCTGGGCCTCGATTATTGTCGCTGAGCGCCTCGAGCCTCCCTACCATCTGTACTCGCCTGCTTCCGAGCAGCAGCGCAGAACCCAGGGAGCCAGCGCGTGTCCCCAGGCCTCAGTGACGTGCCGGAGGCCCAGGGACAAGCCGGGTCATGCGGGCGCCGGCGCTCCGCGGCGCCGGCTGCCCGCCTCTTCCCGGGACCGTCCATGCGGACGGTCCCAGCGTCTTCGGGTCGGCGCGAGAAGCGCCAACCCAGCCGTTTCCGCTGCCATGCGGAAACGGCCTTAGTGACTCAACAAACATCACCACTAAAGATGGAAGAGAAAGATGTCATTGTATGAAAGAAATACTTTTAAGAGTCTTACAAAAGAGAAAAGACTTTGCTTTTTAAGCTGATGCTCTAAGGATGAAACAGATAAGATTTACTTGGCTTAAATGGGAGGGCCTTCTTTTTACTTACAAATGACAGCAACAGATAATCATCTCTACAGCAAGTGCTAAAGAATTTTTCAAGAATGATAAGGATTTTACATAAAATATCTAGCAGTTGAATTATTGAAATATTTGATAAAAGCTTATAAAACAGATTAAAATGTTAGATATGAATGTTAATATAGAGATATTAGATGTCAGTTTTAATTATAAAAATTGTGGGAGAGATGTTTAATGTTTAAGGAGTGATGGAGAATTGTCATATATAAGTCTTCAATTTTTGAACTAAGTAGGGAGATAAGGTTATAATATAGTTATGTCTGCATTTACTTTGCTATTTTTCAGAAATTGAATTTGGTTTAAAGTACTTACTAAGATCTTAAATGTTTCTGGTTTTGATATCAAAGAAAAGTTTTATTATATTATGGATAACTTCAAGAACAGTGATGGGCAGAAAGTCCAAATAGTAATTCGTAGTTTTTCATCTATGTTGTCTTTATAGTATAGAGTTATTGGATCACTATTATGTAATTGTTCCTTCAGTTTTAATGTAGTTATAAAATAAATAAAAATTATAAAAAAGGATTATTTTTCTTAGCAAAAAGTTAAGTAAAATAAATATATTAATAAAAGAACATCCATGGAAATCTATAAGATAACAGGGCCACCCATTTAGTAATGCTTACTTTATTACTTCACCAAACTTAAAGCCAGGAATTTTTTTTTGAAAGACCTGAATATGTCTACGTGAAATACCAAAAAGAGAAAGCCTGTGTAAATATAGCAAGCCAGGTGACAGTAAGTCTCCTTCAAAAGACTCTGGTGTTCCACACTACTGAAAAGTCTCTACTTCTTGCTGAAGTTACTTGAGATAGAGTTGGAACTTGGAATGTATTTATTTCTTGTTTACAGAATTTATATACCACCAGCAGCAATAATTTTAATATATTTTGTACTACAATGCCAGATTCTACTGCAATCCAATAATTTAATTATCTTGTATAGTTATTTTATTTATTTATTTATTTACATTATATATCGTCTACCTTTCTCACTGGAATGAAAGATTGATTACACAGAATGAGTTGATACAATCAACATGATGGGACATTCAATAAATAACAATAGGATTAGAGTTGTGGAATCTAAAATCTAATAACAGAACTGGAACAAAACCTCAGTCTTAACATGATCTTTCCCCTGTCAATCATGTGCTTTATACTGGTTCTGGTGGGCTTTCCGGGCTGTGTGGCCATGGTCTGGTGGATCTTGTTCCTAACATTTCGCCTGCATCTGTGGCTGGCATCTTCAGAGGTGTATCACAAAGGGAAGTCTGTTGCACACATATGCGTTATAGTTGCCTATGACTCCCCTGTAGCTTACATGTTTAGAGAAACATAATCTCAGATACATACCATGTTCAACGTAACTCTCCTAACCTTTTACCTAGAATGGTATGGCCAAAATGCCTTGCTATTGTTTTCCGAAGATTAGCCCTTCCATATAACTTTTTTTTTTTAAAGAAAAGAACAACACATGCATCATGACTGATAGTTGTAGGAGTCAAAAGACTTCAGAACTTTATCATCTGGCAATGCATGTACTAAAAAGCTATTGTTTCGATCTGTCAATTAAGCACTAAAGTCATAAGTTTAGGAAAGTGATTGAACAGAGGGACATCCAAATTATTACTGGGTCTTACATTTTCAAAGGGAAAGCTGCCGTTGCATCTCTGTTCTAGTGTCTTCTGTGCAATCAGAGTTCCTTTTTCACCAGACCCAGTTTAAATAACCAAATATGCCGAATATCTGTCTACCCTACCTTGGGAGACTTCAGAGGGGCTTTTCCACCATGCCCTAAACATATTAGTCTCTCCCATTTTTCTCGCTTCTTTTATTGTCTATTTTTTTAAATGGAAATTGTCTGGCCAACTTGAATGCTTCATCATGAATATTAGACATTTTTAGTTGGTGCTAAAACAGTATAACAGTGCTGGGGGTAGGGGCATACACTATCATAAATTCAAGTTTTCAGATGCTGTTAAAGTTGCTGGAAAAGTTACTCTTTCATTATATTTCCTAACAGCCAGTACTGTCATGTCCCTGGACTGTTCAATAATGATCAGGATTAAGCATTCAGACATCCATTGACAGAACTAGAGTTTTCATTATTCCCTTGCCCCCATTCCTCCTCCCTTCCTTCAACACTCAAGATCCACATCACCAGACACCACCCTTCAGCGCCAGTTCTCAAGGGGGAGCAGGTACCCCAGTGTTCCCAGGGGAAGGCAAAGATATGACCTTCCCAAATCAAAACAATTTATGCTTTCCAGAGCTTTGAAGTGCAAAGCAAGCAGCTACATAGTAAAATGATTAGCCCGTGCCAGAAAGCAAAAGTAACAAACATCCCCAATAGGTTTCCACATCCCAGCCGGGAAATGGCAGAATCGGGCCGGGACAAGGTCAAGTCATGACAAGTGGATTAAAAGTACAGCTTCAACCTTGCATGTGTGTGCTTAAAATATATATATTTGTTTGTATGTGCCACCTCTTCAGTCACACACACACACACATACACACCCTTAGGCCATTTTATGCCTAATAAAGGTTTACTGTACTGTACCCTTAGGCCACTACACACAACTGCCCCACTTGTAGCGAAGGTTGCTGACTTTTAAATATCAGACTCCTGCAACAGCAACTCGATTAGCACACAATAGAATGACACTTTTTCTTCACATTGTGCTGATGGTTATCTGGTGATTTCTACAAATCAACTTGTTGTTAGAAACCAAAACAAGCCAAACTTGCAATGTTTGGGTCACTTGGCAGCACTGCTTGCCAGCCATTGTTCTGGATTATTACTATAGGAAAGTTTCCAGGTCCAAGCCCTTTCCTGAATTCGCAGCTTCCATATTTGAAAAGTGTGTTTCTATTAAAAGAGATAGATGTCTGGCAAAGGAGAAGGTCATCAGATTTGCCCTGTTGTCACAAGGAATAACCAACTTGTACTTTTTTTGCCATGCTGTGTGAGATAGGGTGAGACAAGACATTGCTAAATGAAAGCATAAACACTAAATATTTCTGAACAGTATGTCACAGACTCCGTGCTTGTCTGAGATGTATCAGATCTGGAATGAAGGCATTATCAATAAATAAGCAGGCATACTTCCAAGTAATGACCATAAAGAAGGGTAATCAATGGAGACTAGAAATGTGAATCTCTTTGGTCACCCTCCATAGGTGCTGTCTGATCTGTGCTGCTACAATCAGTGATTCAGTACAATAATTTATGCCTTTTTCTGTGGGCTATAAGTGGGGCAATTATTAACCTTTTGTAGGTATGTCTGTTGAGCAAATATTTCAGGTCTATAAGATTCTTCCAGCATGAAGGAAATATTGTTCATTTTGCTTTCTGCTTGTAGTCATTTGGATGAGGCTAATTTGAGTTTTTCTACTAAGAAGTAGAAGTGATTGTTTCTGAATATAATACTAGATTAGGTTTAACAGAAGACATATTCATTATATTATGAATAATTCAAAATCCAGATGTTATCACACCATATATACAGAATAATTCCTTACATTTGAAGTCCCATTGATTCCTTCAGAAGCGGGCTAGGCTGCTTGTAAGAGGAGGAAAGTAGAACCTATTCATCAAACAGCTTGGTCTGCTTTATTGAGAAAGAAAACTGAAACATTCCCCTGATCAAATAATAAAGGGAAATTTCATTTCAGTGAACTTGATAGGCTTCAAAGTTTCATAAGGATTCATAATGAACTAATGAACTAAAGCAACTGCTACAAGAATTATGTAACTCATGACACTTCTGGGTAACATGACAATTCGACTGGTTTGAGTTTGCAGAAGCTCCCTGCTGCACTTTACTGAAAGGGATACTCAAAATAAACAGAAAATACTCTCTTTGGAGGAAAATACAGCAAAATCCCATACTATTGGGTCTCTAGGAGTCTTCTTCCCTTTCCTAGAAGATCTCTCTTGACACCGGTGGTATCTATAGCTCTAAGCCTGAGTTCCTCAATAACCGAACTGCCAGATTTCCTAGTTTGTGTGTATGTATATGCTTTAACCATAGCACTCAAGGCTGTCACCACCATTCAGCAAGACAGAATTTCACACTGACTGCCACTACTTTCCTCAGAGAGGTAATATTTTATCATCAAAGCTGTTTACATCAGGAACTCAGAATTCCAAAAGCCCCACAGAAGGTTTGTGACAAGGAAGTATCCTCCTCCTCCTTCTGCATCATACTGTTACTTGCCCGGTCAGAATGCAGGAGGCCACAGCCAATCAGGTGGCTCCTCTGTTCCTAGGTCTTTTCTGCTTCACTCTGAATGTAAACAGTAAGTTTGCTTTGACAGAACTGCATTTTAAAATCACCTTTTCCTTGCAATCTGTCACTCCTTCCAGGCTTCAGGAACATTTGAAGAAAGTACACTCTGATAAAGCTGAAAACCACTGGAAATAGGTTTGCCAGCAATTCAAAACAATCCAGTGATAGTTTGCATGCTTACAATTAGATGAGTCTACTCTACCAGGCATTGAAGTTTTGTTTCTTGCTAATGTTCGTTTCATCAAAGATGAAAGTTTGGTTCAAGAATTGTTATTTGCTAGAGAACCAGAAACAGATACAAAAAAGGAAGTCAGTGTTTTGGGTTATTGAGAAGTTTTTGAAAGAGAAAGACAACACACTTAGCAACTGTTTCGACAGCTCTGCATTGAGAATGATGAAGATTATGAACATTTGTTATTGCACACAGAAGGAAGATGGCTGTCCCAGGGAAACTGCCTGAGTAATTTCTATTCACTTTTTAACCCAGTTGTTGAATTCTTCCAAGACTCCAATTCTGTTCTCTGTGATGAACTAATAAAAATAAAGGGTGCTTACTTGCTTACTTAGCAGATGTATTCACAGTGCTCAACAAACTTTACAATTGTAAAAAGTGATGTTAACCTTATTAATGTCAAACAAGTCCTCTCCACATTTCTGCATACATTACATAGTCCATGGTGAATTCTTCCAGTTTCTGAGGCTTTCAGAATTAGAGGAGAAGAGCATACCAGATGATGGCCTTCAACTGTATTGTTCACAACTGGACAAAGTGCATAGAGACATGTCTGATAGATTTCAGGATCATTTTTTGCTTAAAATACCAGACTGAGTGATTGATTTATTCATAGATATCAGCAGTGAGGAGACAGGAATGGTGGAGGAAGAACTCCTTTCACTCCAAAATGACATTGAGCTGAGGCCAAGGTTCAAAAAATCATATCAAGACCTTTCTGACTGCTACCCTGCACTGTGGGACAAAGTCAAGATGTACTTTATTGCCTTCCCAGCATCATATTTAGTAGACCAGGCTTTAGTCACCCTGCATCTTTCCAAGCGGAGAAACAGACTGAAAATTACTGAACGTGGGGATCGAAGACTTCTTCTTAATGTCTTGCAGCCTAATGCTTAGAAGCTGATATCCCTGCTCTGAGCACATCCATTCCATTAAAACTATGAACACATAACAAATGAGATACAAATACACATTTCATATTGCTGAAACAGCTCAAGAAATTGGTTTACTTTTACTAGATCGTGCTTTATTTATGAATTAAATATGTATATTTACCATGTTAGAAGTTGTTTTGAATTTGCAGTAGACCTAATACCAAGAAAGAAAAATATGGGGGGCACTAGGGATGTGGCCTGGGGATCCAAAGGGGTGGCAGCTCACGAAAGTTTGCAAACCCCTGCCCTAAACTGTCCAGGGCAGTATTTTGGATCCTGGCCATTATTCCCAGCTTATTTATTGCTGCTTCCTCTTCTTCTTGCTCTTCCCAACGAATACATTTAAGAACAAATTCTGGATGTCCTAAAGTCTTTGAATGAAATCTTACATTTGTTTCATATGTAAAAATTGCTTCCATTAAAAAAAACTTGAAAATATTGCCAAAGAATCTCATGTGTAAAAGGATTATTTCAGAATGAGTAATCCAAAATCAATTCAACCCCCTCCCCAAAAAAAGCATCTGTATGTTCTTATTCTTAGGATCGTTGCCTTAAACTTTTCCTCTCTCTTTTTGCTGCTGCTGCTGCTGTTTCTTCTGTAAATATGTTATAGAGGTAAATACCCCACAAGAAAAATCACAATGGGCATTCTTTTTCTGTTCAACATATACAGTTTCTTTTTCTGTTCAACATATACAGTGGTTCTGGTAGTTTTAATATGCTGCACTCATGTTTCTGGGAATTTGTTTATGAAATCCATTTTATTTCTGCCTCTTGAAGGCTTTTGAATAAAAAGTGTTATTTGGTGCTTTGGGTGAAACAAGTGTTTCTGCTCATACAATATCTTTTGCATAGTATAATGTTTCCTAATTACATCTGACCTTTTCAGGGCTTTCTGGGGAGAAATGATAAAATGTCAATAGACCTTGAAGTGATACATTTTAATCTTAGTTACAGCATCTCTCTTGGTAACAAATAAGATTTTGAAAAGCAAAATCAAACTGCCATCAACCAAAGAAGCAGAGCTAAATAGTACATAATTTTTTTGGGAGGGGAGGGAGGATGCCAAGTTACCTGGCAACTCCATAGAATCATAGAAGGGGCCAAACAGACCATCTAATCCAACAGCCTACTCAATGTGGAATCAGCCTAATATTGATAGTAAATGAATGGTAGTGCAAACTGTTGACAGGTCACAACTGATTTATGGCAACCCTGAAAGATTTTCAAGGCAGGAAATGTTCAGAGGTGGTTTCCATTGCCTGTCTCTGTGTAGTGATACCATTAGATAGAGAAGTCATATATCACCTAATGATATAATTTGCTGTACATGGGGGAAACAATAAGATCAAATAAATTACACATATCAGAACATAGATTGTGCATCAAAGATAAACATCTAGATTCCCCATTAGTTCAGCACTTTATGAAAAGGGTCACTTTAAAAATGATTTCCAGTTTTTAGTTTAAGAAAACATCCATCCTAATCAATATAGTGACATTAATGTACAAAATAATTTATTACAACAAAAAAGTAAGGGTTTTTTTTGTTTGAACACATTAACTTTAGGAGGGTTGAATTCAGAAGTGAATTTATCTTCTTTATTATTGATAGAATTATAAGTATTTGCTCAAATAGGACCATTGTAGGAAATATTGGCAATACAATAGGTAGAGACGTGAAAGTTGATGTTAAGTGTAGTCTGCGTGGGAACTTGTCGGATAGAGACCACTGTCAGCTATTCTAATTGCTGCATTATGGTGAGTAAGATTTTATGCATATTGTACAAGAATGGTGTATGTAATGTAATAAGTATTTATGATTATTCCAGAATATTGGGGTGAACTTGAATATTACATCTCATCATAATTCAAGAAGACGGGTAAGCTAGGTTACAACTAATAACATTATTGTATAAAATTTAGAAATAGTAACTAATAGTTTGTTTATAAACATAGGAACTCGAAGCACAGCTATGATATGCACTTGGAGAGAGTCTTAAAGAAGCAGAGAAAGAATGAAACGGATCTTGTAGCAGTAGCCCTCTTCAGGCAGGCATTTTCCCATTCCTGCCTCCTCTCACTAGTTCTTGCCTCTGGGGTCAGTGGGAGAAAAGTGGAAGGATAAAAATGATGATGCAGTATGTCTTGGTGTCCTTCTGAGTAAAATCTCAGATGTTATTCCAGTGTGTCAGCTGACAATCTAGGTAGTCTATGGTAATACATGACATCAAAATGTAGTATAATGTCACATCTGCCCCCTTGCTCCACCCCCAAAACTCCTGAGGTGAATAAAATACAATCAATACCTGGCAATACTTCCATTTACCTTTTGTGTTACATATCTTCTAGGTCTGATTTGTAGCTCAGAAAACAGATGTCAGGGCTGGAAAGCCGACTTACAAATTAAATTACTGAGCAAAAACATAAAGATAGTTTTAGCTGAATTATAGGCCATTTATGCACTTGTGGTCTCTTTCGCATTGAGCAAACAATCCCTTCAGGTTTGATTCTCAGCTACACACACATTTCCCCCTCTTCGTACTCTCAAATCAGAGAATCCCTGGGGTTAACAAAACCTGCTAAAGTGCAACTTTTTCTCTTTCTTTGCACAGAAAGTGAAGTAAATCACTGTGTATTAGGCTTTCGAGTTTGCCCCATCTTTCCCCCCACCCCTTCATCCCTTTGCCCCATCTTTTCCCTCCGGGCTTTCAGTTGAGGCTATCTGCTAGTCGGATCTGTTCTATCTTGCTAGCCTCCCAATTTCCAACTTGAACATTTTCAACATGTGCATCCCTTCCCCATGTCCCCAACACTTGTAAGAAAGGGACTATGTCATGATGTGGGACGAAATACATTGTAGGCTTGGGGTCCTTAGATACCCTATAGATGGCCATCTGTGTGGAAATTACATTTCAGTTTTAAGTTATACTGTAGTTTTGGAACTATTTTAATGTTTTAACCTGATCCTGGCTTCGGCTGGTATAAATATAAATAAGTAAGCAAACAAATAAATAAATAATAACCACAGCAAGTCTTCTGTCAGAAACTGACTTGCAGTGACATGTTCAAATATATACAGAGTTTGACACAGCCATGAGATGTCTTCACTGCAATCTCAGCAGAAACCTGAAATCATAAAAGCTCTCCTGAAAACAGAAGCCATAACAAAAGAAGAGCCCAAAGTCACACACTTTTTCCATCCATAGCCAATGGTAACTTTTTATTTAAAACACTGCACAAATCTGGACACATCAATCGATTTTCAGTCTCCTCCAGGACAATTGATGTGATTGTCTTTTTCCTTCCATTCTGTCCTTTTCATTAAATTTCCTTTCCCCTTAATTTATTCTGCAAAAAAAGAATGATTAGAGTTCTACAACATCCTCAGTGCTCTAGCAGTGCCATCCTCAGAACACAAAGTAAACTCCACCGATTAACATAGGACATACTTCTGAGTTTACCAGTTTAGCACTGCTCCCTAAATATAGCACCCCACCTCATGTGCCTTTTTAAAAAAATCTCTAACGCAGAAAAGAAACTGGTTTTAATATCATGAGCTGGTTTTGGAAATATTCTCAGTTTTAGCTGAATAGATTGCCCTCTCTATGGTGAAGGGTATTATGAGTGGCAACTAAATCTTTTTAATCCCAGTGAGAGCTGGGATTATGGGTTATGCTGTGGGTTATGCCGCTGCGTGGCCTACAAAAAATGATCAGTGATGCACTAATTATATGGCAGCTCTTCACTGTTCTTGTTACTGTGTATATCTTGCAGTCCCTTCCTCATTGACATTGGAAATTCAAACATGACAGCAGCAATTTATTTTTCTTCACATGACCCTGTCACTATGGAATGTATAGACTGGAAGAACTTTACATATCAATCCCCATAAGTGAGAAGTGTCAAACCAGTTGCAGAAACTGCCATGTATGGAATGAACTCACACACATACATGAAATGCCACGCTACATGAAATGTGTACAAACTGCCTCACTGAACAGAAACAGGATTGTTCTTTGCCAGTGCTAATCACAACTTCAAGTGATCTGATCCAGCAACGCTCTTCTTACGTTGTTAGGTACTTATCAATAGGCCTGACTTTTATGAATTTTTCTAACTCCTTTCAAAGCTAACTAAACTAGTGGCTGTCACCACGTCCTGTGGCAGTGAATTCCACTTTTTTTTTTACTCTGTGAGTAAAGAAGAAGGCACAGTCTATCTTTCGAGGCAAAGTGTTATCTTTAAGTTGAAATACTTGTGCCTGGGCGCGAGTCCCAGCGCGGCGCTCGGACTTGTTTCATCAATCCGCCACCTCCCTGCCCTGACGGGACGATGCCGCCCCCACACTGCGACTCACCGGCACAAGAACCGGATGTCATGTCGATATATTGACCTGTCGATCCTTCGACCTGGGAATCAGCCGGTCCACCAGCACGAACATGCCATGTCGAGTGAGTGCAGGGGTGGGGCTCTGAGCCCGGCCAGGCTCGCCCAGCCTCAGCTGAGCATGATCAGAAGGGACAGCAGCTGGGACAGGGCAGAGAGATGAGAGGGGGAAAGGGATATAAGGGGGTGGGAAGGAAGCTCAGGGGCGTTGGCTGAGGGAAGAGGGTGGAAGGGGAGAGCTGTGAGGAGCCAGGGAAAGAAGTCTGTTCAGCCCAGGAGGGCAGGGAGAGCTGTGCAGAAGAACAAGCTGGGGGACCTGTGTTGAGCCCCATCCCACTGAGGGTACAACAGGGAAGGGAGAGTGGTGGGAAGCCTGGTAGGCGGACCAACCCTCGCTCAGTGAAGTAACAGAGCAAGGGGTGTCAGGGCATGCCTGAAGCTGAGGTGCCCTGTGGGCAAGACTATTTAAAACATCGACTGGGGAGGACAGCCCCCAGGTAAAGGGAGGTGGGATGGCACACTCGCCCCAGGAGGACAGGGGGTCAGGGGAGGCGCCGCAACTAATAATGAAGAAAGTACCAGCAGGACATGGGGAACACTATCAGTAACCAGGCTACATTAAATAAGAAGAGAAGACATAAAGAGGGATACACGTAATAACAAAGTACATGCTTCTCGTGCAGAAAATCCTATATTCTGTCCCTGTGCTTGAGGAAGGTCTTTCTCTGAGAAAGAACAGCTGCAAGTTATAATAGATAATACATGAACAAATGTATACTATATAGATCAGCTTCATATGATCATTGATTATTAGAGGTTACCTAGCTCTAATAAATCACCACATACCTAAATTTGATTCTGTGGGAGTTGAGGTTATAGAGGTATGGCACCTATTTTGTAAGCTGACCTACAAATCTGAACAGCTACACTTTCCAATATAAATGTTTTAACAAGTGTTTTTTGTGGGATTTTATATACCCACTGCTGGGATTGATTATCCTCATCCCATATACCTAATTAGTATCAGTTTAAACTTCATAAGTACTTAGGTAAATATATACAACTAGGTTAGCTATTAAAATCATCTAATGCAAATTTCAGGACCTAGATACAGACCTACGAAATATGTACTATATTTTATCTCTATAAGACAAGTAATATATATAACTAATACATAACTTCAAAGAAAAGAAGAACTGAAGTTCAAATAAGTAAGATAATTGCTTGAAAGCTTGGAAAGGGGTTGGTGAGGAAGAGAAAATCATCCACCTCCAATAGCAGATGAATTTTACTTCCTCATAAACACTCAAGAAAAGGAGTAATGAATGTCTTTGCAAGCAATGAGCCGATCTTTTTCATTAACTTCTTGTCAAATACTGTTTTCAAAGATTCTCATTTGTCCTCAGGGAGTGAGTTTAACTTTACATGCAGCTCTGTTTCAGGCAAATACTCCCAAACTCTTGTAAGCCACCTGCAGAGTTTCGAATAAACTAGTAAGAAAGAGAGACATCTAAAGGCATGTCTAGGAAATGAATTGTTATTACAAACCCTGCATCTCTGTTTCCAGCATCTACTTTTAAAATGATAGTCAGTGCAGGCATATTGTTTCATTACAAGCAGTTTCACTAGAAACGAAGTAAAGATTCTGTACCTTGTAACAAAAGGACCAGGATAATATATGTATAATTTTCTAACATCTTTAAAGTGTACCATTGGTGGGAATACACTGCTTAATTCTATAGTAAGATAATTCATTAAAATACTAACAGATTTTTTGCAAGGGGGTAAGGATCACTTGTCATTTGCCTGATAGACTAACTGGCATGTCTTCCACCTTTTCAATGAGAGCTTGACCACATCTGCATAATTTATATTTTGTCAGTATATATATATTCATTCCTGTCTTGTCTTCAATGAGGATTCCAAAAGGCTTATATCCTTCTCCTCTCCCTCAGTTTATCCATTTTATAATGCAACAGTGTTTCCCCAAAAATAAGCCCTATCCTGAAAATAAGCCCTAGCATGATTTTTCGGTATTTTTGGAGGGAGCTTGAAATATAAGACCTACTCAAAAAATAAGCCCCTACTCCCAGATTCCCTGGGACAGCCCCCGCCCTGCGCCCCTGCTACGCCCCCAGAACACCCTCGCTTGCCCCCGCTCACTCCCAGAACACGCTCACAATGCCTCCGCTCACCTCTGGAACGCACCCACCCACTCCCAGAGCGCGCCTGCCATGTGCCCAGAATGCCTCCACTCACCTCCGGAACGTGCTCACCACTGCCAATGTACAACGACTGACATTCATAGAGAACATAATACAAATGCACAACATTGGAACTATTACAATTTGAGAAACCATCCAACACTTTAAAAAAAATTAAATGAAAAGTCACCTCTTTGGTCTCAATGGCCAGAGGCACACAGCACACCTTCCACATCTGAAATGGCCAGTTGTAACATTAGGCTTCTTTGGGGGCTTCTTAATGTCTGCACAGATTAATAAATCCCCTAAATTGCTGGTATTTCCGAAACCTAAGAGAGGGAGAAATTCACATTCAGGTAAATCATGAGTAAGTGGCCATTTTTTAACGATAATATTCTTTATCTTTTGACTGATAGGAGAATATTCAATAGAACTGACAACTCTGGACTGAACGTCCTTCATTCTGGATTGTAACAATTCATGTCTATTGGAAAGATCAGCTTTGCTTCTAGCTTTTTGAATGATATTCCATGGGTATCCCCTGTTCAATAATTTCATCTCAATGTATTCAGCAGTCCTTTTATAATCCTTAGAGTGCTGTTCTACTTGGCCCTTAAAATAGACCAAAAGGTAAAGTGTTTTTGAGGTGTCAGGGATGAAAAGGGTAGTGCAAGTTTGTCAATGTCCTTCTGGTGGAATGCAACTGACAATGTGTGTCTGTTGGTAATAAAGACTAAGAAGTCCAAAAAAAAGCAATTGTGCAGTATATTTAATAGTGTCATGAAGGGTGCTGAGCCATTTGGTCAAGGGCTCTAGTATTTCAGACAATTTAACTAACATGAATAAATCTTCAATAAATCTTCTGAAAAAATATGTCATCATAAAAGGGATTGACTAGATGATCTCTAATGTTTCCATTCTCAAACATGGTCATAAGGAGATTTGCAAATGGAGGAACCCAAAGGAGACCCCATGGCCACACCATGAATTGGAAGGTGGAAAAAAGGTGTCAAAATGTAAATAATTGTACATAATAATAATAATAATAATAATAATAATAATAATAATAATAATAATAATAATAATAATAATATTCTCAAAGAATTCTCAAAGAAAATGTATAGGTAGATAAAGATCATCTTGGTTGTTGAAAAAAATCTCTGCTACTGCCCTAACATTCCTTGTGGGGAATGTTAGTGTATACCCTGTTTCCCCGAATATAAGACATCCCCTGAAAAAAAGACATAGTAGAGGTTTTGCTGAAGTACGACATATAAGGCATCCCCCAAAAGAAAGACATAGCAACGTTTTTGTTTGGAAGCATGCCCGATGAACAGAACACAGAAAAATAAGACATCCCCTGAAAATAAGACATAGCGCATCTTTGGGAGAAAAAATTAATATAAAACACTGTCTTATTTTTGGGGAAACACAGTATGGAGGTCACATCAAGAGCGACAAGTCTCACATTCTCTGGGACCTGTCTATACCCTATATAGAATGTGTGACTGGTCAGAAGTCATCCAGTGAACTTCTGTGGCAGAGGAGGGATTGAAATTTGGGTCTCCAAGATCTTAGTTGGAAACTGTAACCATTATACCTCACTTGCTTTTGTGGGTTGGCTGCTGCGAAACAGCAACAAGCAGTCAGTCCTGGGTGAGTCATGCAAGTCATACAGAGGTGTAGCAAGGAGGAAAGTGCCCGGCGCACTAGTGCATCCCCTGCCCTGCTCCGGAACGCCCCTGCCTCAGAACACCCCCGCCACACCCCTTATGGGCGTGGCTTAGAGATCTACACCAGTACATTTAAGGCTAAGAGGTTGCCTAAGGCCTTCTGTAGAGTTAATGACAAAGGCAAGATTCAAACCAGGTATTTTCTGATTCACAGTCCAGTTTCTTGGCCACTATTTCACACCAACCCAAGTGCTATGAGAGATTCACAGGAGTTAACTGAACTGAGGTTGAATTTTTATCCGAAAATCTCATGCAGAGTTCATCAGATTTGCTGCCCACTATAGAAATGTATATTTGTTTCCACTGTCTTCTGCTTGTATATTATTAATAATAATTGGTTTACTTGGTAATAACCAATGATTACAAGTGCACTACAATTCCCCAGTGTTCTCCCTTTCAAATAAAACTCAGCTATCCACTATTGCTGCTTAATTTCTCCCTGCTCAGTAATGAAGAGTGTGCAATGCTACAATCAGTTTCATTTGGTATATGTTGTAACTTGCTCTGTACCTTTGAACATGGGGACAATTGGGGGAAGTAGTAATAATCTCTGAAAAACTACACCATAGCACTTCAGAAATAATTTGAATGCATAAACGCAGTACTTGCCGAAGCTATTACATTCCTTGAAAGTTTATTTGGTAAAGCAGCTTGAGTTGTAATGGATAATTTAGCTTGAAATGATATTGCTAAAAGGGGAAAAAATGTAAAGACAAGACCAGAAAGAAAGGATATTTGTTTAAGCATTCATGTGTTACCTAATTTTATTTTAATTGACTTTTTGAAAAACATCATATATTCCAATGTTCAGAAATGCAAGCTGGAACAGTGTCTAGTGGCATAAATATGAAACTTCTTTCATGTAGATTAGCAGTAACAGCTAGTATAATATATCTCTTTCAAAAAGGAAGAGTGAAATTGTGTAGGGTCTCTGTATGAATGGCTATCAGCATGAGGCATCCAGCTCATTCATTACTATCTCACATGCACTTTATGCGGCATAGTTTTAGCTCTTGCTCTGAGGTCCACGTATTCTACCAGATAGCCCAGCAAAAAGAGAATGACACCTACAGCTCCCAGCTAAATCTCTATCACATTATCAGGGACCTTCTCTTCATTCCATTTCAGGCCTTGGAGAGCAAAGCACTGAAGAAGGTTCAGAAAAGGTCAGGTGAATTATCTTTCTGTTCATGCTCGCTTAGAACACAGGGCGTTTCCCCACTCATGAGGATCCCCCCTATGCTGAGCACCTGGGCGTCCCCACGACCCCACGCTCTGCGCGGGGTCATCAAAAGGCCTCCAGGGATGCCGCGCACTGAGGGGGCGCGACAGCGGCAGTGTCAGGGCGGCTGCGTTCTCGCCGCCCCTGTCGTGGGGAGTACCAGGGGACCCCGCGAGAGTAGCGCGGGGCTTAAGGTAAGTGGGGAAAGGCCCACATACAGAAAGGACAATTTGTGAAGAATGGGAGCACTTTGCATAGCCAGCCAAGTACAAGAACAACTATTGTTACTGCAATTGCTAATACTGCTCTGTTTAGAATCTTGCCTGAGGATACAACACTTATATGAACCCCTTATAATGGGGATCCAAGGACAGTGTACCCCTATACAGCCCAAGAGCTCTGAGAGATTCACAGAAATTAGTTGAACTGATGCGGAGCCTTTTTTTTCTGAAAATCTAATGGAGAGTTCATCAGATTTGCTGGCAGCTCTGGAAGTGTATGTTTGTTTCCACAATCTTCTACTCGTATAGTAGTAAACCAGTCATTTCAAATACACAACAGTTCCCTAGTTCCCTTTCAAACAATTATTTAGTAAGTAAGGGAGAAAGATTCCTTGCATCAAGCTCCGACTGCTGCAAATCCCCTCTCCTCTCCCCATACACATACAACATGTACCTAATGTGGTACCGACTTAACAAACCATTTTTCATGTACAGTTAATTCATAATTTCAGTTATTTCTCTTAACAATATTTCTTCTGCCCCCCTCCCTTCAGCTGGTGGACTGTTGTGATGGTAACAAAGTAGTTTAAAGCCAACATACAACCTTAATGAAGACAAATGGAGCCATGCCGTGAACGAAAGCACCTGCTACACTTCCAGCTCTGGTTTCTGGCCAGACTTCATGAGAAGAGGCTGGAATTTCATTCTCCCCACCCCAACATACATATCTCATCACTACATCCTCTCCATCTTCTTATTGTCTTTAGCATGCCCTGAAGAACACTGGAGTGAGGTGAAACACTAAAGACTGAAAGAGGGACAGAGAAAGTGAAGAAAAAGTATGTGAAAGTGACAAATGACAGAATAGAAAAAGGAAGTATGAGCAGGGCAAAGAAGGACAATAGGAATAAGGGAATTTGGGAGGAATAAAAAAGCAGTGTGAAAGGGATCAAGAAGAAGACCCTGGGGAAGATGTTGGTAGCTATCATGGCATCCCCAGGTGCTAAGTTGTGGTGTACTTTAGCCAACAGCAGCTCTCCAAGATCTAAGCAGCAGAAGCATGGTCTTCCCCAGTGCCTACTACCTGCAAAGATGGCACATATTGACCTGTAAAACAGGCGCTCCACCACTGAATCTCAGTCCATCCCTTTCCTAATCCAAGTACACAGCTCAGATTAATTTAAGAAGCAAGTCTATCAAATAAATAATGCAGTCATGGGAGTAAACTGAGGTGATCAACTATGTTGTTCCATTTTAGAAAGAATAACTAGTCAATAATCATTTTTAATATGCACTCCCATCAAAAAAGAAAGAAAGCTATCTAGTCTTGCCATAGGTAGCATTCCCCAAATTGGTTGGCTTTTAGCCAATACATGCTATGGAGCTCAGCACTGACACTATCAGAAAGTTTAAAATGAAATTGCACTGAAATTACACGGACAAAAACCTGTCCTGACAAGAAATATCCAGCAGCATTGTTCTTGTAACATCATAAAGATTAACAACTTTTTATTCCAGCATGAGCTTCTGTGGACTAGAGCCCATTTCAGCGTATGCGCAGAATAGGCTCTAATCCACAAAAGGTTATGTTGAAAAAAAATGTTGTGAGTCATTAAGCAGCTGTAAGGCTTCATCTTATTTTTTTATGGAACAGAATAATCCAGCTACTCCTCTTTTGAACCTATGAGATGTTTTGGCTCCGCAAGAAACTGTGGGTTACAACCACAGAATAGTTTTCAGTCCTAGAAGATGCAAGAGGGCATGGGCAGAAAGGAAGTAAGCCATCTCTTGACAAAGCTCTTCATAAATGTACAGAATGTGTTTGTGTTCTCAAGGGAAATGTCTGCTTGATTAACCAAGTATAAAAATAGCTTTGCAAAAGCTTTTCATGCAGAAATTATATACAGCTATTATTGAGATACACCATTGATAGGTCACAAATGTACAGCTCATTCCTATTTAATAGTCTTTTCAGTTTTGGATAGAAATACACATGATAATGCAAAAGATCATTAAACTAAAATTTCCTCTCATTGCAGAAACAATGTTGTTGGGTATATTGCCGGAAAATCTTCCCAAGAAACTCACTTAATTGTGCTGGCATTTACTAACTGCAGGGAGAGTAACAATTGCAACCAATTGGAAATCTGATAAAGATCTCACAGTAGAATGTTGGGAAGAGGAAGTCAGAATATACTATTATGGCCAAACTAACCAATCTTGTAAATCAATTCTCAAAACATGAATTTGATGAGAAATGGGGATTTCATTTTCTATATGAAGCTGAATCAATCATGTAAAACAAAATAATCTGGGGATCTGAAAACTGATAATGAGTAGTAGTAGTTATAGGTTTATTGTCTTGACTTCTTATATACAGCATCATAAAATAAAAGCACATACACAAAACACAATGATAATGATTAAGATATAATAATCTAATTAGTAAGAATGTTTTGGAATTGGTGGATAAATGACAGAGATTTTGAGACCTCATAACAATTTCTCTAACAATATAAGAATGTTACATTGGGATCCATTATGTAATATTTATTCAATATAATCATGGGTAGATAGTTTCTCTGTTATACTCGTACCTATTCCTTAGCAATTTTCTAATGCTATTCTGTCCAATATACTCTGAAAACTAATAAAATTATTTTAAAATAATATTCTTTTAATTTTAATTAATTAATTTATTTTTCATTCTTATATACCGCCCCTCCCCCCAAAGGGCTCTGGGCGGTGAACAACAAGATGAATAAAACAGACCAGTGTTGGAGCAAATAAATAAATACAAGTTACAATAAGATAGGCTCTGCTTAATCATAACATTAAAACCCATTAAAACCCCATTAAACAGCACCTCATTCAAGACAAATTTATACAAAAGAATACAAAAGTATTGGCATCCAACTTAAAACTCATAGAAACCCTCCCAGAGAAGGAGGAAGGGGAGTGGAGGGCCCCATAGTTGTTATGGGCCAAGAGTGTACGGGAGAGCAAAAGGAGGGGGTGCATATCAGTGGCTGGTCCCCCCAAAAGCCCAGTGGAACAAATCAGTCTTACAGGCCCTGCGGAACTCACCAAGATCCCGCAGGGCCCAGACAGCTGGTGGTAGAGTGTTCCACCAGGCAGGGGCCTGGGCACTTATTTACAATATTTGTACCCAACCTCATACTAGCATCTCTAGGCAGCTTACAGAAGTTTAAAAATGCTAAAAACCACATTAAAAATATTGTGAATAAAATATTACAATTAAAACAACAGTAAAAATCACATTAAAATAACCCCCCTCCTCACCCAGACAAGCAGTTGTACAGGGGGTTTCCAGGGAGACTCATCAAATGCCTGGGCAAAAAGGAAGGTCTTCACCATGCACTTTGAACTATAAAATGTAGATGCAAAGGGAATCTCCGAAAGGAAACTATCCCAGAGCCTGAGGGCAGCCTAGAGAAAGCCCCTCTCTCCCCGCCCGTGCATGCCACCCCTCCCTTCCCTTCCTTGCATGCCACCCCTCTCCCTCCCTCCCCTCCCTCTGCTAGGGTGAGTGGGCCATGTCCAGATGCCTGGCCCTCTTCCCCTCCCTCCCCTCCCTTGCATGCTACCCCTCCCTCCCTCCCCTCCCTCCCCCCTTCCCTTGCATGCCACCCCTTCCCCTCACTCCCCTCACTCCACTAGGGTGGGTGGGCCATGTCCAGATGCTGGGACCCCTTCCCCTCCCTCACTTTCATGCCACCCCTCACTCCATCCCTTCCTTCACTCCCCTTCCCTTGCATGCCTCCCCTCCCTCTCCCTCCGCTAGAATGGGTGGGCCATGTCCAGCTGGAGGTACATACAACCTTTCTCCCCAGTAGGAGCCCAAAGCAGCTTACATAGTTCTCTTCTCAATTTTATCTTCACAACAACCCTGTGAGGTAGGTTAGACTGAGATTATGTGACTGGCCCAAAGTCACCCTCTAAGCTTCCATGGCAGAATGGGGTCCCAAACCTGATCTCCCAGATCCTAGTCTGACACTCTGACTACTAACCCATGTTGGCTGTCATTAACTTGTGGCTACTTAACATTGATGTATCAATAAAGACAAATGAACACTTGCCTTTAAGCTTCAAGAGTCTGTTGTCTTCACTGACTGCACACCTGTCATACTCTGACAGCAAGAAAACAGTACCAGATAGTTAATTCAAAGCAGATTATAACAAGACATTATTACCAGGGGCAGTTGAAATAATTCATCTGATGTTTCAGTGTTGTTTTACGCTTTGTTGGTTTTATACTCTAGAGTTAGTTTGGAGCCGTACAAAAAGTAAGTAATTTAATCTTAAGATGCATTGTATTTGCAATACCTGACTTCTCGTTTAATCATCTGGCAGCCTTCCAAACCCAATTTAAATAACACTATTTCTTTATATACTTATTTACTAGGTAATTGGTTTTTTTGCATGTAAAAATACAATATAATCCTGTTTGGGGAGACAGGACCTATGCAGTTATTTATGAATATAAATCAGCAGGCGTTCTGTGGATGAGAACTCCAGTTTGCAAGTAGAATTGCACTCCACCCCTGACAACAGTTATCTCTAATGACAATGACCTCCCCATTTCCTTGGGAAGAGCCAACTGACTGTACTATCTGAGACTTTTAAGGAAGCAGCAACTGGATGGAAAACTCCTGGTGTCCTTTTACCGCTGTGCTATAGAGAGTGTCCTAACCTACTGCATCTGTGTATGGTTCTCCAGTTGCACAGTGGCGAATAGGAAGGCGCTCCAAAGGGTGATCACCACTGCACAAAGGATTATCGGCTGCCCTCTCCCCTCCTTGGAAGAAATCTATAATGCCCGAAGCCTAAATAAAGCCCAAAATATTCTGAGGGACCCGTCTCATCCAGCACACTCTCTTTTTAAACTGCTACCATCTGGCAGACGATACAGGACCCTCAGAACTAGGACAAAGAGGTTTAGAGACGGCTTCTACTCTAGAGCTGTGGCTATGCTAAACTCCGCTGCTTCATATTGATGTATTTGGGGCTATGTAGGGTGGAGGATGATGATGTATGAGTCTGAAATTGTGTGCATCGAGGAATGCTGCTGTAAATTTCGTTGTGCGTGCACAATGACAATAAAATGCTTATGCTTATGCTTATGCTTATGCTTATGATGCACTAATTTCTGGATTGTTGTTTCCACATGCACTTAAACTTAGGGCCCAAACAAGAGAATAGAATAGAATAGAATAGAATAGAATAGAATAGAATAGAATAGAATAGAATAGAATAGAATCTTTATTGGCCAAGTGTGATTGGACACACAAGGAATTTGTCTCCGGTGCATATGCTCTCAGTGTACATAAAAGAAAAATACATTTGTCAAGAATCATAAGGTACAGCACTTAATGATTGTCATATAGGTCTAGTAAGCAATCAGGAAACAATCAGTAGTAATGAAAACATAAAATGTAAAATCATAAAATAAAATAAAATAAAATGTCAGCACAGGCTATAGTCATACAGTCATAAGTGGGAGGAGATGGGTAATAGGAATGATGAAAAAAGTAGTGCAGTAATTATATAATAAGTATATAATAAATAGTTTAACATTATCGAGGGAATTATTTGTTTAACAGAGTGATGGAATTCGGAAAAAAACTGCTCTTGGCGTCTAGTTGTCTTGGTGTGCAGTGCTCTGTAGCCATCGCTTAGAGGGTAAGAGTTGAAACAAAGCGATGTCCAGGGATGCTAGGGGTCAGTAAATATTTTCACAGCCCTTTTTTTTGACCCCGCTGCAGTATACAGGTCCTCAATGGAAGGCAGGTTAGCAGCAATTGTTTTTTTTCTGCAGTTCCTGATTATTCTCTGAAGTCTGTGTCGATCTTTGTTATTGCAGAACCAAACCACACAGTTATAGAGGGTGCAGATGACAGACTCAATGATTCCTCTTGCAGAACTGTATCAGCAGCTCCTTTGGCAGTTTGAGCTTCGTGAGTTGGCGCAGAAAGAACATTGTTGGTTGTGCTTTGTTGATGACATTTTTGATGTTAGTGGACCATTTTAGGTCAGGAGATATGATGGAGGATAGAAGTGTAAAGGTCTCTACTGTTGATACTGTGTTGTCTAGTATTGTGAGAGGAGGTAGGATGGGAGGGTTTCTCCTGAAATCTACCACCATTTCTACGGTTTTAAGTGTGTTCAGTTCTAGATTGTTCCAGTGGCACCACGAGGCTAGTTGTTCAACCTCCCGCCTGTGGCGCGGTTTCATCGTTGTCTCGAATTTAGAGACCAACCACTGTTGTATCATCTGCAAATTTCAGTATTTTAACAGATGGATCGCTGGAGATGCAGCTTCATTGGTATACAGAGAGAAGAGAAGCGGTGAAAGTACACAGCTTCTTTGGGGCCCCTGTGCTCATTTTACAGGTGTCTGATGTAATTTTTCCTAGCTTCACCTGCTGTTTCCTATCTGTTATTAGGAAGCTTTCAGGATCCACTTACAAATATGCTCAGGTACTGCTAGCTGATTTAGTTTTGGTTAGGAAGAATGTCCGGTCTGATAGTATTGAATGCTGAACTAAAGTCAACAAAGAGGACCCTTGCATACGTTCATTGGCGATTCAAGATGCTGCAGGATATAGTGCAAAGCCATATTAACAGCATCGCCTGTCGCATCTGTTTGCTCGGTATGCAAATTGCAAGGGGTCCAACAGTGGATCCGCGGATGTGAGTTTTCAAATGGTGCCATCACTAGCCTTTCAAAAGTTTTCATAACTACAGATGTTAGGAGCAACTGGTCTGTAGTCGCTCAGTTCCTCTTTGATGGAAGGCTTCTTCGGCACTGGGACGATAGTGGAGTGTTTGAAGCAGGAAGGAAACATAGCACATCTCTCAAAGTGATTTGTTGAAGATTTGGGTGAAACCGGGGGCCAATTGGACAGCAATAGACTTTTAAGCAAGAAGGTGTGTTATCTTTGTCTGGGCCTGGTGCTTTTCCAGGCTTCAATCTGTGAAATAGATCTTGCACTTCCTTTTGGAGATCACCATTAGTTGTAAACCCAATGAAATGGGGTTCAGTTGTAGGAAGTTTGGCTATTGTTGGTGCTGCCTGGAGATAGAGGTTGTGGAGAAAGGTGACTGTAGATTGTTTTCAAACCTACAGTAGAACACATTCAGGTCGTCTGCCAATTGCTGATTTCCTTCAGCTTGGGAAGGTGGTTTGCTGTAATCGGTGATATTTTTGAGAGTTTTCCACATGTTTGCTGTTTCGTTTGGTGAAAACTGATTTTTTAGCTTTTCAGAGTAGTTTCTTTTTGCTGCTCTGATCTCCTTTGTTAATACATTTCTGGCCTGATTATACAGCATTCTATCACCCTTTCTGTAGGCCTCTTCTTTGGAACGACGTAACTGCTTAAGTTTAGCTGTGAACCAAGGTTTGTTGTTACCGGTACTATATATACGCAAGTTCCTGGTTGGTATACAAAGATCTTCACAGAAGCTGACATATGATGTTACAGTATCTGTGAGTTCATCCAAATCTGCAGAGGTGTCTTTAAAAATATTCCAGTCTGTACAGTCAAGGCAAGCCTGCAGCTTTAACTTTGCCTCTTCAGTCCAAGAGAATATAAGACCTACATTTGGTGACATCCCAACCAGTTGACCTGCCTGGTAGCAACGTCTTCCTATTTTATTTAATAGGGCCGTGAAAGGCTTGGAACAGGGAGACTGCAGCATCTAAATTAGATCTCTTGTATGGAAGGTGGAGTTGACAAGTGTGTTCTAGCGAGGACTTCCTGATATAATCACTAGCAAAAAGAAATAAGGTGACCCCATTCCACTAGCTAGCTAGCTTCTAAATGATGTCAAAGTTTGTTATAGCTCAGTATAATCAAGCTGGCACAAGAATGGCAGGTGGCTTGAAGGTTAGGACTTCCTGCTGAATGGGCAAAGTTTTGCAAGGAAGCTTGCATAGAATCGGCTCACATTATTTCTGACCCCAGGCAGTACTGTCAAGCTTCCACACGCGTAAGAGTGAAGCTGGCATAATTCGCTGAAGAGCATTATCTTCAACCATTAAGTGTATGGTAGGCCTATTTGTTGATATTCACCCTCTGTGATCAAAATTAAAATCTGGTTTACCTGGAAGATTCCATAATATGAGTCAGTGTGAAGAGTGAGAATAAATGTCATGCATCATCAAGAAAAAGAAAACATTATGTACCTATCATATGTACACTACTTGAGAAGGGAATGAGCTGGCAGTTGCAATCATCATTGATAAAAATGGGAGAACATAATGAAGGAGTCACAATGAAATCTCAGTCCAATCTCATTAGCTTTTCTGCATTTCCCTTTTGCTGTGTTGAAAATATGGTGGAATTTCTTCTTCGTTTAAAAGACTAACATTTAATTTGGTTAATGAATAAACATAGGATTGGATCCAATTGATCCATTCTACTAATAGCAGCTCAGAAAATTATGCTTCATTGACTCAGCAGAAGGTTTCTTGCACTGAAAGAAAGGGTCACCAACAGATCCCGAAGATCAAGCTATTAGTAATGAATGAACGTAATCTGATTGTGTTGACAGCCCCTATGAATAGTGGGTTGTGGGATGAACTTGGGCAGCTGACAGGTTGTTGGTGGATGGAGCTGGCCTTGGGTCAAGCTTTGGATTAAACTCTCACTGATTTGGGGAATATGCATTAGCCACTTCTGATTCTCATTTTAAGTCATTTACGTGCTCCTATGGACATGCAAATATATTTCATAGACTTCATATACCCCTCTGTAATTTTGAGATATGTCTCTTCCTTCAACTTCTTTTCAACCACACAAAGTCTTTCAGTCACGATGGTGCACTTGAACCATTGAGCAGGCTCAAGCCTGCGTAAGATTGCAGCCGAAATATTTGCAAAGTCTTCAGCATTACTTATTGATGTCACAAAGGGGAACAGTGTCTCCACGCCTAATGTTGCTTATCTCGCTCCAGTTCTGACACTTCCTCAGGCATTGGGGGCAAGTCAGGATTAATTAGCTCACTGCTATATTGATGCTGTAGTTCCTTAGGCTATCCCTGCTTCATAGTGCTATGCTTGAAAATAACTCAAGTGTCACTTTTATCTCACGTTTCTTCTTTTGCCTTCTTGAATACAATTGTTAGAAATGACAGGCCATAAACAAATAATTTGTCATTTGCTTTAGCACAGATTAAAGGGGATTTTTTTCCCAATGACTCTCTAATGACCTTAACATTTAAGGGCCAAACTGTACATGGCCCCTAGAGATCAATAAGTGGAACTCCAAAAGGGTTATGTGACCTTAAAAAACAACTGTGTAGAGTGGGGGCAATACAGATGAGCTGTGGCACTGGGAAAAAGAGGTTAACTCTATCCCAATCATACTGTTTCCCTCAGCGAAACTGTCTCCTCAGGCTGTTTTTGCCCCCTACAGAGGTGTCAGGTATTTCTCTTCTGCCTGCCTTTCCCCCCCTTCCTTTCGTGACTTATTGTAGACTGGAAAGTAGCATTTACAATGGGGTGAAAGTTCAGGGAAAGCATTAACCTTCCCTTCCCCGGTGCCATGACCCAAACCATATCATAGTGCTGCTATTTAGGGCCAAATTAAATGCTTTGAGATTCAGCCACAGACCTTCAACATCCAATTTGTCTGTGACAGTTGCTGTCC
The DNA here is from genome assembly GCF_021028975.2 of Sphaerodactylus townsendi. Lineage (NCBI taxonomy): Eukaryota > Metazoa > Chordata > Lepidosauria > Squamata > Sphaerodactylidae > Sphaerodactylus > Sphaerodactylus townsendi. The sequence continues at coordinate 50,384,409 of NC_059434.1, forward strand.
TTGGTGTTATATTATTGTTCCAACTTGTGCCTCTATCCCTGCCAAGTCTTATTGCCATTAGTTATCTTTCAGAAACAGCATAAGAGATATGTGCTTGAAATCATTACCCAAATGTCCTACAAATGCATGTCCCATCCCCCCATCAACTCTTGAAGTGCCCCATTTACATGTAAAAAGCATACAAACATGTATCTGGGTAAAAGTCACTTAGAGACTATTACCTATGTATACCAAGGCCCAGAATTTTGGTATCTCACTATAGGAATGGGGATGTTCTCAGAAATAAAGCTGCCTTTGTCAAAACTAAAGCTCATTCCGCACATGCAGAATAATGCACTTTCAAACTGCTTTCAGTGCTCTTTGAAGCTGTGCGGAATAGCAAAATCCACTTGCAAACAGTTGTGAAAGTGGTTTGAAAACGCATTAATTTGCATGTGCAGAAGGGGCCTATTATTTTGTGCATTATTGAACATGGTACTTTGATACAAGAGCATTTATAGTTCATTGAACAACTATCACCAGTACTTCCCTTTGGCAAACTGGTAGGCACTAGGACCCAGGCGGAGCACTGTACAACAAAGAAGGTCTGGCATGTTGAGTTCTGTGGTAGAGGAATTCTGAGGAATTCTGAGACATAATTAATTTGAAATCCCCACCCTTCACTCCAGTTTCCCTGGTAGATTGGTTTTATCTCAGCGATTTGCAAAGTAGAACACACTTGGCTGAGTTGTAGCACATCAATTGTATTTTTCTCAAATAGCTATTGCTACTCCTCCCATTCAAATCCATCAGCTCCTGCTTTTGCAATGTCAAAACAGTCAAGCTGATCAATATATCTGGCTATATTCCCAGATGGAACTGTTTGTGCACAGAGCATAGTTATTTGTAATTCTCTTTGCTGGTTTTTAAGGTACCAGATGATCAAAGAAACAATACAAGCACACCCAGAAGAGAAAATGCTCTAACTATTTGTAGAGAAACTTGGATCATATTAGATTTCTTGCATGCATAGAAGATATGCTCTTTCTATTTATAAAAAAACATGCTTATTACTAACAGCTTTCCAATGGGCATGGCTTAACAGCACACCCAAATTGTGCAGTTTAGAGAGCCAGCAAACTACTGAGTTCAAATTTTCTCAGATTTTCTCAATTTCTAGTTAATGTTTCACAGTATCAAGAACTTCTTGTACCAAGAAGTTGGAAAGGTAATTGTTGGATGTGTTGTAAGGTTACTATCTATGTTGATCACCTGTTATAGCTGCTGAAATAGATTCCAGAAAGTGAACTTTATTTAGAAACATTACTAATATTTATTTGAACACAGGATTTATTGGGTCTGAGAGTAAACTGTAAAACCAAGATATGCTTGCAGGGCCAGCCTAAGCAATTACATCCAAGTTCTTTGACCTCAGTAGACTTAGACAAGTGTGACACTACTTGGGTTTGCACTTGACAAGTGTCCCAAAGCTTAGTGAGCTTGTGTTTCTGGAATTTTGAGAAACGTCAGTGGTTTCTACCACAAGATGGCTGCCACAAGGGCAGAGCTGATCACAAACGCCACGAAGCTCTGAGCCCGGTGCCATCCTACAATACAGATAGCTGCTTCTGAATGGGCACTGCTTGCAGATGCAATGGGCATGTCCCTTGGGCTCTTGTAAAGCACTGCCTGCATTAGGAACTATGAGGAAAGTCAGAACAGATTCTGCTTGACTTCCAGAGAAAGGGGAAGATTTGGTCACTGAATGGCCACAGTGACAGGTTTCTAAGCCTAGAGCAAGGAAAAAATCTATGACCAACCCAAGGGCGCACCCAGGACATGGCTGCCTGCTCAGCTCACTATTTATCACCTAGCTGTTCAATTCCATTCAAGACCTTTGGGTTTTATTCCCAAGACTCAAGTAACAAACTAATTGGACATCTTTGCTTGAATCTTAACTGTCCCACATACTTAACACTGTTGAGGCTTAATTTGCCCCCAGGGAACTTAGGCCCTTTCCCCAGCTCCCTTCACCACTAATCTGCTTTTTCTCATGTAGTATTCAGAGAGACTGACTCTCTTTGTGTCTCAGCCTATTGCAAAATGGTTCCAAAAATGAAATATCAATTAGAGTTCCTTGACAATATAACTTCAATAAAAATACATCTAGATACAGCAGGACATGGTAGAAATTCAATACTTTACAATCATTTATCACTAATCTTTGAAGTCTTGAAATGAGGATTGATTCAACCCAATGTCAGTGCCTGGCAGAATTTCCCCCACCTTTTGCCAGCACTGAGAGATATCATCCCACCATCTTGTGTGCTTAAAAATAAATATCCTGCTGGGAAAATCTGCCACCATTTAAGCCCTAGTTATGAGGGCCTGCAAAGGAAGGACAAGCTGCTGCGAGGCGGTTCGCTTTTCACTTCCACCCTTTTGGAAGCGGACCTGCCGCCAAGTCTTTCTCTTCTACTGCTTATTGATTAATTTTGCTTTCAATGCCTATTTGGGCTTCAGCTATTTAACGTTTTATGACTTGAAAACTGAAACTATATATTATCTATTGCTCTAGAAATTTACACTGCAAGGTGATAGAAAAATCACATACCTAATTTTAGACACTGAAAATGATACTATTTCTTCAATCACCCACCCAGTTTTGAAGTGACTACTTCTCTTTTGTAACCGAAAGGGCTGCTTCCTTCCATACGAATGACAGCTGGGAGTTGGATGGCTTGACAGCAGAAAGGTTGCAGACCCAAGTAACTCAAAGCTCATTCTGTGTCTGTTGCTTTTCAACATCTGCACTTCAGGAGCAGACTCGCCCATTTAAGGAAGCTGTGCATAGAACCATTTTGCCGGATCACGCTCTTTATTTCTACCTACTTCTGACTATATCAATTGACTTCCCATTGCAACTTCCCCCCCCCCCCCCAACAAAACCCAAATGAACAACCAAATGCACTGAACAAAAGGAGGAGGATGAATTTTACTAGGAAAGGAGGACACAGTGACATTTTTATTGTGATAAATATGAGATCAAAAGTTTATTTAGGTCATACTGAAAGTGGTTGTGGGTTCTACAGTTAATGTATGGTGTATAGTGTTTTTAAAAAAGGCAGAATCAGATAATGTTTCCAAAGCGCATTGCAAGGGAATCTACAGATCGATCTTGCTTACACAAAATGTCAAAGTAACTTTAATTTCAATTTATATTTTGAGTACAGTAGCTTGCAGCAAGCATTTCCCCAAGTGCTCAAGATGGATCAATATTTGTGAAAAAAATCTAGTTTTCGCAGCATGATGGCCTTTGAGACATAAAAATAGTCAATGTCCATTGCCACCAATATTGATAGTTTATGGAACAAGATAACAGAAGCATCATCAAAATCACTCAGGAAAAATAACTTCATTTCTGGTGAACACAGAGAAACAGAAATGGCCTTAGTTGCCTCAGCTGCTGTCTTATGCTGGGGAGGAGTGTTAAGTCCAATCCTCACTTCACTTCACATCACCAAACCCAACGCAACCCCAAATCCATTTTACTCACCAGTCCTTCCCTTTAGCATCCATATACATTTTAACCTCCTGTAGAATCTCTATTCCCTTTCTTTCCCAGTAAGCTTTTCTACTTGAAAGCCTAGCAAAGTTATTCCAGTACTCACCATACTAAAAAATCACTAACTATACACACAGCTCCTCTCAAATGATAGTGCCCCCAAAAGCATGGACTTATGGGCAAATCCTAAACATGTCTACTCAGACGCTAAGTCCCATCACATTTGAGGGGACTTGACACCTGCTGAGAGTGCTTAGGACTGCAGCCTTAGTCTGCAGGCTCTTCGTAGTGCGCGTACCCACTAGCGTAGGTTCTTCCTAAATTCAAGCCGCTAAACAAGCCAGAAGCCTCCATTTCCAAATCCTTCCCTCCTTCCTCATGGTCATCATCTTCATCATCATCCTCTGCTTCATATTCATCGTAGTCCTCATCGTGATCGCCAGCATCTCCATCTTTGCTAGTGGAGAGGTTCTTCCAATAGGCATCGTAGCCAGAAGCCCCGTCGGCGTCCTCACCTCCTGTCTGTCGGCCAAATCTGAGCGACCGTGCTGCAGAAGCAAACGGCAGAAGTTTTCACGCTGACATTTTGCCTGCAATTTTTTTTACTATCCAGCATAGGGAGTTTGTAGTAATGCTTACAATACTGTAACAAGATTGCCATATGCTTATTTCCACATAATTCATAGTCATAATTAGTCACTGATGCAGCAAGAAATATTCTAGAAAGCATATATTACAAAAAGGAACCCGAGAACAACTTGGATATCTGAAAGCACGGGCAAGTGGCCAACCACACAGCTCCTCTGTCAGAATGGCAACGGCCAAACATTCCTCTGGCTCCAGATCCCACTGTGACTTACAGTACAAAATTTGAGGCAGAGGCCGCAGCAGAAAGGAACAGCCACACTCCACAAAATCTACGGATGGTTAGTCACACACCACTATTTTATTTATTGAAATCATTTATAGTACTTGCCTTCCTCCACAATAGGGACTCAAGAACATACGGTAAACCCCTAGCATTTTTTAAAATTTTATGTATTTATTTTAATTTGGTTGTCTGCTGGACAAAATGTATCCCTTTTTTTAAAAAAAGGATGTTTCTAACTAATAAAGCATTCAGAAGTCAGGTTGCTCCAGATGAAGGAACCAGTAAAATAACAGGTTCAATGGAAAAAATGCTCCCCCTCAGGTCTTGAGATGAGTGAACTCTTTCCCTCTCAAATTGTAATTGGGTTCCCAGATACAAACATTATGGTCAAATCCCTGATCATTTACTTCCTATTTCCCCAAAACCTCAGCATGAAACAGATATGCATTACGAAAATGCTTATTATGTTGCAGCTGAGAGAGAGAGGAACCTCACCCCCTGCCCCCCAGGGTTGTTTCCCTCAAGCTCTGCATGGTATGCCTCCTTCCTCATCAACAGGCTGCAGTGAGCCTTCTGCACGGAAACTTACTTGACATGCTCAGGTCTTTGGTCTCCTGCGTTTCATGCCCACACTTTGGGCAGGGAGGCTCATGTCCTTTCTCGTGTTTGAAAACCTTGCTCCGGGTGTGTTCATCACAGAAACAAGCCTGCAGGAAATAAACAGCGGGAAAAGGAAAATACAAGAAGAAAATAAGCTGTTGCAAGCCCCCCCACTCACCTCAAAAGGAAAAAGAAAGAAAGATCTCAATAGACTGCTGAGGAAGAGTGGAGTGATGATCGGATAAGTACATAATTTACTTCAGGGATCCTCAACATCGCACTTGTGGGTTACCATAGAGCCCACCTACCATATTAGAAACTGTGCAGGTGAGACTTTTTGAGATCTTTATGACATAATGCAGACAATGCTTTCACCTGTGCAAATAGCAGAGTGATATTCTAAAAATATAGTGGGAGTTGATTCTGACCTAGCTGGAACTTCTGTTGAATTAATCATTTCTTCCCAATTTAAATATATTTGGATAATTCAGGTGGAAGTTCATAGCATCACTACATCACACTTTGTTCACTTTTCAGAAATCATTTATGTTCTTATCAAAACCTAGCTGAACACATTTGCTGAATACGTGTGAAGGGAACTGAACACTTGTGCAGGGAACTCTCACCAGCCCTTCGGCACTAACTGTCATTGCTATAGGTAAGAGTGCAGGTTAAAAATATCTGTGCTCATGAGAGAAGAACTCATGAAAAGGGACAGCCAGTAGACAAAGCATTTTTTCCTTCTTGCGTGAGTTAGAAGCCTACAAAACAAAGACAGATAGTGCCAGGTGAGAGTTTTTTCACTAGATCAATATGTATACTTATTGTGTGTATATACAAGAAGATATTTCTAAGAAATATATTAATTTTTAAAAGGTATTGCATTAAGCAGAGCTGCTGCCTGAAATGTTGAAAACCTACTATCAGAATTATGCATAACCTCATTCCCCAACATTTTGTGGTTGGTTCCATTTCCTGTGAGAGCCATTCCGTGGCCTTGCCCCTCAATCACCCTGTGTCAGAACTGCAAAGGTACCCACAGGCTGAAAAAGGCTTAGAGATACTTGATTTGCCTAGTAACGTCACTTAAGCCACCATGATATTCCTTCTGGAATAGTGGAAAAGAAGGAGGCAATCAGCAGTTGCACTGAGACATTTCAAAGGTACACAAACTAACAGAGCATCCCTACAATGAGTTATTCTAAACTAATTCCATTTATTTCAGGGGGTGACTCTGCACAGGATAATACTGCAAGACACCCGCAGGGAAAGGGAGTGTGTTTATGGCAGATACTCAAGACTTAAATCCAGCTAACCTATAGCCCTGTGGTGGCAAACCTTTGGAACTCCAGATGTTATGGACTACAATTCCCATCAGCCCCTGCCAGCATGGCCAATTGGACATGCTGGCAGGGCTAATGAAACCGGTAATCCATGGCATCTGGAATTATAAGGATTGCTCGCCACCACTGCTATAGCCTATATGCTTCACCCAGGTGAAGTAGAATTCCTTATTGACACCTCCTTCATATTAGTAAACACCTATGGGGGGCGGGGGAGAGCATTCTAATCCAATTCCCCCTCAGTCACTGAAACCGATTCTTTGAACTGAGCAACGTGATGTGCGAAAGAACAGAAAATTCATGGGACATAGTGAACAGATACTAATTTTCTTAAGAGTCAGCTCATCCTATTGGATGTGGTCTGTTTCTCTAAATACCCTTATTTCTTAAATAAAAAATAGCTGGAGAAACCTATTTTTTTATTTAAGAAATAAATACATCCACTCCAAGGTAATTTCAATTACAGCTGCAATTTTTGAAACTCTTACTATCAAGATCAGAACATCTCTTCTTGTTTTTTTGGTTGAGAATGCCCCAAAATTTTCTACAGAGCTCAGCCAGCATAATAATGACTCTTCATCCCAATCACAACGGCACAAGCAGATTGGTGAGGAAGAAACCCAGGAAAGATCAAACATTTCATGTATTGAATACAAGGAAAGCAGATTCAGAAATTCTGGGTTAGGGAAGTCCAAAGAATCCAGAATGGAGGTACATTGATCAAAGTATGATAGGAGAAGAACACACATCGTTTATTTTTGGGGGGGGGGGAGCAGATTTTTGATGTATTGTAGAGAAAGAAATGATTAAAAACTGCTTGCATCTCTAAAGTACAAGAGCAGGGAACTCAGTACATCTACTTTAAAATGTTTTTACCTTACAACGGAGACATGAGTGTTGCCCAAGTCGATTGCAGGAAACACCTATTAAGCGAGACAAAATGTATGCTTGAATAATGAGATTTTATAACTTTTCTTTTTGCTTCTGCTTTCTAAACCAAGGTCGACTATACAGTTCAATGGATAGCCTCAGGCTTTCCATGCTGCGCCTCTTCCAAGTACAAGGAAAATGGATGCTTAGTCTAAGAAATGAATAAAAAATCATAATGATATTCTTATACTGGTTGGATCCAACACTACACTTTCTCTTCTACATTGAGCTGAAGGCAGTCTCTTGATTACACTATCAGTCTGTACAACAAAGGAAAACAGCAAAATTGGATTTTTAATAAAGGACGAGGATGGGAGACAGGAAGTACTGGAGATACTGAAAACGACATCAGGAGAACACAGTGGTCATATGGCTGGCACTCGTGCAAAAAGCACCTTGAACCACAAAGAGCAGGATCAGTCCACAAAAGGATTCCAGCTACAGCATATACAACCCTGCCCAATGACACCACATGCAGGGAGCAGGTGTGGCTCACAGGTATAAGCTTTGAATGATGAAGGACCCCAGGTTCAGCTCATCTCCAATTAAAGGATCGGGAGCAGTTACTGGGAAAGACCCTTCTCTGTTTGAGAACTTTGTAGAGCTGCTGCCAGAATAAACAGCAAACTAGACAGAACAATAAGGTGCCTTTATATGATCCAAGTTACTAACGTCTACACAGCAAAGGGTTATAGAATGTAACAGTGTCCTCTCACTGATTCCACACCCTTGGAAATGATTAAGACAACAGTCCAAGAGGCTTTCAATCCACATACATCAGCTGGGTGAAAACACTGAGCTGCCTTATACTGAATCAGATCAATTGACTGACCATGGCTGTCCAGGGGCATAGACAGAGTCCTCTAAAGGCATGGGATTCCAGAAAGAGTTAAAAACAGATCACATTTCATAAGATATTTGGGGGAACTGCTCACATTTAAAGGTCTCAGCTTCCAGAACCTGGCAGCTGGCCTGATGTTCAGGCGCGGTCATCGCCGCAGAGGAAGTTATGCCGGTAGAAGCAGCGGAATATTCAGCCAGGACCTAGCGGGCTCAAAAAAGCAAGAATGGCTGGCGCAACAAAAACCCGGAAGCCAGTCTCCATTACATTGTGCTGGCAACCAGAGACCGGCGCAATTTCGCGGGCTGCGTGCTTAAAACCTGGCGCGGCCATGGCGGCATGGTTACGGCGCTGGTAGCACCGGGGTCACCGGCGCTTGCCGAAAGAGCCTTGTTGGGAGCCGTTTTCCACAGCTTTAAAGGAATCTACGGAGCAACTCTGGTTCGACATATCCACTCCCCTTTTCTTCCAGCGTTGGGAGGCGGAGGCGCCGGGCAGGGAAACCCCCATGCCCGATGGAGCAGGCAGTCACTTGCACTGTGGGACACAGGGAGGATGGCGGCCGCAGCCTGCCTGGTGCCATCGCCTCTCGCGCTGCAAGAGGCAGCAGCGCCAGGCGGGGAAACCTCCTCTGCCTGATGGAGCAGGCAGTCGCCTGCTCCGTGGGGCAGAGGGGGGATGGCGGCTGAGGGGATAGCAGAAGGGGGATGGCGGCTGCTCTGGAGGGACACGCCTATGCTACCCTCTAACCTCCTGGGGTTGGAGGGTAGCGTGGGCTTGTCCATACAGCCCTCCAGAGCAGTGCGGGAAGGAGAGGTGAGTGGAGGGGACATGAAAAGCGATGCCCTCATGCATGGTGCCGCCTCTGGTTCCGCCCCTCGACTCACTTTTCCTTCCAGCGCTGCTCTGGAGGGCTGGAGGGACACGCCCACGCTACCCTCCAACCTCCAGGCCACATGGAGCTGCAGTATAAGGCTGAAAGAGCCGCATGTGGCTCCAGAGCCCCAGGTTGCAGACCCCTGTGGTAGCACTATTAAGAAATGCATTTTCAATGAGATCACAGTTGGCTACTGGTCTTATCCAACTCTAGACCTATTTGACCTGAGCTTTATTTGCTTAGAAAATTTGTATATCACTTTTCAAAACCTGCTTGAGGCGGCTCACAACTGAAACAATAAAATACCAACAACAAAAAAAGTCCATAAAAATATGACAAGCTAGCAAAAGCAGTAATCTAGAATGACAGTGAAAAAACAAGCCCTCAGGTTCAAAGAAGACCATGAAACAACCAAAAAAGGTGGATTCCCACCAAACCACGCTCGGTTAAAAAACTTATTCTGGCTTGGTGCCGAAAGGAAAGTAAGGCAGGTGTCAAAGGGGAGGGCATTCCAAAGGTGAAGCACCACTTTCAAAAAAACCACATCTCTTGTTGCCACCCACCTCAACTCAGCCGGCACGGGCACAAACAGCAAGGCTTGAGAAAAAAAGATCTTAAATGGTGGGCAGGATAATACCAATTTAGGTAAAACAATTGTGAAGCAGAGACCAACTTGGCATGGTCCTGAATACAGTGAGTATCATCTGACCAATAATGTATAAATACTAGAAAATATTTTTATTTCTTTTGGTGAATATGGGCTACAATAAGTTAAATATCAAATAAATCAGCAAGAGCAAAAAGAAAACAAATATAACAAGTTAGCTAGTAAATAAGTCAAATATAACAAGTTAGCTAGTAAATAAGTCAAAACATTTATTTCACTTTGTTGTCATCAACTAACCGTGGTCCCAGACTCCTCTCTCACACTCAATGCACTCTGCATCTGCAAGAGGGCAGATACAAGCATGTGTGCTGAGGCACTTCCTACCATGGCAAACCCAGGCTTCACAGAAATCACAAATAGCCCCCTGCAAAACAAGGTGGGAAAAATTATTGTGGATCTTGGCTGACCTCTATTGAATAGCATTCTGCTTAATGAGTAACATTTATTCATTTCAAACAGCCAGTGACTGGACACATTTTAAGGCAGAGTTCGGAAATCTGTACAGAATTAAAAACTAACCCGGCATTTCCCAACATGCTTCATATTCTCATAATTAAGTCAGCAAATGCCTAACATTAAAGTTAAATTACACCAATTTCAACAGAATTATTTATTTAAAAAAACTGAAATGTAGCCAAAGGGTAATCACTCACATCTGTGGTGATATTTTTATCTCAAAAATAACATAATTTTTTGTGTGTAAACACATGTTCCTAATTTCTTCTGTTGATGAAGGTCTTGATTTTTAGTGAAGGCAGGTGCTGAATACCTACTTAAGATGGCAAAGGGCATGGAAATAAGAAATCTAACTTTAAAGTCAAATGAGATCAAATTAAAATACCCAACATCACATCCTCAAGTCCCAGTCTCCACTTACACATACTAGCTTAAGATGGATTGGACTATTAACAATCTATTTACGTCTATCCTATTTATTCTTGTAAATTTACCCTTCTATAAGTTCAAAATCAATTCTATTCCTCATTCAAACAATTCAACGCTCGGTTTAAAGGTAACAGAATTCATCTGCTGGGACTCCATGCTCACACAGTGTCTCGGCTAAGCTAGGCTGTGCTTTAGTTTGCACACCAGCAAAACATGTGTGAGGGTTCTTTGTGCTAGAGACAAAGCTACTTTACAAGGATTGAAACAGCCTGGAAACCCCACAACACCCCATTGAAGCATGGTTTCAAGAAATGCTGAGTGCATGCCAAGTCAAAGCCTTGCTAGCCGTGCCTCTGAATTGGACCAATCTGTTAACCTAGCCAGCAACTAGCACATTACCGCCCTTCTTGAAATATTTGGATCTGAAGTCCAACATCTGGATTTGCAAAACTTTGGCTGAAATCTAGCCCCCACGTTACTGATCTGGACCCTGAGGGGGTGGGAGAAGAAATTTGTGTGTTATTGGGTCTCCAGTGAGATAAACCAGGGATCTTTTGTCCATCTATATGGAGGTTTTATTCCTATGTGATATTTTACAAAAAAGCAACATGGACCAACTGATTCAAACTAAATGAAACATTTATTTGCTACCACTCAGATATACTACTAGAGAGACACTAAAAATTTCCCCTAACATTTAAGACCCTGACTACAACTACACAAGTAAAGCCCCCCCCCCCCCAAAAGTTTGTATAAAGAAAACCCTCTCCATCCCTATAAACACACACACAAAACTAGGAAAGTGGGAAAAGGAATGAGTGGGGAAGAGGCAGAGATAGGGAAGGGAAAGTGGATGATATACAACTTGATCCAAGGGAATGATAAGCTGAAATTTTCAGGGAGTCCATAAGGCAGAAGTCCTATAGAAAGGAGCCTGCAAAGTTGTTGCAGGGGTGACCAGCACACACTGCACAGACCTGGGCTAGTCCCTTTGTGGGGGAAAATTCCATAGTTTGACCTGGGAGCTGACTTTCCCTAGCTAAGAATTGGTTCAAGAAATAAAGTTTGAATTTGACTGGGCAGTTTGAGGGTAAATTCCCCAAAATTCAGCTGGAAGAGTCAAAATGACACATGCCACTCCAAGGTGAGGTCACTGATGGGTTTAAATGTCTTCTTGATAGCTCCTTTTGAGCAGACTGAATATGAGGCTGCCTTTATCAATAGCTGGATTGACTTAGTGACACTTAAGGGTTGGCCAACTGTCAATAGCAGGAAATGGCTCACACTGACATGGTAAGGTTTCCTGGGGGGCAAGCAATATGATCCTTTTATTAATGCCTTGGAACTGGAAGGTATCCTGCCTCCATGCTGGAGTGCACTCTGGACATGGCAATACAGATGCATTTTCTGAAACTCACATCAAGAAAATCCTCATTGCACCTTTCACTCTTTCAAAGGGGAGGGGGTGCCCTTTAGAAAGAGCTTAGAGAAGACAGGGAATTAAATTAGTGTCTCAACTGAGGAGAGGAAATGGGCCTTAGACACAATTAGGCTGTTTTTCAACTGATTTCACACATTCCCAGTTACATCTGGAATGGCCAAATGATTCCACATTTCACTTTTGCACAGGTAGTGCAAAAATGACAATGCTACAACAAATTAGTCCACTTATCATGTATCTTAAAAGGGATTATTGTTTGCGTACATACCACCATTGCAAGACCAGTGCTGTATACACCAGCATGTTTTATGACACAATCTGAAGATTTCATCATACATTTTGTTTTCCCTGTTACAAAAGAAAAAAGTACTTATATTAAAATAAAGTGCACAGAAATACCATTAACTGATTTCATGTATTTTCATCCCATCCTTCCTCCAAGAACTACAGGGGGGTGCACATTATTCTCCCCTCCTCCACTTCACCCTTATAATAACCCCTTAATAGTACTAGAATAAATCATAGCAGATAATTTCATCTTTCTCGAGTGTCTGGCTGAGAAAAATGCTCAGAATCAAAATGAAATCTCTTCAGTGATTGGGGATATTATAAAGGCTGAAGAGGGTTCTGGGATATCATGGATCAATTTTAGTTTTATAGTATCACATCAAAATAACTGAAATAAGGAAAAAATGGTTTGGATCCTATGTTGAGCGAGCAAAAAGCAATTAGGGGCAAAGATCTTTCCCGCCTCCTCCTTTCCTGGAAATCTCCTGAGGCCTTCCAATTGCTGGAGGTTGTAAGAGATGTATTTATAAAACAACTCATTAATGGTAGGAGGAGTAAATGAAAAGAGAGGGCTAGGAGAAACTACCTCTGTTTCACTCTTGCACACACAAAATGTGAACGACATTCACGGCAGAAGAGGGGGATGAGGAGACTTCCCCCAGTTCCTGCTTATCCCTGCAGCCCCCCCCCCCCCCGTACTTCTTAGTCCACACAGATCTCACAAGCAGCATCAATGTTCTGAAAGTCTGAGGGAAAAGCTAGAGGAAAGCCAGAAGGATCAATATTCACAAATTACTGAGGAGTTCATAATATGGCACCAGGGAACAAATTCAATTTCCCCCCATCCCCACCCCCCACTGTTTCTCCAAACAAAAAATGTCCAAGCACTATGTTAGATCCATAGACAGAACACAAAGACATCATCCCATAATACCTAAAGAATCAATACCATTAATTAAAAGGATATGATCAGATGACAGTGCTAGATACTGTTTGGAATACTGTTGGGGATAAATAGGAACTGAGCAATAAAAAGTGTACACTTACCACATTGTGCACAGATGGGTAACTTCTGAACTGAGCTACAAAAGTAGCAAAATGCTCTATTTTTCTGCCGCCTGTCAGAACAAAACAGGTCAAACAAGTTCTTGAAGAAAATATGTTCTTAAGAAGTAGCATTTAAAAAAATAATGAACAAAACAATATTTACCTTTGACATTTATCACATTCCTGTAAAAGAAGTACATAGATATTTTACTGAAATGTATTGTAAGAAATTCCATCAACCCTAGATTTAAACAAATTAAATTAACTGTTTTCAGTACAATGCTACCAGAGCTTCTTGAGCTTACCAGCACAAGCTGAACCAATGGAAGATTTCACCTTTGCCTTCATGCAAAAGGTAAAACAATAATTTCACTCTGAAATGTCAGCTGAGTGTGCTGTCTAAATTGGCAATTTACAGGATCCTGGATGCAGTACAAAATGTTACGCTTCGATCATATCCAGAATAGAGACAGCAATTTATTTGGTCCATTCTGCATTTTTATGAGACTAGTAAGAAGCTGCCATTTCATGTTCTAAAGGAGGGGTTCCAAATGTGATGTGCAAAAGTGCCTTTGTGCCCACTGAGTCCTTTTACAGCACTTTCCAAATGTTCTTAGAAAGTGGGTGGGTGTAGGTTTCCGATTGTCCGTCAACAATTTTTTATGTGTCTTTGGCAGTAGCTGGCAGCACATCTTAAGAATCTTCATCAGGTGACTTAAGGTGAACTTAGGGTAAAGGTATACACGCAAGAAAATACTTTTAAACAATAAGTTCATGTAAAATGGCATCCTGTTAAGTAGGGCTTCTGCTTGAAACGGTGAAGAGGTGAATTCTAACCGTTTCTGCTTGAAACGGTTAGAATTATGGATGACCTCACTCCCCGACATTGATGACTGGCTCCCCCTCTGGTGGCAGTTATATTGTGGTTGGCTACAGCACCCTGTGTCAGAACTCTAAAGCTGCCCACAGGTTCAAAAAGTTTGGAGACTCCTGCTCTAAACTGACTCATTTTTTTAAAAAGAAAAGAGTATTTTGTTATACAGTTCAAAAGTTCTTTCTCCATGTCCACAGGACCATTATGTGGATTAGTTTTGTGTTTTATTATTTTTATTAGTATGTAGCCCGTTGAGCATGCTTTTGTAAGCCACTTTGTAGGTCTACTTATGTGAGGAAAGGTGCTTAAGAAACATTAGTAACATTTAATAAAAGTATGTCATGTCTGACCTAAGAGACCTCCTTCACGTTCACTGCAGTTCTCACAGAACTGAGTGTGAGGGATCTGAGGTGTGCTAAGCAGCCAAGTTCCAGGTTTGTGGAAGCCTGGAACTCAAATAGCAGGGCTGAAAAGGATCGCTGTCTGCAACCTTAGAGCATGTGGCCTCTCACTGCACCCAATACTCAGCTAGAGGGACCAGCTGTCTGATGGTTTAAGGCATCTTAATACATTCACAAAAAAAGAAGGACAAGAATTTTTGCTTCAAAGAAAAATAATAATGATCTGATTGTGTTTTGGGGGGCATATGAATTATTTTAAAAGATTTGATAAGATGCAGTGTTTCTTGCAAGATCACAAGCTTACTGAAGGTAGCACAAGAGTTTCTTTAAAATCTTCCATCACCTCCCTCCCTCAACATTAAAAAAAGATAAAAAGATATTTTAAAACCAATGCTTCAAGTTTAGCACTTCACAACTTCACAGAAAGAAATGCACGCTGTTAGATTACCATTGAAGCATTGCAGGGATGTTTTGCCAAATCTACGTTGCCTCTCGAAGCTCTTATCTGCTTTTCACGTTCTTTGCGATTTTCAGCCTTCTTGCGAGCACCTGTCTTCTTTTTAGGCATCCTTCACTCTCTGGAAATGAAACAGTTCCTTTGTCAGAATCCAGGATGTGAAATTATTTAATTGGTATCCTATAAAAAAGGTCCCATCTCATTATTTTGAACACAATCCATTCTTCCTTTCCAGCATATTTTAAAGCACTGACCCAATATGCTCAAGAGGGAAATGTAAAATGCTCATTGCATCAGAATCCCTATGTTAGCCACTCAACTCAACAGCCTCTAAATAGAAAAGAGAAAATAAAGATTAAAGATGTGGCTGGCCAGGGCACTCAGACAGATCACAGGCAGATTTTGAACACAGGGATGTTATTGTAAAGAGAGTATAATGAGAAGGTTCTCAGACAGTCTGAAGAGTACGCAGTCAAATCCTGATACCAGTTCTAGAAACAGACAAAAATACCCTCAAAGAAATAGAAGCCCTTATGAATTGAAAAGTCAGTCCTAGCGGATGACTGAGGTTTTTTTTAAAAAAAAACTAGAGCTAAGTGGGTTGAATCCGATGGATTTTTCCACCAACAACAGCACCTTCCTCCAGAACAAAGAGCCTTCCCGCAACAAAAGAGGCTGTTCCACAGCAGGAAGAGCTTCTTGTGTTACGGGAAAGCACCTAGCGCCAGAGAAAGATGCTATGCCATTAGCAGAACTAACCTCTAGGATCCAGCACAGGTATGATTTGAACCATTGTTTATGAAATTTTGGACTCAGCCCCACTCTCCCCAACAGCTCTGCAGGACTAATACAACTCTTCCTCAAATAACTGGCATCTTTTTCAATAAAATAAAGGCAGCAGCCATCCTTTAACAGATTTCTGAAATCATTGAGTCCCAAGCTGCTTATTAGAGAGCTGGGACTTAAGCACTATCCAGAACATCCCAGCAACTGTTTTCAAGGTGGATTAGGGACAGGAGAAAAAGCTCTTGAAGCAAGTGGGAAATGCCCGGCAAAACGGCTAGATTTCCTCTTAACAAGGGGGCCTGCATTGTCCCGCCATTTTCACATCATTCCAAGAACCAGTTACACTTCCACAATTGCGCTGTTTCTATTTATGGAGAGTGAATGTCATCCAACACTTAAACACCTCCTGTAAAAGTCAATGCTTGACATTTCATTGTTGCTCAAAACATTTGCAGGTTATCTTTACTCAAACTGATTAATGACACAGTCTCGGCTATATTGTTAAAGATTGCTATTACAGATGATTAGTAACAGTAAATCATTTCCAGCAGAAAGGCCTGGAAGCCTTTCAAAAAAATTTTCATGTTACTATAAAATTAGTTCTCTGCATTTGAGAGTTTTACTGTGAGTGGTAACCCCCACTTTGAATTGGTAGCCCTCCCCATGGCAATCTTTATATAAGAATGTAAGAGCAGCTGTGATGGATCAGACCAATCACCTATCAAGCCCAGAATCCGGCTTAACTTACTAGCCAACCAGATGACTGGTACTCAGAAGGTTACTGCTTCTAAACATAAAAGTTCCATTTGCTAATCATGTTGTAACCTATACCCACTGATGAACCTATCCTCCTCAAATTTGTCTAATGGCCCACAGTATTTCCTATGGTAATGAATTCTTCAAGCTGATTACTCTTTATGAGTGTCTGCCCAGAATCTATGCCCAGTAATTTCAGTGAGTGCCCATGCGTGTTATGGGACAGGGAGAGAAAGTTTTCTCCATCCACTTTCTTCTCCTCATGAATAACTTGCTCAACCTGCTTCATGCCATCTTCCCACTGAACAAAAAGGCTTTTCTAGCCTCTTCTTGTAGGGAATACATTCCTTTGCTTCGGTCATCCATCTCTGTTTATTTTCCAGCAAAATCTTTTTTGAGATAGTGTGACCAAAACTTTACACTGTATTCCAAAAGAAGTCATACCACAGATATGCACAAAGATATATGGCTGTTTTGTTTTCAATCCTGCTGTTAATAAGCCATATAACAAAATGTGTGTTTTTTCCACTGTTACTATACACTAAATTAACATTTTCATGACCCCAAATTCTCATTCCTTCTCAACCACTGACCATTCAGCACATATTAGACTTTCACCCAAATTTGCATTTCTTCACTTATTCATGTTCAACCTCATTTGCCATGCTGTCATCTGCTCACCCAGAAAGAGTCTCTTGAAGGTCTTTGAAATCAACTTTGGTTCTTACTATCTTGAATGCAAAATATCAACACACTTACTCTCAGCATAGAAAGACGAAGGGTTATACTCGATTCATCACTGTTGCTGGAAAAGCAAGTTAAAGCAACTAGTGCTTTTTTGAATTTATTTAGTCCACAAGATGATTCCCTTACCTTGACCAAGTGATCTGACTACTTCGATTTACACCACAGTAACACCAAGGCTAGACTACTGTGATGCATTCAACATTTTTTTCTGGTGACCCCCTAGTGAGGTTTTCAAGGCAAGAGATGTTCAGAGGTGGTTTTACATTGCTGGTCTCTGCATCACAACCCCAGTATTCCTTGGAGGTCTCCCATCCAAACACTTGCCAGGGCTGACATTTCTTAAATCTGTTGAGATTTGGCTAGCCTGAGCCATCCAGACCAGGGTTCACACTCAACATAGGCATTCTTTTAAGTCAGTTGGGAAATTCCAGAATGCTACAGCTTGGTTATTATCAGGATGCTGCTGTGATTATTAAATGTCACAGCACTGTTTGACACTGCCAATTATGTTCTTTTAACCCACAGCCTTGCTGGTTCAGGATTACCTGGGCTGGTCTCATGTCTACAAGACTGGGGGCATAGGGTAGCAAAGGGGGAAAGAGCATTACCACAGCACCCTTGGGGTGTTGAGTCCCTTAGGAGCCAATCCTTTCCCTCATGATATTTAATCTCATGATATTTTACCTCTCCCAGTTAGTCCAAAATTTCAGACACAGCTGACATCCATATGCTGACGATACCCAGTTATATCTGTCGATGGAGGGTTGGCTGGACAGTGTACCAGATATATTGGCCAGGTGTCCGGGGGTGAAATGGTTGAAGAAGAACTAATGCAAATTCTGTGGCTGGGCCAGGTAGTTTCAGGGTTGGTGTGCAGTTTGCTAAATTAGGCAGAGTGGCCCACCTATAACCACCATCAAGAGCTTGGGTGTGACTCAGGGGGATTCGCTGGCAGATGATGCAGTGATGGCTATAGATGATGCAGTAATGGCTACCTGTGTATTCAGAGACAGCAAACCTCTGAATATCATTGTCAAGAGACAATATCAGGGAAAGCCCTCAGTCTCTATGCCCTGTTGCTGGATCTCCAAAGAAACTGACTGGCCACTTCATGAGATAGGATGCAGGACTGGTCAGAACTAACAGGGCTCTTCTTATGTTCTTGAACCATATTGTATTGTTTACTGGATGTGCCACTATATTTGACTTACACTGTGCAAGCCACCTTAAGTCTCAATAAAAAAAGATGGACAATAATTAAGGTAAACAAATAATTTGGTGATGGGCATCTTATTAAGATGAAAAAATTTCTCAGCCACAAACCCCTCTTTATTCCACGTGTTATCAAAGATGGAAAATCTATTTTTAATACAGAAATGATGATAGAAATGCTATTATTATTCATTACATTGCACCTTCTTTAGAGACTTGTAATGTACTAGCAGTTATTAAACAAACTAAAAACTTGCAACTCGGCACCCTTCAGGGCTTTGTCACAGAGCACATTTTCAGGGCTAATTCTCAGTACTAAATATATGAACTAATCATTGAAAGTATGTGTAAGAATAAAACACCATTTTACCATTGAGGACCTGTGGCTATTTTCCATGAATTTGGGAATAATTTAGAACAATTCTGGATCAGAGGTGATCACCTGAAAATATATACCACAGTAAAAGCAAATGGCAACAAACAGAGAGAAGTTCAGTGTCAAAAGTAGTCAGAGGTGAGCCGAATGTGTATTAATTCATACGGAAGAATGAAGTAGCAGGATGCTGCAGTGGTAGAACAGACTATGCCACTTCAAAGTGCATGAAAAACTCCATACAAGCAGAAAACTAACATTGTAGAAAAAAATGTTCTACCTACTATCTTGTGCTGGCTTCCCATTTGCTCAGAATTTTTAACACAGGGAAGCATTCCAAACAAATGCCAGCATCCACCTAAAAGTCTGAAGAAGTGCAATTCATTTTGTCACCTCATTCTTTTGCATGGGTACACCAGGCCAAAGATCAGATAACATTACAGCTTGCACAGTAGTCTATCATACCCTAATCACACAATATTATTTACAAATGCAGTCATGAGGTCAGTCTGGACGCTTTCAAGGCTGAGGGCGAAAGTTTAGAATTTTCGAGTTTGACCACGGTGTAATATTTCGGCTGCAAGTCGCAACAAACAGCCCAGATCGTCAGCAAAGGTATAGGATGACAGCAAACCTCAGCAGCGAGACTATGAGGTTTGTTTCTACTGCGCCTCCCTCCCCAATAAATCTATGGGGAGACGCAAATTCATGTCCCATCCCTGAATCTACTGATTGGGGCTCCCCATCATTTCGCCCCACATGCCTCCAATTTGCATGTCCCGATTCCCAACTCAAGCGCTGTGCTTTCCACTTTCCCCCTTGCACTCACCTGGCCTTCCTTCTACACCAAGAACAAGCACATAAGTGCGGAAGCCGGTTTAATATGCCGATCGTTCACTGCTACTGAGCATGCTCAGTAGATCTGAGCATGCTCAATAGCAATGGGTCTTGAAGTTGCCTGCCTTCATGTTGCCCTCAGTTACTTTGCCTACGTCCTTGCAAAATTTGGGGACGAAGCCAGAAAAGGAGGAGCAGAGGCTGCTTTTCGGGATAAAGGGTCAGGCTAAGACACACGGCAGAGGAAAGGGGGGTGGGGAAGGCTTGTTTATTTTGAAAATTCAAAGCCCTGGACTGGGCATGCTCAGTTTATTGTTGTGTAGTACTTGCCCTTAGTTCCCTTCCATTCTTTCTCTTTTCCTAACCTGAACCCGTTCTGTCAGTTGCAAACTAGCCCAGAATTGGTTAGATCTGGCTGCTTTGCTCTAAAGCAATAAAATCATCAGGCAGCCTAGATAATAGCAGAAAGAGTGTGTGTATGTGTGTTGCTCCAAATGAATAATTTAAAAAAAAAAATCACATGTATTTCATGTACTTCTGCCACCTTGGGTCCTCTCTGTCATGGTGCCAAAACTTTAGAACTCCTACATCAGAGAGATTTGCCTGTCTCCTATCACTGTCTTCTACCAGCAGAATACTTTTTTGTTTGGCACTCCCTCAGAAGTCCTATTGATTCTTCTACGTGTGTGTGTGTGTGTGTGTGTGTTTTACTATATGTATGTGTATTGTATGTGTGTACTTGTATGAGTCTGTGATGTCGTTCTGGCCTCTCTGTAGCTTTGCATGCCAGATAACAAACAGCTTCCTGACTTCTCTAGCAAGCTTTTTCCCAGGCTTCCAAAGAAATAATCTCTTTTGTAGGAGTTTCCTCCTTCAGACAGAATAAAACAACACAAGAAAGCTTCTGGCTGCAAGATGTTAAGAAAATCCAATAGCTTTTTTATTCAGGAACCAAATGAAGCCTCTTTGGGTGATCAAGAGAGACTGGATAATAGTCCTTAAGAAGCCAAACCTCTGAGTACATTTTAGCAAAGATGATCCCCAGCCTTGATGTCCTCCTCAGTTATCTGATCTTCCTAGCCCACAGCTGGTGCTTGTTATATCAGCCATTAATCACCTTCAGGTGTTTGCATTCTAGGAGTTAACCTCCTTTCCTACAGGCAGCGCCCCAACTGGTAGTGCTCGAGGCTGCCATGCAACTCCTACATACAGTACTGCATTTAATTGTTTATTAATATTTGAAATGCTTTTATATTTGTTGCCTTGGGGACCCCGAATTGGGTGTAAATAAATCCATAAATCAATTAAATATTGTAAATAACAACATAGACACTAACTAGGGTAAGCTGCATACTTGTGGGATGGATATGAGTAGACTTTTTAGCCCAAAGATATGAAATGCCTATGCTTTCCCAGTTTGCATTAATACAGGCTGGGCTGGCCCTCCCCCTCCTCCTTCCCCCCTCCCCCCTCCTTCCCCCCTCCCCCCACAGGTGCATTGGCAAGCCAGGAAGCTATATTATGACATAGCATAATGCTAGGGTACCATGCTTAATGTACTATCAAGGCTAATTTATCATTGCAATATTCAGTGATATTCAGGCAGCATTAACCACTTTGCTTTATAATGTATCATACACCAAACACAACTTTTGCTTTTTTTTTCTCATAATGTTACCAATCAGTTCAGGAAAGGCAAAAGAAAGTACTGCTTCATACAGCACATGATCCACTTAAGAAATTGACTGCAACAAAGTCTGGACTGCATAGTTTTAAAACTACATATTCTTGGAGGATAGATTTGTCAATCATTATTAGGCGCAATAATGAAAATGGAACATACCAGTTATTATAGAACAAACAATGAGATAGTACAGCTCTCTGTATGTCTTGCTTCAGGTTTACCACTATAGGAATTAAATTTAAACAGAGATAGATGTAAGATACTACATTTAGGCAGAAAAAATGAAATTCACAGATATAGGATGGGTGACACTTGGCTTGACAACACTACATATGAAAGGGATCTGGCAGTCTTAGTAGACCACAAACTGAACGAGACAGCAGTGTGATGCAACAGCCAAAAAAGCCAATGCAATTCTGGGCTGTATCAATAGGAGTATAGTGTCAAGATCGAAGGATGTAATTGTACCTCTCTATTCTGCATTGGTTAGACCTCACCTGGAATATTATGTACAGTTCTGGGCACCGCAGTTCAAGAAGGATATTGACAAGCTGAAAAGGGTCCAGAGGAGGGCAACCAAAATGGTAAAAGGTCTGGAATCCATGCCCTGTACAAGGAGAGACTTAGGGAGCTGGGTATGTTTGGTGAAGAGAATGTTAAGAGGTGACATAATAGCTATGTTTAGATATTTGAAGGGATGTCATGTTGGTGAGAGAGCAAGCTTGTTTTCTGCTGCTCTGGAGACTAGGACCAGGAGTAATGGGTTCAAGGTGAAGGAAAAGAGATTCCATCTAAACATCAGGAAAAATTTCCTGACAGTAAGGGCTGTTTGACAGTGGAGGCTGGATGGCCATCTGTCAGGAGTGCTTTGATTGTGTGTTCCTGCACTGCATGGAGTTGGACTTGATGGCCCTTGGGGTCTCTTCCAACTCTATGATTCTAATACTGGACTAGATGGAGCTTTGATCTAATTTCACAGATCCATTCTTATGTTCGTATGCAGAAAAAACAAGGAAAGAGTATTCCATTTTTTCCCATGTGAATACATCCCAAATATGGTCATATGACCTTCAAGTCTCTTATGGCACCATCAGATGACTAAACTGCTATGTTAGTAGTCAGTGTCACTTGTATCAAACCCCAAGAAAATTCTATTCTGTGCTTCATCTATAATATCAGGATTTGATACTATCAGCGTGTGAGCTGCTTTTCTTCCAAAGTTACAGTTTTTGCACAATTTTGAATTCTTCGTGACAGATGACAGAGCAGCATGAAATAGCGTGTGACAGAGTGAAATGGCAAGTGGGGAGGGGGGCAGGAACTGATCAGAAATACATCCTTGCTCATGACAATGAAGATCAAATCATGAATCACAGGAACCCGCTGCTTGTATTCTCTTCTGCACATTCTCCAGCTGCTACTCATCTGTTTTTGAAGTTTGCTGTGTGTCCATAGGAGCAGAAACAGCTTTTTTCCATTTTTGCAAGGTAATCTGAACTTCTCTAGGCATGGATTCTGCTCCTGAATGATAATGTGGATACACAAAATTCTGTTTACTCCTTATTACATATGCATAACGCTAAGGTATTTCTCAGGGTAATTTTATGTTTACATGCCCAGTAATTAAGGCCTGGTAGCACAGACTGACCCTGAAGCAATTGGATGATAATGAGGTCCCATTAGAACACCTCTCTATTAGCTCTCTCAAACATTTGAAGTATAATAAGCCTTGATAAGCCTCAGTGAAGAACATAAAAAAACCCTGCTGGATCAGACCAAAAATCCACATGTTTTGGTTTTTTGCCCCCTCATCAGCTGATGTTCAGAGGTACCCTGCATCTGAACATGGAGGATTCATCTAATCTAATAGCTAATAATTACAGACATTGTTTTAAAGAACCCTGTTAATCACAGTAGTAATTTGTCTTGTTTAAGTATACTTCATAAGCAAAAATATGCCTAAACAAAACCCACAGCAATTTTTTTCCTTTCAGTATTCAGTGTTATACTATAAAACCTGTGTTCTTTACCAGCTGACCTTTAAGGCCCCATATATCAAATGTAATCTGCTTTTCAGCAAGTGACCTTAAAAGCTATGCCACTATTTGATATGAGCTCACTTTGTATGAGTCTTTTATCTCACCTGCTCTAACTATACAACTCAAAAGCAAACAGAGCAGAGATTCTCAGTCTTCAGAAGTTAAGCAGCTGAGAAAGGCAATTTGCCAATAGCTTGTTTTACAAAGTGCCACGAGGGCTATTGGCTTGGGAAAGCAAGCATCTGCCTGCCAATCCTCTTATTTCAATAAGGCCTTTGACAAGGTCCCCCATGATATTCTTGCAAAAAAGCTAGTAAAATGTTAATGAATAGACTCATTGCTTATTTAGCAGTAGGCCATCATATATATCAAAGATGTTTGATAGCCCTCCTTTGAAATTTTCTATTTAAAAAAATACAAAGAAAAGTGATATTCAGAAAATTAAATTATTTTGTGGATGGTTCTAAATCAACCAGAAGAGAAGAAATTTCTAAAATTAAATTATGTCTTCATTGTTAGCTATTGATTTGATCTCTAATTCTGCCTTCATCCAGGAAGGATTTTAGCTTTAAAAGGGGCATAGCTTTAAAAGGGGCTGGGACAGATTTATGGAGGAGAAGTCGATTTATGGCTACCAATCTTGATCCTCTTTGATCTGAGATTGCAAATGCCTTAACAGACCAGGTGCTCGGGAGCAACAGCCGCAGAAGGCCATTGCTTTCACATCCTGCATGTGAGCTCCCAAAGGCACCTGGTGGGCCACTGCAAGTAGCAGAGAGCTGGACTAGATGGACTCTGGTCTGATCCAGCTGGCTTGTTCTTATGTTCTTATGTTCTTAAGGATCCAGAAGAAAAAAGAGAACGAACGAACGAACGAACGAACGAATGAATGAATGGGGGAAGAAGTACAAGTATATGTCAACTCAGCAAGCAGCAAGAGGTTGTAAGTCACAACAGTAGGGCTGCCAGGTTTTCACTCACCACTGGCAGGGGTTGGGGGTAGGGTTCCAGATCCAGGTTAAAAAACTCCTGGAGATTTGAAAACACAGCCTGGGGCTGTTAGAAGAGAATGACTTTGTACTATCTCTTAACCTCAGACTTCAGAGAGGGACTTGGCTAGAGAATCACAGAGATAGAACAATGGCAGCATCCTGGGCATCCTTTCTCTGCTGCTCTGACACTATCCTCTGATCTGTAGATTGCTATTCTCAGGGAAACTTCCTTCCACCTTTTACACTTCTTTCAACACTCTTTTCCATCTTGCCATTATGAGGTCAGGACTCAGGTCCTGCATCTTCATCCATCCTAGTTAGACTAGATTAGGAAACTATATTTACTCTATCCTATTGAAAAATGGAGTTCCTGTAAATCATGTATAATAGTTTGAATAGTAATTTTGTTCCTGTGCACAATAGCCTTTGAGCACTATGCTGAATCACCATATACCACACACACATGAAAAAAGAAAATCTAACAGGGGTCAAGAACCTGAGTGCGATACAAGCCCATAGAGTCCACCCTCCAAAGAATCAATTTTCTCCCAGGGAGCTGATCTCTGGAGGCTAGAAGCTGGAGGCTAGCATCCCTACACAGCACCCTGTGCTTTGGGGTGATGTAGTTGCCATCAAAGCACTTCCATACACCACTGAATTTATTTAAGTATTCCTTTGCATGCTTCTGAGGTACTAGTTCTATACATTCTGCTTCCAAGAGTATTAGTTGGAGCTGGATTTCTTATTCCATAAAACTAGTATCTTAGCAAATTCTGGCAATATATACTTTTTTTAGGACCCAAAAACCAAATGCCCAAAAGAAAATTTGCAACAGGAACTCAGAAACTTGAGTCTTACTCTTGATGATGAAGGAAGACTATAATTAACAAAATGAATAAATCGCCTCCTTACTGCAAGCACTGGCCCACAAGGTTTTTGTTTATGCCGGTGACATGAGCCCCAACACTGTGGAAAAGCTGATTGGATCCAACCCATATAAAGAAGCTCTGAATATTCAATCACAGCATCATAATATTCCAGAACCCTTTTGAGTCTGTGGGCACTTTTGGAATTCTGACACAGCATGGTGAGTGCAGCCACAAAATGGCCGCCACAAAATGGTTGTCTCAGGAGACACCTCAAAATGTTTGCCATAACTTTACCTCAATCACACATGGAAGATTATTGTCCCATGGTGACAGCTGCTGTCCAAGCAACATTTTTAAAATCTGTACAGCCAATCAAATCTCCAGCAGTCATTAAGAAGCCTTGCTTGGCAAAAGCATACCTGGTCACAACCACTTCCTAAAAACACTTGGAGGGCACCCCAAAAAGGTGTTGGGCACCATGGCGCCCATAGTCAACGCATTGGAAGCCCTGCTTTAAAGTAAGCGAAAAACAGAACCCAAGCTTACATAGACAGAATCTGACCAAATTAGCATCTCGGGGGAAAACGAAAAAATCTTAAAGTAGGAATGGCCACCCAGAGGCGTATGGGAGGGAAACAGCGCCCGGAGACACCACTTGCTCTGGGCACCCTGCCCCCCTCCTACATCAGAGCCCCCCCCGGGGAAGGAAAGCTGGGGAAGGAAGGACTGGGCGCTCCAGTGGCCCGCAGGAGGCAAGAAGCTGAGCCAGCCACTGGGGCTGCAGGAGCTCCCTCCCAGTCCTTTTCTCCCCAGCCGGGAGCTCCCTCCCAGTCCTTTCCTCCCCAGCCGGGAGCTCCCTCCCAGTCCTTTCCACCCCCACATCCGCCCATCAGAGCCCCCCCCCCCACCAGGCATGCCCCCACCAGCGCTCCTGTCAGGGAGGCAGGGGCTCCCAGTGTTTCCCTCCGCAGCCAGAGAAGGCAAGATTGGGAGCTCTGGCGGCTGGCTCAGCTTTGCACTGCCAGCTGGAGGTGAGGAGCTGAGCAGGGCACCTGGTGCCATGGCCTGCAGCCAGCTCCACCTAGGGACTGGAAGCTGGCTGCAGGCCGCGTGCCTGGCTCAGCTCCTTGTCTTCAGCCAAAGGTGCAAACCATTTGGCCACGTGGGGGGCCATTCGGCACCCCCCAC
This sequence comes from Sphaerodactylus townsendi, assembly GCF_021028975.2. NCBI lineage: Eukaryota > Metazoa > Chordata > Lepidosauria > Squamata > Sphaerodactylidae > Sphaerodactylus > Sphaerodactylus townsendi. Next base: position 50,410,958 of record NC_059434.1, read on the forward strand.
GTGACCAAAAGGCGTGCACCTGGGGACATGTCCCTTGGGCCATATGCCACTGGTTTATCTGAAATATAACACGAGCTGCAAGCCTTTTGTATCTGACAATATATTTCTTAAATTACTGGCATGGACCTGTAATTAATCGACTGGATGCCTTTCTAAAATATGTTTTATATAAACATAGATATATAGGTTTTGACTAGTAGAAGCTGAAGCCAGATTCCTGTAGCGGGTTGTAAATTTGACTGAGAGATTTTGACTTGACGACAGGGAATTAATGCACAAAGAGTTTAGTTATGGAACAAGAATGCCTCCCAGTGGCTGTCTGGAATTTAGCATATTTTTCTCCTAATTTTGAATGAGTTTATTCTTCAACATGTAGTATATATTGACCGAAACTGTAAGAGCAACTAAGCAGCTTATAGTAATTTGACTAATGGAAATGAAAAGCCATATAATTTCAATTGAGAATTCTGCATCCAGCTCACATGAAATGTTCATATAATGCTTTTATGCTGAGTATCATAAACACTGATTATCATTTAACACAAAGAACGTGAAACAGCTGGGCCTAGCAATGCAAGACATCAGGTGTGGAGAGAACATTGTATCATTGCTCCTATTAATATTTACTTGGGCAAAAGTTCCAGTAAACTTTGTACGGTTTAATTTTGAATGAACATGTACAACACGTATAACACCAGGCTAACCTTATAGGCAAGTAAAAATCACGTCTGGTGACGGCCTAATAATGGATTCTCTCCTATAAATCCTTTTCCCCACCTGTCCAAGGCTGTGTTTAAAACCAACCAAGTTTACTTTCAGTTTTAAACTGTAGCTTGGGAAAATAAATGATTGAAACATTCTGAAATGTTTTAGCAGAGGAAATCTGTGAGTATAAGGAGGTGTAAAAACCCTGTTCCTCCTGTTGGTTCTTGCACATGTCTCTTTCATTTTCATCATAAGGAAAATATGATTTCAGAACCAATTGTGCTAAGTTTCTCTGTCACTTTTAATTGCAGCAGACATTGCTACGGAGGAATATGAAATATATTAATTTCATTACAAAACAGACTTCATTCTTTCTTTCACACATTTTTACCAGCTGTGCACTGTCAGTGTTTCCTTAATCCAGTGATGTCAAACCTATGGCACGGGTGCCAGAGGTGGCACTCAGAGCCCTCTCTGTGAGCACGCACAAACAGAGTGCCCCCTCCACACATCAAGGCTGGCCTGGGCCGCTGCGCTCGATTATTAGCATTAAACCTAAGACCTAGTTTTGGGGAAGTAGTGTAGGTAACCCTGTTAAGCGCTGTTAAACTAAAGCGCAATCCTTTACCTGGGAGTAAGCTCAGTTGCTGGCAATGGGGCTTGCTTCTGAGTAAACCCTCCTAGGGTCGTGATTCACCCATTGGAAGAGTTGCATGGTTGCTTCAAAGCAAAGCCATCGACTACCACCAAGCTTACTCCTGAGTAATGCACGCCTCAGAGCCAACCGTTTTTTCTAAACAAAAACCTCAGTATTCAGGTTAAATTGTGTTGGCACTTTACGATAAATAAGTGGGTTTTGGGTTGCAATTTGGGCACTCAGTCTCGAAAAGGTTCGCCATTGCTGCCTTAATCTGTTGCTGCTTGAACATTATTTTAATCAATTATCTGTTGAAATAATTGCTATATTTACCTCTTTGCTTTTATGGTACTTTTTGTTTTTGTTTTTTACATTTGCAAGATAGTATGTTGTGCCTAGTCTTTTTTCCCCTTTTTGGTTTATTTGCATTGTTTTCCAGTCTGTAATACTAGTCCTAGCTTTACATATTGGAAGTTTTATGCTGTCCGATTGGATATCTTTCTATATTTTGTAACTTCCCTGGAATCACAGCAAATATAAAATAAAGTAAAATAAATGATAAAGTAAAAAATAAAGTAAAACAAATAAATGTTTTCACTTGAAAATGTTTGTTTACTGCAGGATTATAGCCATTAGTATAATGAACAGGATAGTAGTCACATTACCATGTAACCAATTAGGAGCAGGATCCATGCAAAGTTCTCCCCCCAACCTGGGTTTTATCCCGCCCTTAACCTGGCCCGTGTGGAAAGGGCCTCAGTGCTGCAGAGAGGGCAGAACAAGCTTGAGGGAAGAGTTTCAGTCACTCATATTTACCCTTTCTTTGGCTCTCTTTCTTGCTGGTATCTTTTAGCTGCCAGAGACCATCCAGCCACCCACCTCTTACTTGGCTGTCTGTCTCCCCAGAGCTCCATTTTGTGATAGCCGTAGGCTAGGAAGTTTTGTAGGATAAAGATTTGTTTCAGTGTTGTGGCTAGACTGGGATCTGTAGATGCATTGCCCAAAAGGAGGACTGTCCCCCCCCCCCCCCAGCTCAGAATGGTTCTGAAACAAAGGCAATTTGTGACATGACAACTTTCATTTAAAGAAGAGGAGCTCGTATCATGTCTATTTCTGATTAAAATAAGAAATCGCCCTTTAGTGACTATGAGAATGGCTAGATGGAGTGGCCAAAGTTTTCGGATCAATCAATTCAGGAATGGGACTCCCTAAGCAACACTGCCACTGATTCCCTCCCCACAAATGCAAATAGGCAGATCAGGATCTGATTTTATCTACCCAGAATGTCAGAGGAAACATTGATTCCCCTAGCCTAGGAATTCAAACAAGTCGCTTTTAGAGAACAGTCAGCAGGTGGCAGTACAGAACCTGATTCAACCAGCTATTTCAATAATTGGTGGCCGCTGATAAACTCTGTTTTTCTCACACACTACTGCTGAAAGCATATTATTCCTGATGGTGGTGAGATGTCATCCATGATGCAGAATAACCCTCCTCCATCTATTTTTCTTTTGCAGAGGTCATCTAGTGGCAATTCAAACATTTCTCAGCCTTCATTTCTACTATTAAGAACTACCGACCCCAAATTAAACCCAAAACAGTTCTTGGAGTAAGGGCTCCAAGAAGAACACAAGGAACAGAAACACATAGCACACACTATGTGCACACACTGTCTGCACACACAAATAACCACATTTTTCAGCCCAATTTGATCCGTGATAATGTATGATCGTAACTGCAGAGACTGCTACTAGTACTGTTTTTAATTGCTGTCTGCTCTAATGCTACATTGGTAGTTTGATGTGAAATTGAAAAAGCTGATCCAATTGACCATGCTAGTTTGTAGCTCTGCCTCAGAGTTTTATTGCCAGTTCAATATGACAAAGAGAGATTTTTAAAAATTCTTTTTGGGAACAGAGGAAGCGGTGGAGGAGTAAATAACTGAAGGGGAGTTGGGCAGTTACACAGGGCGTGGATAAGGGCCAGGTGTTTGCACAAAACGGAAGCAAAAGGGAAAAAAGAGCTCAACTAGATCCATGGGTGGTATCATCTGATATTTTCTTAAACTATAATTAGGAGTCCTGTGACGCTACTTTAAAGATGAGGAAATGTCATTGGAGAAAGGGTGCTTATTTCTTCCAATCACTTTTATCCTATTTAAATCACTCTGGCAGACTTACAATTAGCTGCAAGAAAGGACGGTGAGGTGAGGGGGGCGGAGGTGAGGGGAGGGGAGTACAGGTGCCAAATCAAAGGAGAGTCCTGCAGCAAAAAAAACCCAAGCCAAGCTAGGATCAAGTGACTTATAAAGAAAGCCCACAGACTCTTTAGCTTCCCTTTCAAAAGACAAGAGCAAAGAAAACAGAATATGACTTGCTTAAGGCAATGTTAAGACTCCATGCACTTGCCTTTGGGAGAGTTTCTACTAGGTTTTGCTTTTGTTGCAAGTTTTGGATTACTTCCATGGATTTCTAATCATATACATTATTGGATAGGTTTAATCACAAATAAGGTGAAATCTGAGAACCAAAGGAGTGCATCCAAAAAGCTTTCCCAACTGATGAAAAAGGGAAGGGCCCATTTGGCCAACCAGAAAGGTTATGGTGGGGATCATGGGAACTGAATGAATAAATGCCCTGTGAGATTTATGTATTTATTGGTGGAGGGGGAATGTAGTCAGGAGAGGAGTGAGAAAGCTGGTTGGATTCTCCCCAATGCAGAACCCACCAACTTTGGGACCAAAAAGACCTGGATTCAATTTTCCACTAAGCCATAAAGTTGACTGGGTAACCATGAGTCAGTCAGTATCTCTATCTGACTAAGCTACTTCACCAGGTTGTTGTGAGGAAGACGGGCGTTCTTGACACAAAGAATGTCATCAGTATATAGAAATGTTTCCCTGACTGAATATCGCTTAGAACTCCTCACAGTTTTCTTTGAGTGTTTCTAAATAATTTATCACTATATCCTGGAGTCTTATTGTCTTTCAAAATAATATATTTATTTTCTTCTACAGTGTTCAAGTATGCCATCATAAATAGTGTAGTAGTTAAGAGCAGCAGCCTCTAATCTGAACTGGATTTGATCACCCAGTCTTCCACATGGACCCTCTGGGTAATCTTGGGCATTCAAAGTTTTCTCAGAACTCTTGTCAGCCCATTTAAAGGCAGGCAATGGCAAAGCACCACTGAAAACCTCATCGGGTCAGCATAAGTAAGCTGTGACTTGATAGTACACACAAGATTTCACCTGTCTGATGAGGGATGAGGCTAGATCTCTCCTTTTAGGTATTTTCATATCCTGCGGCTTGCTGTAACTAAACAGAATAAATTATTTTTACTTCCATATGGTAAGGATGTGGGGGAATTTTCGTTTTTTAAATCAAGCTTTTCAGTCTTCTTTCATGAGAGATAATCATTTACAGAAAATTCTGATGGCAACTTCAATCCCCTTGAATGTATTGTCGAAGGCTTTCACGGACGGAATCACTTGAGTGCTGTGTGGTTTCCGGGCTGTATGGCCGTGTTCTAGCAGCATTCTCTCCTAATCTCCTAAGGAGAGAATGTTGCTAGAACATGGCCATACAGCCCGGAAACCACACAGCACCCAAATCCCCTTGAAATTTGTTAGAGGTTTTCACACATCTCTGTAAACAAAGGTAATCGGGGCTGTTTTTATCATCATAGCTGCTTCTCATTGTCCCACACAACATATTGTAAAATTGATTTGATCATAAGCTGTCATGCCATCTTCGATCCTAAGGGATGGACAACCAGGTGCAGAAGGAAAGAAAAATCCTTGGCTCTTCCCTAAAGTAAACAAACAACAACAAAGCAGATGCTGGAACAGAGGGGTCTAAAGAAAAATGGATCAAAGATCACAAAAGTCATGTGAAAGCCTTCACTGTGTTATGTACTATCTATAGATACATGCATAACATGGGTATCCAAAATGCTCTGAGCATGCAAAGCTTTTGAGTTATGCAAATATTTATTATTACGTAAATGAGGATGAGATCTTTTGTCACAATTAATGTAGGTTTTCACTGTCCTGAATAATTTGGTGTCACCTGCAAACATGTCCATTTAATTACTTACCCAGCATTCAGATTACTTTTGAACAAATTAAATCCATCCTAATACAAAACCTCTGAAAGACTCTACTGGTTATTTTTCTCCATTGTGAAAATGGCCTACTCATTCCTATACTCTATTTCGTGTTAACTAATTCCTAATCCATAGCAAATGTCAATATTCTGATGTTCACATTGATAAAGATCACTTTTTTAACAAGATTCTGTTCTCTAAGGGGGATGTTCATGGTTGCTTTAATCCATAATAACGTATGCTGTAGTGCACAGAGCAACTGTACTTTCAAGTTCAAAATTTTGAAATAAAAATGGGCATAATGTTGTTAAAGCCAATCAGATGGAACAACAGGAAATTACCTCTGTTAATCCTCCATTGTGTTAAGAGAGATTGATTAGTTTGGTTAGATGGCTTCTCTCGTGAGTAGAGAATGAGCAGTTTTTAACTATGATCTTGGGCCCTTACAGAGGAATGGTTTATAACATGACAAATTCACTTCTCTTTCAGGGATATGAAATTTAGGTAGGAATCTGTAGTCAACCCCGCAGGGTCGTCGCTAAGGAATAGGCGAGACGCGGAGGAGGTTTCATCTGGCGGAGAGCGTCAGCAACAGGAAGCGCGGGATTTCGTGATCCTGACAACTCTCCCTGTGCTGGTCTCTGGCACCTTTTATTAGGGTTTCATTGTGGGCGTGTAAAGGAGGTGGGTAGGGAGATGAGCGGGAGACCGGGAGACCTGGAGATCATCATGTGATGCATGATCTCACCTGGCTACGTGCGGAGAGGAGCGTAAGCGTCTGAGCCTAATCCTCACCTGGGGGCAAGACCATTGTCCCTGCCCCCGGTGACTGAGCCAGACAGTTCATGACCCGTGACTCATAGGGGGATGAGGAGTGGGGGTGCGGTGCGACCAGAAGGCTGTAGGTCCGTTGCGCCCCAACGCTTCTACCACGGCGCTGCTGGGTCAGCACTGCATTACTACACCTCCTCCTTACATTTTAGAAGGGGACCGAAATGCTAAGGGTGATTTAAAGGGACGCTTGTCTCCTCCGCCCGCCTGGTCAAGCTGACCGAGCTGCTTGTGTAACCTTAGAACTTGGTTGCGCGGTAAGCGAAATTCGACGCGCTTCTTCCACACGTTCCAGGCAATATTAGCCACACCCTGCACGAAGCAAGATCCGGATAATCCAGGCACACACTAAACCAATGCAGAGCTGCACAATAGCACTTAACCATCCTCCCGCAGCCAGGTCCAGAGGGCGGACCACCAATGGGCCAAAACATCATACTGCAGATTAGATACAACTTCTTGCCGCTCACGTACTTTCATATGAATCTATTGGGAATTATCAGAAAGATTAAAACAACACATATTATGTACATTCTCACAACCTTTGTGATGTAATAACAACAATTAATCAATGGCGCACGATTATCTAAAGACGCTTGACGAAGTTCCTGCTTCTCGATGTCCAGAGCATCCAGAGCAATGGAGGAGGAGATGATGGACTTCGCAAGGGCACAGGCCAGCCGGCCAATAGTCTTGGTGTTACAGGAAACAAGTCCGGACTCCCACAAGGGAAGTTGCGAGGGAAACACACTCTCGCCTTGGCTAGAGCCGCCGCGTCGCCCGGCAAGGGGGTCGAGGGAAGGGCGGAGCGGTGGCTGTGCTTGGGCTTCCGGGGTGAAGCCTGAGGCAGAACGATGGTGAGGCGGTAGCAGAGAGTTCCGGCAGACACAGGCGGAAATGCAGCAACAACAAATAACATAACTTCTAAAAATTAAGGCATGCAATAATCTTCAGCAATATAGTTGGTTTCACAGTAAGCAATAAAACATGGCTAAAAGCGCATACATAGGGCTGGATGATGTACGGAAGGAAGCGGCAACCCGTGGTTTGCATAATTGTCCAATGCACTGGCTCTTTAAGCTGTTTGGATCTACCAAAGCTACAGAGCCGATGGCATGCTAGGAGTCCATGTGGATTTCTCAAGAGCCGTAGGGAGAGCTACTCGATAGTCTTTAGCATTGCAGGTTCCGAAGTGATTCTCCACGAAGCAAGGTTGTGAGAGAAGGCGTGTTCCAACAATATTCAAGCGGCTGAGAACAGCGGAGGAGAGTTCCAAGGGTTAATCTATCAGGAATGTCCCTGTCTGCAACTCCAAGCTTCAGCCAGGGGGCGCTGACAGAGAGGGAGAGAGAATAGCCATTGTAGATGAGGAACAGCAACACGCCGCATCAACCCCTCTGACAGCCTGGGCCAGCTGGCCCAGAGCTGCCGTTCCCCCCAGGGGGGTGGCCCAGCGGGGGCTGTGGATCCTTGGTGGAAGAATACCGGGTTGTGCTGGCTCCAGAGATCCCTTCCCATCTCGGCCACAGGCTGGGGGGGCACCGGCCCTCTCGACAGAGGCGGCCCGGGTCGGATCCTCCAGGGAGGCCCCCGGCTTCCCATCTCCGGGATGGGGCTCGGCCTGGCATGGCGAAGCTGGACTCCTGTATGGAAGAAGAAAAGACAAGCAACGCTCTTTCCCCAGGGGTTTTGGCGTGCTGGCTGAGTTAATCCTTATAGATGACGATGGAAAGCCCGGAGCCCTGAGTGGGGGCGGCGGCAATTTTTTGATAGATAGAGAATAGAGAAGAGTACTTTGGATATGGTCTGCTGGATGAGACCTTGATTGGAGTCGTGATAGGGGACTACTCCCCTTTCTTTCGAGCCTTTGTTTTGGGCCAAGCTTTAGTTAGAAGGCAGTTAAAGGCTCCATCTCCGAATAAACGGCCGATCACACTTGCAACATATCAAAGGGCGTTAAAGAGATTACAAGGCAGGAGAATTGCCCGGCTTGTAGGAGAAGGGAGAGGGCATATCCAGGTCGGATGTTTGTTTGTAAAACAATCCCAATCACCGCCTAAGGTGTGGGTTTTTTTTGCAAAGCAACTTGTAGACAATCTCACAATTATAGTCATATCGCAATATAGCATCTATATAGGAAAGATATAAAGGAGAAGATGCAAAGAAAAAACAGTTCCTGGGCTTGGAGGTTTGATCACAGGAGCAAATTGAGAGGGGTTTGCAAAACCCTTTATCAGATCCTAGATCTAGAGGTGGGGGTGCGCCAGCCCCATTAGAAAGAGGGAGGGTGTGCAGAAAGGAAGGCAGGGGGGGAAGGGTTTGGAAGTCAGCTCTGCCTTCCCCTCCCGTAAGGGGACTTTGGCCGGTTTGAGCTCGCTTCCTACCTTCACAGCGGAGGCTGTGTAAGATAGGTGTGGCTGAGAGACCCCCCTTGGCACTGTGACCTTTGTAGCCAGGGAGCGCCTTCAGCAGAGAAATCGTGGGGAGCATGAAAATGATTTTGGCTACATATGTAAACTTGGCGTAATGCCAATGTGGCGAGAGGAGTGTAGGCCTCAGATGGACGAAGGAAAAGGTTCTCAAGGAAGAGGTTTGAAGAAAAGTTTTGAAGGTTTTAAACTAAGATGGAGGCGGCTTGAAGCAGGTCCCATCGGTATCCTGGGGAACAACGCACTCGAAGCTGTGTCCCGTTGCATAAAAGCGAGATGCTGTAATGGTGCTTAAGCCTTCTCAAGGCATTGGCACACATAATCAGAAGGGGAGAAAAAACTTTAATTGAAGCACAAGAGCATAGCTTAGAAAGCTAATGGAAAAATCCCACTCTTATGAGGGGAAAACTTTAGGGTCTCTTGAAAGGGGGGCAAGACATACAAGAGAACATGAAGCATATGAGGCATACAGAGCACATATAAAAGTATACTTGTAGGAGAGGATTATGCGACTCTGGATTTGAGAATCTTGCTCTCTCTGAGGTACTGATCAGATTTTGCTGCCACTGGGAGCTTTTGAGCTTAGGGCTTTGCACAGGCTCAGAGGCTATGAGATCTGGTTTGAACCTTACAGCTGGAGAGGAGCCAAGGGGCTCTTCTTCACGGGGGGACTTTTGGCTTAAGGCCATTGTGCGAAAGAACATCTTCCCCTTTCCATGCCTCGAAATTTGTCCTGTAGATTGGCTATGGTAAGCATTCTGAGGAAGGGTTCAAAACGGCAGTCCCTCTTCCGGTCAAGCATTTCTTTCTGTTGCAATTCAGTGACACTGCCAGACTCTTGCCCAGAGATTTTTTGAAATGCGTGCCATTCTGGGGCAACTGGTGGAGTGCATGGTGACTTTGGAAGTAGAAGGGGTTAGCAGAGCAGGAGGTATATGACGTAGGGAGGGAGCAAGCTGGCAAGACCAGCCCAATGGTCTCCTCGTGGGGATGGGATCACTATACTGAGCTGGGGGCAGCGAAGATCTCATGGGGGAGCCTCGGGGGGGAAAGGGTTTGAGGTCGCGGATCTTGAAGTTCCGGGCTGGGGAGATGCCCGGGCCGGGCCTCCCCTGCGGGCATTGGAGAAGCGCCCGGTCTTGGACTTTCCTGGGGCTCCAGCCTCTCTGGGGAGAGACCCTCCTCCCGTCAGGGTTGTAGGCCCCCCCAGCGGGCAGCCTACAATTCCTCCGAGGAAATGTCCTGAAACGCTTGCCGCGAATTGAGACACTTCGCCGGGGCTGTCTCATGGCAGCGGGATGAGGGCTGGGCGGCTAGAAGGCTGGCTTTGATGGGCGAAAGTGCACCCGATATCCTGGCAAGCTTTGAGCATGTCGCCAGCCTTCGGGAGTTCCTTTCCCTTAGTGCCTGCAGGATCGCTTTGCGGCACTTCAGCGGAGTATGCTCTCCTTGGCAAGGGCGCTTTTGCTGAGTTCGCCTCTGGGACCTCCTCGCTTGTCATACTCTGCCTCTTGAGGGCCTCCTGGAGCCTGTTCACGAAACTCAGCATAGGGCTCTTTGGAGGCTTCCTGCCGGGTGCTAGAAAAACTTTGGGTTGGCTGGGTCCGGTGCATTGGGGACTTCTTCAAAAACGCCTTTCGGTAGAGCTTATCTGGTCAGAAGCGCGTAATCGCGTAAGGGTGGGCTTCACCGCAAGGACAATCTGATTGTTGGGGTTACTGGAAGGCATCGAAGCCGTAGAAGTTGTAGCGGCCGGTGTGAGAGCGCCGGGCCGAGGCGGCTGCCCTGCTAAAAGCATTGCATGGCGAACTCGCTCTCCCAGATCACAAATTGTGCAGGGCTCAGGAGCATCGCGGAAGGTGAAGTCTTCCAGTCGTCCGGAACCATATAAGTGATTCCTCGCGACCGCCCTAGCATGCCCTCTCACATAGCTAAAAGTGATTCCCCTCACGCCTGCGCGTAATCGCTTAAGCGGAGCTCAGTGAGGATGTTAGAGTAGTTTAAAGGGCTGTACTCGACAACCTCGCCCGGAATGACGCTTTACCCTCCCCCCCTCGAGTATCTGTAGCAAAGTGGACGGGGCACAATGCAAGAATCTCGGCATCGTCTTCCGTCAGGGTTCTTTCTTCTGCAGATCGTGGCTAATACGTTGATTCTGGCGCAGAAAGTTTTTGAAACCCGCCGCCATTACGTATGGCGCTGACGGAGGTGCAGTGGCTTCGAAAATGAAGGCGGAGCAGAGGGCGGCTGAGCCGCGGGAGAGTTTGAAATGGGTGAAGGAGCAAGGGGCAGAAGGAGGACAGGCCTTACCAATTTAGTGGATAGAGAAAATTCCGGGTTGAAATTGAAGGTGAAAAGAATCGAAAGGAGGGCTGGCTCTACAAGCGAGGGAGCCATAGGTCTGCGAGGCTGATGGCTTAACAAAACATTGTACTCCATCGCCAGTAGCAGCGACATTAACCGGCGTCGCGAGGCTCTGTGCGAAGAGTGCGCCCTGATGTTTTCCCAGTCCTTAAGATTCAATGTCCCCTCTGGGTACTCATGGACACTGAGCTTCAATCTCTCAACCAATTTGCGGTTAGCTCCGCGCTTCTCTATCACGAGGGGACCCTGCCAAGCATTATTCGCGGCAACGCTTTCAGCTCGGCTAACGTGTTTGTCATAAGTCTGCTTTTGTAAAGCATCCCCATACTCACCGGTGGTAATTCCGTCGGACGAGAGAGTGTCCTAGGACTGGCGTGAAATCTCTGGATGCGCCGATCCAGAGGACAGGCGATACCGAAACGGGTGGTCCCTGGATGTGCCTTCGATCCAGCGGACTTCGGTATCGCTGCCCTTCCCCAAGCGACGGTGAGCAGGGTGGAGGTTCGGAGGATTCTCGGGTTTTCGGCGCACCAGCTTAGTAGTCAACCCCGCAGGAGTTTCTTTACGCTAAGGAATAGGCGAGACAGCGGAGGAGAGTTTCGATCATGGCCCGGAGAGCGTCAGCAACAGGAAAGCGGGATTAATCGTGATCCTGACAACTCTCCTATTAACAGTCTCTGGCACCTTTTATTAGGGTTTCATTGTGGGCGTGTAAAGGAGGTGGGTAGGGAGATGAGCGGGGAGACCGGGAGACCTTGGAGAGATCATCATGTGATGCATGATCTCACCTGGCTACGTGCGGAGAGGAGCGTAAGCGTCTGAGCCTAATCCTCACCTGGGGGCAAGACCATTGTCCCTGCGCCCGGTGACTGAGCCAGACAGTTCATGACCCGTGACTCATAGGGGGATGAGGAGTGGGGGTGCGGTGCGACCAGAAGGCCGTAGGTCCGTTGGCGTCCCAACGTTCTACCACGGCGCTGCTGGGTCAGCAGTGCATTACTACAGAATCAATCTATAATACTAAGGAAAGATGTACTACTTTCCTTAGGTAGTTAGACAACTAGAACTTAAAATGCTATCTGAAATCCGACTGCATGAGTGCCATGGGTATTGATAATAAATGGCTCAAATCTGCACACATTGAGACTCAGGTCTCAGCATTCAGTTTACTAAAACAAGATTTTCACAGGATCAAAACTAACTATTCTCGAGGCAGAGAACAGAAAGGCCTTTGTTTCACACAGATTCACATTCATAAAGCAAAGATTCTTCCAACATCAGCTTGTTGAGGTTGAAAGTTATCAAGGTCTCATCTAGACTAACCTTTCAAATTTTATTTGAAAATTTCCTTTTTTTCTATCTAGTGCATTATAGCATTCAAGACTAGTTTCAGAAGCTTAAACATTCAAAAAAGAAAAATTGTATAAATTAGAATCCAAAATAAAGCTTTATTAAAGAAAATTAGAAAGATGTTTAAAAATCAAATTCAGTTTAGAATTCAGTTTAGCATTGACAAGATATCCAGAAAATACAAAGCAAACTCCCTAAATACTTACTGAAGATCTCATCCTCATTTACATAATGACAAATATTTGCATAACTCAAAAGCTTTGCATGCTCTGAGCATTTTGGATACCCGTGTTACGCATGTATCTATAGACAGTACATAACACAGTGAAGGCTTTTACACGACTGTTTGTGACCTTTTGATACTTTTGTCATATTTATTGGGGGTTTTGTTTCAAAGCATAAGCAAAGTCTTCTTCACCAGCAAAGTAGGGGGAGGGGGAAAGAAAAGGTAAAGGGTAACTAATTGTTCGTTGAATACTCTTATGGAAATGCTAGCCATAGTCTGGTGACCCCTTTCAATCAATCCTGGAGTTGCCTTCACGAAATCTTCCAGAACTTGCATGAGTTACCCACTCCCAACTGGAACGAGCAAATTACCCCTCCTAACTGGTAGTTCTCAGCTGCAATGAATGATCTAATTAACCCATCTTTGAAAATAAGCCACAAGTTTAAAAAATGCACTCTACATCTGCTTACAGCTAGCTAAAACTAGAAGATTCTTTCAAGCTGGTCAGTCTTTTGACACATTCTCAGGTCTATGGGGCTTACTCTCAGAAAAAATGTTTTTTTTTTTAAAGGAATGCACTGTGTCTTAGTGTCTTTATGCAACAAAAGTTCATCTATAACTTTTTAAGTTTTCCATTTTGAAAAACTATGTATCATGATCCTTCTAACTTTAGGAAACAGAGTAATGACCTATCTTAGAAAAGCTAACACATTAAATTAGATTTCAAAAATTATACTCAGCAACATTCACTGTTAGATAAATGTTTGATTTTTTTTCTCTCTGGTGAAAAGGTCTGTGCAAACCTGCTTTGGCACTTCAGCTACAGATTTTTAGAAAGGTCATTCCACAAAAAATATAGATGAGAACAACTACAGTACTGCTGAAGTATACCATGTTGCACTAAGTAAATGGCACTACGAGAGCAAAGGAGGCTGAACAAAAGGTTACATGCAGCAGGATAAATAAATTAGACATCATTTAAACCCAAGGAGGGATACTCCAACAATGTCCATGTCAAGTAATGTATATGTTGTTATAGGTGTATATAAGAGGATGGAATATTAAAATAGTCATTTGGATTTAGAACAGATTATGGCATCATAAATGTCCAGGTTTGTTGCTCCCCATTCTTCCACTATGCATACCTCAGCTCTCATGAGAAGCATAGGAGACAGGTGTGCTAAAGATCCATGATTCAGCAGTCTTCTCAGCCTCCTTACTCTTCACCCTTTTTACTGATCACAGTTGATAAACGGGGAAAAAATTGCATTTCTCTCTATTGTTCTTCTATTCTTTATTTTTGAGCTGTTCTATTTTTAGTCTTTGCATAAGTAACTCCAATCTCTTTCAAACCCACCAATCTAAAATCTGGAATCCACATTAAAGCATATCTAAGTTTACAACTAGGTGTAGCCAGAGGCGTAGCTCCAAGGGAGCAGGGTGTGTGGCGAGGGCATGGCAGGGGTGTTCCAGGTTGGGGGGCACGTACCCTGTGGGGGTGTGGTGAGGGCATTCCGTGGGTGTGGTGGGGCATGGCAGGGGTGTTCCGGTGGGGCGGGGTGGAGGACGCACCGGTGCACCAGGCGCTTTTCCCCCTTGCTATGTCTCTGGGTATAGCCTGTTGGATCAGACCAGTCCATCTAGCCCAATTAGCCCAGCATTTTGTTTCACACAGTGGCCAATCAGTTGTCCTTGAGGGCCAAATGATCAAGGCACATAGGTCAAGATTGTCTCTAATGTTGCTTCCTAGCACTGGTCTTCAAAGGCTTCCTGCCTCTGTATATGGAGATTCCCTTTAGTCACCATGGCTAGTAGCCACTGATAAACCTTTGTTTTGGATCACCCTAGTCAGGCCTAAATCAGATATAAGTATCTACCCCTACCATCCTCTATACTTCTCTCTCAAGTTCAAGGTAACCAGTATGCAGGCCATCACATATTACCTTTCTCATCTCTTAAAAATTTTTTAGAGAGCCATGACCATTTCAATTCTCAGGCCCTCTCTCAGTCACGGATACATCAGCAGACAGGGTAGCTTAGCCGCCTTTACTAACAGGCCCTCACTCAAAAACCACTGTTGGTGTTGGGAGGTTCTCTTCCATACAAGAAACCAGGTTTGAAGGGGAAAGGGAGGTAAAATGAGCCAGAAGAGAACAGTCAGATTCTGTCTGTTTACTCAGAGGTAAATTCCATTTATTTCAATAGAACTTACTTTCATGTAGAATTAGACCTTTCAATTTTCCTTCAATTTTCCTACTTGCCAAAAAGCAGTTCCATCTTGCTAGCTCCTGCTTGTATTGTTAATTATGCATGCATTCCAATGCTGTGGAGGTGAGAGCATGATACTACCTATTACCGATGTTTCTGAGCTCTGTGTCTCAATCTGAAAGTCTGAATAGAGCCTGCAGGTGCATACCTGTTTAAGCAGTCAAGTACTCTGCATTGTGTTCATACAATTTGAATGCAGGTTGCTTCTGCTAAGATAGTGTTTAACATTAACCCTGTGGGTGGCCAAAGTTCTACTCACAAGGTAAGTATCTCCATTTTAACCTAAAATAGATCCTTGCGTTCACAAGTGTAAGGCTCAGCTCATAATTAAGACTGAAAGAAATCATCCAGATTTAGACAAACATAGGAAATGATCTTATATAAATGAACCTGCAATCCAGATCATACTTACTACGATGAAAGTGTTTCAAATCGAGTCACAGAATGAGGGGTGATAGCATCATTTGCAGAATTTTCTACATGCTGTAAAGAGTTAAACCAGAGAACTTTAAACCAGAATTCTAATACAACAGAAAGGAATTGGACAGCCAATAACTAGTGTGGATCTCTCATTTAAAATAATTTGCAGCCCTTGTTGAAGATGTAGTTGGGGCTGGAAAGATCAGTAGTTTTGGAATCAAGCCAAAGATTCTCTCAGGATTTCTCTGCAGCTGTGTATAATAATATTTTGGCAGCTTGACTGTTTGGATTTTTCACTGCCAATTCTGTCATGCTGGCTGTGATTACTCAGTGGTGACAGGAACTATTCTGTACATGCTTGGAGGCACTACCATTTTTATTGATTCATGTGGTCTAGAACTAGGCCTTCGTACTGAGAATTGACATAGGGCAGCAGAAGGGAGGAATTATTTGGAAAATTTAAGATTCTAGAAGCACTTATGAGCAGACTTTCTATTCCTTTGACTAACTCAATTGTTCACTGCTTTCTATGCCTTCTGGCCTTTATTGGGGAAGAGTTTTGCTGTTCATTTGTACAAAATCCCATTTTTGTTGTTAATTTGTGCAAAATCCCATTTTTCTGGGTGCCTGGGAATCTCCTTCATCTGTGTCTGTCTTGGTGTTGCTCTGTTCATGATCAGCATGGGGCTATTCAGTTTACCAGAAGGAACAGAGATTCCAAGGTTCAACCCTGGCAAGGCCCCTACCTTGAGACAGAAACAAGACAAAACTTATGGGGGAGTCAGCATAGATTTTAATGTGTAGATTCTCTATTACGGAAACAGCCTTTTCTATCTACCATATCTAAAGATAGGACACACACGCACGCATGCACGCATGCACGCACACACCTGAAAGTTGTGTGTGTAAGGGAGGAATATTTCCCCCATGTCTTTAAAATGTCTAGAAATTTTAGGTCTCTGAAGTCTAGTACTTGGTTTCTTCCAGTGGCCACAAAAAGCTCATAAACTTGAGAGCTTTCTTCAGCTGCTTTGAGGAATAAGATGAGAAGGGGGTGGGCAATTTAGGTCGCATTTAATGACTAAACAACTGACGTCAGGATGCTCCATCTCCGCTAAGGGGACTGAGGAAATGGATACAGCTCTTGCTGCTTCTTGTGTGTGTGTGTGTGTGTCCCTGTGCTGAATATGGTTAGGTGAGGCTTTTTTAATGCCGAAAGATGCAGATATGCTTGTAACTTTATTACTGCAGGAAAACGTCTATAATCATTCAAGCTTTGCGTTTGGAGGGCAGTTGTGGTTTTGTAACCTCCTCCAGTCTCTGACTAACAGCGGAGGCTGTGTGCACAATATATATGACAAGTTACTTTCTTAGGTACAAGAGCTTTCCCCCCAAAGGCTGATTCACACAAATATCACTGGATGATTCATCACTTGATGACTCACGGCTGTATGTGTGAAGTTTCTCCATTGAAAACTATTATGCTGAAGGTGATCGAAGGCAACATGAAATATCTTTGGGGGTTGTTTCATCTAAAATAATTGTTCCAAACCGAGCATCTTTACTTGGGAGAGATTCCCGCCTGCTATTTTTTGACACAATCTGTTTTTGTTCTTCCCACATCATCTTATGCTCCTTGTTTCCTGATTTAATTCTCATGGAGTTCACTCCTAAACTGGTGATATAACCAGAGGCGTAGATCCAAGGGGACGGGGGTGCGCGACGTACCGGGCGCGTGCCCCTGTGTGGGTGTGGTGAGGGTGTTCCAGGGGCATGGTGGGGCGTTCCGGGGTGGGGGCAGGACAGGGCAGGATGGGGCGGAGGACGTGGTGCAACGGGCACTTTCCCTCCTTGCTACACCTCTGGATATAACACTTCTGAATCAGTTTGAATACTACTACTCTCATCCTTTTAGTTCAAAGCCTACATGTGCTTTCCCCATAAATATGGTATAGTTTGTAGGCTGCCCCCTTTACCCATAAAAACAGTTGAAAGTAGCTTAGTTCACATGCAACAATAAACCAGATACAGATGTTGGCGATAAAAGATTACCTTTGCAGCAAGGCGAATGTATTTGTAAGAGCCCTAAGCAAAAAAAATGAAATGTTGCCTAAAGATTGTGGGGTGAATGAACTGGTTACAGGCACCAAACTTAGCAAAGAGGGGTAGTGCGTAGGGTACTAAACTAGGACATACATTATTTCAGCCTAACCTACTGCACAATATTGTTGTGATGATAAAATGGAGCAGGGCAATTACATGTGTTGCTCAGAGCTGATTGGAGGAACAGTGTGAGAAAAAATGTGTCAGCAGTTGGAGATTGTAAAGATGAGGCAGTCACTGAGTCCTGGCTGATTTAGGAAGGTGAACCATTGATAAAGCTCTCATTGCCCTGTGTACCACATCATATTTGAACATGCTTCCTACTGTTCTTCTAAGAAGAGCACACTAGCAACTGGGTTAGCATATGATGGGTGTGTGCCCTGAAGTACAAATGTAGCAACATGGAGTTAGTGGATTTAAACATGATAGGACAACTATTGAATGTAGTAGTTAAGTGGCTGAACTAAGCTCTAGGAAACCCCACTCTGCCATGAAAACTCGCTGGATGACCTTGGGCCAGTCACACACTTGACTCTGGCAAGTATTTGGATGGGAGACCAAGCAATACCAGGAGTGTTAGGCAGAGTCAGGCCATGGCAAACCACCTTTGCACAGCTCTTGACTCGAAAACCCCACCAGGAGCCACCATAAGTCAGATATGACTTGCCTGCAAAAAAAAGGGGAGGCAGCTGTGGTACATCTACACAGATAAGGCCCCACCCAGTTGTAAGTAGGGCCCGAGAGTTGTAATGAACGTGTGAAGGGACTTCAAGTCCCCAACATCCACTGGTGGTTTTCCCACTAGTGGCGCCTTCCCTGCCTTCTCTCCGTCTCCCGGCAGGGGTCGCTTCTCAGCCTCCCGGGCGCCCTTGACATCACGCCGAAGCTCCTCCCGCGCACGACCCCCGCCCCGTCCCCGCCGCCTTCGCTCCCCCCCGCATCTCCGCCGGCTGTGTAAATCCAGGCGGGCTGGGCCAGGGGAGGGATGGGAAGGTCACGAGCAGGCGAGACCGGGGGAGCAGCCGCCGCCGCCGCCGCTTCTTGGGGACGCTTCCTACTTGAGCTGCGAGGAGGCCGCCTGCGCCAGCTTATGGCAGGAGTCCTGCCGCGCTGAAAGCGGCGCTCGGCGCGTAAGGAGCCCGGAGGCGGCGAGCGAGCGAGGAGGCCGAGCGAGAGCTTTTTCTCCCGCGGAGCCCCAGGCGGGGAGCCGGCATGCCGGCTGGCTTGCAGAGGTGAGGCGAGGCGAGGTGAGGACCCGCCCGGGGCTGCTGGGTGCTGGGCCGGCCGGCCGGTCCCCTCGCGCATCCACGCGCGCGCTCCCTGGCTCCGTCCCATGCAGAGCCGCGCGCGGGCGGGCAGGCGAAGATGGCCCCGTCTGTGATCCAAGCGTGCCGCAGCCTGGCTCTCTCAACATGGCTGCTTTCCTTTTGTTTCGTGCATCTGCTCTGCTTGGATTTCACCGTGGCCGAGAAGGAGGAGTGGTACACGGCCTTCGTGAACATCACCTACCCCGAGCCCGGCGGCGGCGGCGGCGCCGGCGAGGTGCGCAGCGAGAAGAGCGAGTGCGGCCGCTACGGGGAACACTCGCCCAAGCAGGATGCCCGGGGGCAGGTGGTGATGACCGCCTCGGCCGCCGACCGGCAAGCCTGCGACCCCAACGCCAGGTTCGCCGCGCCGCGCCCGGGCAAGAGCTGGATCGCGCTCATCCCCAAAGGCAACTGCACCTTCAAGGATAAGATCCGCCACGCCGCCGCCCAGAACGCCTCGGCCGTGGTCATCTACAACGTGGGCTCCAGCAACGCCAACGAGACCATCACCATGCCGCACGCAGGTGAGCCGCCGGCCCTCCGAGAGCTTATTCAAAACCTAGCCGTGGCCGAGATGCTGCTTGGGGGAAACGAGGAGGGCTTTTCTCGCCAGGAGGCCACTTTGGGGTATTTCTCTCCCCCTCCTCCCTTGCATTGCACTGTTGGGAAAACAGTGGGCCTGTCCTCAAAAGGATGGAAGGTTGACCGTCGTCTGAAATGGCAACTGAATGACAATGGATGTCAGGAGGTTTGTGAAGAGATGCAGGCAAGAAGGGGAGGGTGGATCAGCTGCAGCTGGATGGAAGGGCGGAGGTGGTGGGTTATGATGAGGACTGTGAGGATGTAAAAAGGACAGTGAGAAGATGAAAAGGTCAACGTAGCTTTTGCAACGGGCAGGAAAGAAAATGGAGAAGTCCTGAGCCAAACAAGCTCATCCAGAGAGTCTTCTCGCACCTTGTTCCTGGGTATCTTCTCAACTTTGGGAGGGGGGGTCATTCCAGATGTGGTATGACTTTCTGAGATTCTTCACATGCAGATGTTGCATCTGCTATTGCATCTGTTTTGAGATAGGCAGTAGTTGCTTGTGACAAGTCCTTTTTCCTTCAGTGGCATGCATGGATTCTGTCCCAAAATGTAAACATGTTTTTCTCCCATCACTTACTCTGCACATAGTGCAAACCTTCTTTCTTAGTCCTGCTGCAAAGAGCAAATGCTAGGCACAGCAAGGAGACTAATAAAACCAGGTATTTTCCACTGCAGTGGGGAGGCTGGGAGTTTCGAGTCATTTCCTAGGGGCTTGTGGTTGGTGTGTGGAAGGGTAATCCTGGAAGCATTTTGTTG
Source organism: Sphaerodactylus townsendi (assembly GCF_021028975.2). Lineage (NCBI taxonomy): Eukaryota > Metazoa > Chordata > Lepidosauria > Squamata > Sphaerodactylidae > Sphaerodactylus > Sphaerodactylus townsendi. Next base: position 50,431,045 of record NC_059434.1, read on the forward strand.
GTTGGTCTTAGTTATGCTAGTTGTGGAAGAATTTCACTGAGAGTGAGCTATTCTAGAAATGCACATAAATTAATTAGGACAAGATTTCACAGTATGTGCAATTCTTGTGGAGTGTGGGGTGTTCTGCAATTATACACATGCATATTTTTGTCTGCTATGGAGGCTTGGCTTTCTGTTGCCTTTGAAGTTCACATGGTTCTAATGTTATGTGAGAGTGCTTCTGGAGTTTATTCTGGTGTCCTGTGAGAAAACATCACAAAAATAGTGCGAGTGCAGGCTTCGTGACTGCTTTATGATGGAACTACAGTGTGTTTTTAAAAACTAGCTTTTTGGAACAAATTGCATTAGAAAAATAATTGAACACAACACCATGCAAAAGCCTGGTCTTCCAAGGGTTGCTTGCTTTTTATTCTAATAGATATATTTTCAGAAAGTACTTACATGTTTTGGATTGAATATATCTCACTACCCAGACCCAGTGGTTTTTTGCCAGTTTATTGAATAACTGTAAACGCATTTGCTCAGAAGTGAATGGCACTGCGTTCAATGGGATTTATTTCCCAGTAAGTGTGCCTGGTATTGATTATTCATATTAGAGCAGAAGCAGGCCCAAGGACTGGTTGGTTGCAAAACATGATGTTTCAGTGACTTTTAGACTGCAATCCTGTGCACATTGTTTAGTAAAAAGGAGGTTCTGGTGAACTTAGTGGACCTAGTTCCAGTAAATAGGCATGGGAAATTTTGAACTTTTTACATTAATACCGTGATGTAACAGCTGCTGCAAGGCCTCAAGAACCACCTCTGGCAAAGATTCCCTCTGGGCCTCCTTGCATCCAGTCACAGATGAAGATCACATGAAAACAAATTCTGGAACTTGCTTTGTGGGAGTCTAGAGTTTTGTTCTGCTCTCCAACACAGACCTGAGCTACAATGTAGGTCACCTTAAACCTTTTAACATTGAGATGTTCTTTCAATAGAGAGCACAGGCAGCTATTTTTTCTTGAACAATGGTTATATTTGAACTGAAGGTCTGGAGCAGAAAAGATTTTATTTTTAAATCATCCATATTGCTTGGATTTGCTTTAATGGTTTCCAGGGACATCTGAATCTTCTTAAAATTTCTCCTTATGAGTTCCATATGGATCTATGTATTTTTAGGCTCTTCTGCTTCCAGTTCTATCAGAAAAGTGCTGATGGAACCACAGCACTGCTAAAGTCATGCACGTTGCTTAAACAAGTTATAGGAGCAAGTTTCTGAAATTGGAATGTTGGTTCAGTTAACAATTTATAAAAATAAGCAGATGTTAATAGTGCAGAGATTAAAAATCCTGAACAAATGACTTCCATCCCCTTGCTTGTAAAAACAACTTCATAACCTTATCTATTAATACTGAGCTATCTCATTTAATGTTACTTAAAATTTTGCAAATTTTTTAATGTTTGTTTTTAAGCATGGGACTGGTTGCTGAGTATGTCCATAGAATGCCAATCAGTAATCTGTTTCAAAGTAATACATCACAGCAAGTAGCATTGTGTCATTTCAGTGATTTCTTTAAAAACCCTGAAATGTAGATTCGTGGTATTATCTCCCTATTGCATCTTTTAACAATTTGGCTATGTCAGTATTGTTGGATGAATTCCATAGATCACAGTGTTCCACTTGCATACTCAGTGTTTTCAGCTCTCCTCTTCTCAAGATAACCACTCACAAATCTGCTCTTGAATGTCAGGAGTGGATTTCAATTAGACACCAAGCATTGCAGTTGGAAAAGAAAATGGGTAACCCTTTCTGGTGAATGGAACCACTTCCCACTCATATATGGACCTCCTTGGATTCAGCTGTTATCATATCACTGGATTTGTGAGTTAATGGTTTGCCTTAATCCATCCAGTGAATTTATGGGTGAAACAAGATTTGGACTATTGATGTCTTCCCTTACGCATCTTGTCACTGCACTACACTTGTGCATCTTAACTGATTGCTGTACTGAAGAGCTCTTGGCCTTGGCTCTTAGCCTGTGGCCCCACAAGCAGTACCAACATGTCATGCTGAAACACTGACCTCCACCTGAAGTCCGGAAGACTGGAAATGGACCACAGGTGGTTCAGAAGGCGATTCCATTCACCATCCATGGACAAGATCTCATAGATTAACTATATTCCCAGTGGTCTACCAGCCACTATGAACCTAAGTATGTTCTGGGGAAGTAGATGAAGTACTGATAAGGCAGAAGGAATTATCATGGTGGAAGAAGATGAAATCATCAAGCTGTGACTGTTCCTTTCTCCAATCCTTCTCTCAACAATGGGTATCCTGTTAATCTTGCTGGTCACTGAACCTACTGCTGCTGCTACTGAATGTCAGGTCAATCTGACCTGAAATGTATTACAGACACAAGGGTGGATAAAGAGGAAGGGGTGGCTTCCTCCCAGCCTCTGTCTTTCCCCAAGTTTGCTGTTACAGTGTCAGCCTAGGCTTATTGGTGAGGGAGACAGCTATGGTCTGTTGTACTACCCAACCCACTGCTCAACTGTCTACCTGCCTGAGTTTATGAAGTCTTGGATTTAGCATTGAGGACACTGAAGCCTATTTTTGGAGGCCTTCAATGTTCATGCTGATGCTGACCTGACAGGAGCTGCTCGGGATTTTGTGGCTACCATGACAACCATGGGGCTGTCCCAGAATGTTCTGATCCCTGTATATATAGTAAGATATGCTCTTGATCTGGTTTCTCTGGGGGGAAAAATACATGGCTTGATAATAAGCAATTTCCCACTCCTATTAATGCGCCAACCATTGTGACTTGAACTTCAGTGAGCATGGCTAGCAGATTAAAATGGTCTACTCAAGGGGTACATCTGGAGGGCTTCCTAATATTTTAATGTTCTGCCTGGAAGTTTGACTGTCCTGTCGCAACCCTGGTTGACTTGTGGAGTGAAGAAATGACCTGGGCAGTGAACACAATTGTTTCTTTATGTCCTCTTCCACCCTGCTTCTGGTTTACCAGGGAGCTTAGGGCAATGAAGCGGTTGGGCAGATAGATATACTGTGAGTAGATTAAAACTTGAAGTGAATGCTGCTGAGGTAGGTGAAACTGCACTATCATGCTTATTTAATGATGATAATCGTGGCAAAATGAGCTCACTTTTCTTCCACTATTGTATCCATGCTGTACTTTCCTATGGATCTTTTCCAGATTGTGAAGGGCTTCTGTCACTACCCTGGTTGATGTGTGGAATAGAGAGAAAAAATGCAGTCATTCTTCAACTGTTTTGCAATGTATTTTGCAGATACAATTGCTTCCAACTGTGGCTATTTGAATGCCATGATTGATTTAGCTGAACGTCAGGATGCTGTTGGAGCACAGTCTGGGTTTAATTGCATGGATAATTTTTGGTTGGAGAGGTTTAATGAAGTGGACAAGCTGTGTACAGCCTACCTTACCTTTTGTGGATGGTGGTACTTAACGAAGTGGTTTGGTGTAGTGGGTGCAGGAGGTTATAAGTACTGTTTCAGGAGGGTATAGTTCCAAGTGCTTTGAAATAAGCAGTTTTGAGACCCTTTTGAATGGTACGCCTGGACCCAAATAACCTAAGTACCACACCCAGTGGCAACACTTGATGAATAGGGAGCCAGCTTTGGCTGGTTGCTGTGGCCCTTCCTTGAAAGGCATGATGTAGCCACTGTGGTCCATGCTCTGTGGTCCAAGGCCTCTTTTGAATAAGATTCTTAAATGTTAAAAGAGAATCTGAACTTTTTTAAAATGCGGGAACACACTGCTTTAACTTCCACTGACGATCACATGGTTGCACTTGGATCTTTTAGTAGAAACAAGTATAGATAGGCACTAGGACCCAGGGGGAGCATTCTACAACAAAGAATGTCCATCATGTTGAGTTCTGTGATGGAAGAATATACAATCTACTAACATTTTTTGTGTGAAATGGAGTATAGTCATTGTACTCCAGTGGCCTTTGCAGTGTGTTCTTGCTGGCTTTAAATGTTTCCGGGAAAGTTTTACTTTTAGCCTGGGTTGGGTGAGTAGTAATGTTGCTGTCTTTAAAAGGGATGGATTGTGCACACGCCCATGCACAAAAGACAATCAGCCTGCATAACCTATTTGTATAGGAGCTAAAAATCAACAGGCTTATGTGGAAATGGAAAATATGCCTTTTTAAAAAAAATTGTATTATGTATTCCTGGTTTGGGGTGCTGTGTGGTTTCCAGGCTGTATGGCCGTGTTCTAGCAGTATTCTCTCCTGACGTTTCGCCTGCATCTCTGGCTGGCATCTTCAGAGAATCCTCTGAAGATGCCAGCCACAGATGCAGGCGAAACATCAGGAGAAAATGCTGCTAGAACACGGCCATACAGCCCGGAAACCACACAGCACCCCAGTGATTCCGGCTGTGAAAGCCTTTGACAATATATTCCTGGTTTGTTTGTTTATTGCCATTTTACATCATTTCTACAAGAATAAGTCAAGAATAATGCTGGAATGGGTGTTAATTGAATGGGAAACATTTGACTCGAGGAACAGAAAATGGTGTGAAAGTTAAGCTCAGGTTTGATTTATACAAGGGAAAATTAATATTACATTTTTTATTTGTGTGTTCAAATGGTGGGAAATTCAGTAATGTTCCTAAGGCAAACTGTGGTAGAGAAGTTCATTGTCCACTCTACCTGAATTGTAAACCCAGTTAAGTCCAAACCAGAGTTTGAAAATTTGATGTCTGTGACTAGCAGAGAAACTGCACTTTCTCCTCATTAGCCTTGATCATTGCTGGTGCTTCCCTTAGAAGTTCTGGCTTTTTCTTAAAAAGTAGCTAATGCCCATTTATGTCTTATGAATTTTCTCCCATGTTTGCGCAGCATTTTACAGAATGTGAAGCCCTACTTCCTTTTGATAGTTCTGAGATGATAATTCCCTTCATGGCTGGTTCTGGTATAATGTCTTCCATGTTTTTTTTTTAATGTGGAAAATATTACATTGTGGTTTTTCTGTGGTTCCTTTTGTTTAATTTCTGTGCAGAGCTCCATAGGAAGAAAACTCAGATGCATCCATGGAAAACCTCTTTAAGTGGATTTCAAATAAGGGATTTATTTGTTGTTTATTACATTTATTTCAATACTGCATACATAGGATTCTCAGGCATCTCCCATCCAGTCACTAACAAGAAGCAGATCTAGTTAATTTTCACATTGTGTCTGTACTGTGTTCTTTCAGACCATGTCCTTGTGCAGAAATGAGTAGTTCTTGAGCTGAGCAATGGAAACAAATAACTCTGTTGTATATGCCTGTACATGTATGGCAGCTTTAGCATATTCCCTCTAGATGACTGTCAGACTCATCCACATCAGTTGGGAGGGAAGGCTATCTCCAAGATAAGATAGGGGCACCAAGAACAGTGCACCATGAGTATAAAATGGAGTTAGGGGGACTGGGCAACATGCTTGTGACTGGCAGGTTTGATTTCCACGTGTCCCTAAGAGCAACCAATGGAAGCTGATGAAATGTGAGAGAGAGATAGTTGGAAAAGAACTTTCTAGGAGAGCTGTTAAGCCAGTGGCAGTGAGGGAACTGAGAGTGGTTCTAGCTGAGTGAAGCTGTGGTGAGGAACCAGCTGAAAGCTCACTGATAAGACAAGTCTGTAGCTAAAAACTCAAAATGGTGGAATAGGGAAACAGTTCAAAAGTTCAATGGAAAAGAACTTTGTAACTTTTATCAAACTTTTGTCCTGGCCCCCACACTTTTCAATCTTTTTTAAAGTGACCTCCCCTCTGCTCTCTCAGCAGTGAACAGCCATGCCCCAAAACTGGGTACATCCCATGTATCAATTCTGCTTTACGCAGATGATGCTGTCCTTCTCTCTTGATCCAGAGTTGGCCGCAGACGCTTAATGAAGTTCTATGTGGATTACTGTGAATCCAACAGACTGACAATTAATTATGAAAAAACCAAGGTTTGGGTCTTCTCTAGACGCTTTAAGAAGCTCACATGGACAATCAATAGCACCCAAATTGAACAGGTTAAGTGCTTTAAGTACCTCTGCCTTTCATTCTCCTATAACCTTTCATGGGCAACCCATAGGAAGGCCGCTCTCCTTGCTACATCTAAATAGTAAGGTCAGCATTACTTACGTTTCTTCTTTCACAGTTGTACTTTCATTCCTTTTATCCTTTTTTTTCATCCTGCCCTCAAATTTTTCAATGCCAAAGTCGCCTCGAGATTGCTTTACGGAGTCCCAATTTGGATTCAAGCTATTAACCACTCCTTGAATTCCCTTCAATCCAATTTTTTTCACAAGAGTCCAGTTCTCCCAAATTGCTTGCCCTTTGCAGCCCTTTGTCTGGTGTTAGGTCAAAACTCCTTGGAATCAGCTGCTTGGCTGAGGGCTTTTAGATTATGGCTGCGAATCCATTTTCTCTCGGACTGCAATTCCCTGGTCCACCGTCTGCTCTCTGACACCCATTCCAACCCCTGGTTTCCCATAATCGAAGAAAAATTGGCTTCTATTGAACTGTCAGTGGATTCACTTTGCCCTTTGTCCTATTCAGAAGCCTATAGAAAATTAAAAGGTCAACTATTGGATAGAGAGTTCTCTACCCTGATCACCGCAGCCAAGAAAACATGCTCCCCGCTGTATTTTTCTCTTCCATTTGAACAAGGCCACTTGGCACACTACCTGTATTGTTTAATAAACCCTGCTCAAAGGAGAGCCACAATGCTCTCCAGGTTTAATGTTATGCCTTCTGCCTTGCTACATGGCAGATTCAACAAGCAAGAAAAGGCTAAAAGATTGTGCCCGTGTAATGATGGCTCAGTTGAATCTCTGGCCCACCAATTAGTACACTGTTTCAGATTCAAGGACATCAGATCCAAGTATGTGAATCTTACTCCTTTACATTTACCTGATGTCCCCGATTTATTTAGATTACACTACTTGCTAGACAATCCTGATCCTTCTCTCTGTATGATAGTGGCAGACTTTCTCCTGGAAATTACTAAATGCCAGTAGATTTCCCTCCTCTTAACATTTATTTCCTGTACTGTATATGTTTTTTTAAATCAGTTTTTTACTATTGTTGTACAGTTGTCTATGCCAGTAAAGGCTTGCTTGCTTGACATTTATCAAACTTTCTTCACTGTTATGTTCAAACCATAAATAAAAGTTAACTTTTTGCTTGTATAACCCTGTGGGCTAGTTGTCTCAGGGAAAGAAACAAACACACACGCTTACTCTATGTATATATATTTGGATATGAATAAATAGTGACAGCGTGTGAATGAAACTAACAGTCCCCAACCCCAATAACTGTGTGCAGTGCTTGAGTGAGAGAAAATTATTAGAGGGGACTGGCTACGGTATCTGCTGATGTCTCTGTGAGTGAGAGAAAGAATCTGAAAGTTGACATTATCATGGCTCTCTCTATATTTTAAAAGAGGCAAAAGGGATTACAACCTACTTGTAATCCTGAAGGGAGAACACACACACACACACACACACACACACACACACACACACACACACACAGAGACAGAGGGGGGTTGTGGGGTTGTGGAGAGTGGTAGGTACTCTCAGTGGAGAAGGGATATCTCAATGCTGTTTGGAATGCTATTTTAGCATTCCGTTGGAGAATACATGTAGCATATGTTTAGCATATCTGCTGTAATCCAACATTCTATTTTTATCCTGAATGTTTGTCTGGAGGCTGTCAGCCACCCTGGGATAAAATAAGTCGTCCTCTGAACCACAGAAGATGGAGCATGCCATTAAAAATAGAGTTGAACATGCATGGACTTAATGTAATTCTGCTTGCTCAAGGTCTTGTGTAACACCTCATGCTTTTCAGTGAAGCTTCTGACACTGTTGCACTGGTGCTCCTCTGGCACAGGAATCCATGGCACCAATGGGGATGTTCCTAGGGACAGGATTGATTTCTGGTCATCATCTTCACCCCTTCCAGCCCAGAAACGCTCTATTTTGCTGGCGGCAACTCACGCCAGCAAAATGCAGGGGTCTCCCATTGGGCTGGATAGCGTCCTTGCAGTGCGAAAGGTAGGTTTATGTTTTACTTTTTTTTGCTGCACTGCTGGGAACCTCTGTGGAGATGGTGTGCCTGCGCCATCCCTGTCCATTGCCCATCCACCCCCCATCCCCGCCCCCAATTGTGCTGCCCATCTGTCACAGTACAAGCAGCTACTGGGGGTTTTTTCTTGTATTTCCATTTGTGATATATCTAAAGTTACGCTGAGATGGATTAATGAGTGGAAGAAAATGAGTCTGCAAACTCTTGTACAAGAGCTACATTTAGGTTCTGTGGTAGTTGTCAGGCTTCTGTTCTGGTGGTTGCTCAGTGTCTTGATGCTGGAAAAGCTAAGGAAGCTTTGCTTCTTCTCGTACATTAATAAAGAATCCTTTCTTCCTATTCTTCTTTTGTTCTGACCAATGAAGTTAAAGCCTTTGGTCTACTAGCAAACAAGGGAAGCAATGAAAAGTGTGACTATCTTCTGTACTGACCAGCAAAGGAAAAGGAAGAGGACTTTGCTAGAACTGATAGACTAAGGGAATTGACAGTGAATTGTCTGTTGTTGGCCAGAATCTTTAGAAACTTTAAGAAGACAGTGAGATTACTTATTGCAAGAGCGCAGAAACAGGATACTTTCTGAATACATTCCTGACTTTTATTATCCAGTTGTCAAACAGGCCATGACTAAGGAGGAAGTACAATGTGACTGCTGCAGAAGAGCACTAAATATAGTGTGGGGAGGGGACATAGACCTGCAAATGTAAAAGGAAAGTTTACTGCAGGGCATTTTGCTTTCTCCATATCTCTGTGAACTTATTACAATGATTTGTTTTATTGAACTGCCTGCCATCTCATGGGAATTAGTTCCTCCAGTGTGGTTGCTGCATTTGTTTCACCAATTTTTTTTCTGTATGAGGACTTCAAACATAAAGCAGATTACCCTTTTCTGCTGCGTGCATGTTTCACTCTGTTGCAGTTGAGACTATCTTCCTGCCTCCTTTTTGTCCTTGTGCATGATACCTTTCCCAGTTTTATTTGGCATAGATCCTCAAGCACATTACATGACTTCTGTTGTGTTTTTGATCTGGTAAACAGCCCATTCTGCCTGTATTAACAGAGGGTGGATGAGTGGCTGGAGATATTCTACAGTAGGAGAAGCAGAGCCATTGGGCCAAAGAAGTATTTTTCTCCATCAAATGTTTTTGACAAGGGTAGCAGGATTCTGTGACAGTACTTGTCTTCTGTGACCAAAAAAAAAATAGTTCCCTGGGAAGAGTGTCCATTCCTTTTTCTTTCATCAGTCATGGGTAAGTACAGTGGTTAATACACCGGTTAGTACAGTCATTGGTTAGTATAGTGGTGAAGCCTCAGCTGGGTAAAACACAAATGAGATATGCTAATATAGAATGTTCTGTTGGCATATTTGCTATGCATAATTTGCTTAATATTAAAATTTGGGATCTGAGAAATGTCAGATGAACTGATAATGCTCCTGCTGTAATGCTGTATGTTACTTAACTTGAATTGGCACTACGAAAAAACACTCCGCTAACATTGTTGGTGTGTTGAAGCCACAGCAAAGTGTTGATCTGTTGGTAAAAATTACAATGAAGTGTGCTTCTGTAGGGTTCACCTGCCACTGGTTGACACATTGACTTGCTCCAGGCATTTCTCTGTTTGGGAATATCGGGAGGGGCTGTGTGAAGGAAAATTATGTGTTGATTTGACATGTGTGATTCATGTGTGATTCAGCCTGTTTCCTTAAAATGAATTACACATGTTAGCCAAGTCCACAGTATTGTAAAGGAATTCTGGATGATAAAAAATAAGGATAAGGCTAGTGCTGCAAAATAAAAACACGTTTTATTACTCAGTTAAAATTCCCAAAATTCTCTACATGTTTCAGCAAGAATCTTCTTCAGGGGAATCTGTTTTTCTTGCAGTGATTTGATCAGTCTGATGGGCAGAGATGGGAACCCCACCCCCCTGCAAGTCTCACCAGCTTCCCACTTTTATACTTATGTTCAGAATACCTTTGCAAAAAGAAGTGAATGGGTAGCATCAGGCACTAGGATGTAAAAATAATACGGCCAAGGCCAGTTACCGGTAGCTTCCATTTCAGTGTCCTTTGTTTCATAAATTTATATGCATCTGTTGAATTGGTAGAGGGTATGGCATACGTTTAATTAAAACCTTCCCAGAATTTAGTGCTTAGCATTTAAGTGACAATTATAGTTCTTCTATTTCTTTCACAATTCTGAGGAACTTGGTGTCATGTGCAGAAGTTTTTTAAAAAGAATTTTCTCAACTCCAGCGAGCTTTCCTTAAATAAGTCAGTATTGATCTGTTTCTCTTACTAGTTTAGTTTACTTGTACTTGTTTTGAAAAATAATGGCCTGGCATACTTTTTTTCACAGTGATTATGTGAAAGTTTATAGAGAAATTGAATTCTTTATTCTGATACCTTATATATAAAGGAATAGCTGTATGTTAATTACATTAGCTTTTACCAGTAATGTTAGCATATTAGTATGAAAGCCATGCTTTGTTACTTCAAATGCTGAAAAATTCTGAGTGTGGGTGCGTTTATGTGGTCATTTCTTCGGCAAAATATCTTCATAAGGTTATGCTTTCAACTGATTCAACAATGGTCCTACATTCTTATAAATGTGTTCCAATGAAGTTGAACTCATGAGGTAAACATTGGAAATGCTATGTTAGCTCTCAGTGGATAAAGGGTTGTCTTTGTTTTGAAAATAACCAAATGAATAATTACAGTGAAATTTTTCCTTGTGCTGACATTTCCCCGTAAAAGCTGTTTGTATACCTATCCATTTTTCGGAATCTGTACATTGGTAAGACCATAGAATCAGAAAATTACAGAGGTGAATAGTATCTCCAGAGTCTTCAAATGCAGGCCTTTCTCTTGCACTTGTTAGCAGCACTTGCTAAATTGAAATGTTCCTTGGTCGGATGCTTCTGTAAATTCTCTTAACAACCCAGAGGGAGGAAGTTTCTGGAATGTTTAGTCCTAATAGAAGGTTATTTTTAAAAGATTATATGTGTAGGGGGGAAATGAGTTTTGTTAAATCCCACAACAAGGTTAAGCAAAGTTAAAAATATTTGGAGCCAGGATTTTAATTCCAGCTTCACCCATTCTGAGGTTGTTTTTATGCCACACATAATATATGGTACCATAATTGAAAGCAATGACCACAGCAGTCTCTGTATATTTTTCTGAAAACCAGTTTAAGTTGTTTACTCGTGCAGGTTACCAAACAGGGCATTCTTTGGAAAGCATTGCTACATGTGGTTTCCAGTATGCACAAATACTACTGTGGCACTTCAATTCTTTATTCAAATATCTCTGTACATAGTTTGAAGTATTATGCATGTTGAGAAGTTAGCATTGTGTGTGTGTGTTTGCATTTAGTAATATCTTATTCTGGACAATTGCCATGAAAAGCTGGAAGTTAACAATAATAAAAGCAATACCTGTTTCATTAAGATAATATTGCCACCAAGATCTCATGTGGTTATGGTGTGTGATATTGGGTGATCATTTTGAAGGTTGCTAGGCAGCCACTAACCAACAATTTCAAGCCTTCCAATCATTGGTTAGTGTCAGCATGGGGGCATGGAAGAAAAAGAGACATTTACAAAAGATAAAGTACTGGATGGAGGGAAAATTGGAGCGGAAAGAAGCAAAAAAGGGAAAGGGAAAAAGTCAGGGAATGAAGCAAAAACTGTGGGAAAGGAGACTGAGTGACTCTGTCATGAAAGAAAACATAAGATAAAATGTTTTAGAGGGAAAGAAAGTCTGACGGGGAGATCATTTACTTCATTTATGCACTACCTTTCTTTCATTTGGGGACTCATTTTATACTCAAAACAATCATGTAAGGTATATTGGGCTTAAAGTAGATGACTTGTCCAAGATCACCCAGCAAGCTTCCATGGCAGAGTGAGAATTTGAACACAACAGATGATGATGATGAAGATGAAGAATTATTATTATTATTATTATTATTATTATTATTATTATTATTATTTGATTTAATAGACTGCTCTATCCCTGGAGGGGATGGGAGAGAAGAAAAGGGGAAGTGCTGATGGGGGAGAGAAAATTGATGTGGAGAGACAGAAAGAAAAAAGGTACATTGGGGTTAGAGGTTGGGAGGAAAATAGAAACAGTGGGAATGAGTGGGAAATAAATCCAAGTACTTGTTGAGTCTTTGTTTATTCTCTTCTTCTGTATGTTTCAATGACCGTTTCCACACGGGCAAAAAAAGCCGGTAAAACGACGGTAAAAACAGCGTTGTGGGTGGAGACTTCAAACTGCCACCGCTGCAGAAATGACGCTGCAGCGATGCAGCAACTCTCCAGTAGGCCCATAATGGTGCATTCGAAAATCGCTCAACAAGTGAGTCTTTTCAACAATGACACTGTGCAGCCAGTGCCATGCAAAGCGCCCGACAGGAATCAGTGCGGCAGAGCCCGCCCCCCACAATGGCGGCCCACACTGGCCAATCCTGGCACGGAACGCCTGTGACGTCTACCCTGGGGAAAAAAACACTGTTTGCAAAGCACAGCTGGGCGAAGCAGTGCAGTTCAGCTGATGCGCTACCTGTCCACAGACCGGCTGGCCATTCGAACACTCCACTGCTACAGCATTGCCAATAATACCAACAGCACAATGCTGTTATTGGCTGTGCAGAAACGGCTTATATGTACTTTATGTGTTTTATTATGCAAGTCACCAGTTGATGTTCCTTCAAACTAACGTGTTAGGTTTGCTCTTTGGAGAAATCCATGACCAGACAGTGCTTATATCACTACTTATTTGATGGGTGGAGGCAGCAGTGCTGGAGTGCAGTTGAAATAATTGATATCTGTGAAGTGCACACACAGGATGGATTTGGTGATATTTAGTCAACGATTTATTCAAGTACCTTTCCCCAAAAATCTAAAACTTTCAGTAGCAGTAAAAAGCATACAGCATAAATTCATGTTCTGAACCAAACACTAAAGATTATGAAAAATGCCTTTGACTCTGGAGAGCTGTTGGCAGTCTGAGTAGATAGTACTGACTTTGATTGACTTAGGGTCACGCATTCAGGTGCCATACCAGTGAAGACACCACTCATGACGGCATTATTCTACCTTGAAAATGCTCATTATTGAAGTCACATGGAGAAGAAAATAAACTGACATGCAAACATGCAAAAGAATTCTGATTTTAGAAGGCAGTTGAAGACAGTTTTATTTAGTGCTTCTTTTGACTAATTTAGTTTTTTGTTTATTGGCTGTACTAATGGAGACTTTAACCTATAGCATTTTTCGTGTTTAATAGCCAGTGTTTTATTTATATTGTAACCTGAGTTCTGTAAAGTAGAAAGGCAACTAATAAAAGCTTTAAACTGTGGAAGCCTTTCTGGCCTCCTTAGGCAGGTCATTCCACAAGGTAGAAGTCACTGAGAATGTGTGCTGATCTTGCCCATTAGCAGGATGAAATCTTCAGAAGGCTTTACTTAAATGATGTGAAATGCCCTCACCCTTGGCCTTAGCTGTTTGTGTTGCTTAGTGTTAAAAATTCCCCTCAGGTGATAAGAGTACTTTTGAATCCTGAAGCATTATTTTATGGGTCACATTCTTTCACTATCACTGCTGTCCTAAACAGAGTTATATTCTTCAAAGTCAATTGAAGCCAATAAGATAGTTAATGGCTGTTCATAATGAATAACTCCTTATTTTGCTTTGGACAAGACTCCGAAAGGTGATGCAAGCAACAAATCTTGCTATTTGTAATATCTGTTCAAAATTAAAAAAAAAAAAACCTTCAGAGCCTGATTTTGTTCCCAAACGTGGCTTCTTCAGACTGTTCCTGCTTTTATGAGAACATGCACTGAAGTGAGGATAGATTATCTTGTACTATGACCATATTGTGAAATCTGTACTATATTTTGGAATACTTGGATACCAAATGTCAATATACTAATATATTAGTACTTAATTACTGTCTGTTCCAGTTCTGTTGGTATTTAAGAATTAAAATGGTTTTTACTATTTAAGCCTAATGGTATGTTTGCCCTGAGGTCTGATCTGTCATCTCTGTGTTAACATAGTTACAGCTGATTGCCTCATCCATGACAATCTTTGTGATTTATCACACTTAGCTTCTGGAATGTTTTCAGACCAGACAGTGAAAATGAAGGTACTTAAAAACTGCAATGAAATACAGGCTCCAAAGTACCAAGGAATCTGGACGAGGGGGTCCCAAAAGTAGAGGAGAGCCTGAATAAATATTATTTGGTACAAGAATTGGTCAGATGTTTTTGCATTTTGCATTGTCATTTAAGCATCTTGCATTTTAAGTGACATTCCCCTTGTCTCTTTTTCCTACTTCCTTACACCTGGAGTCTGGATGCAAAACACTCCCATTATTATGAAAGAATAGTTCAAATGCCTTTTCCACATTCAAATACCTTTAGCATAGTCATGCTGCACAAAGGCAGTATTCAGTCCTGACAAGATGCTTTTCTGCCCTTTCATCTACATCTGATTGCTGATTATTTTGCTACTGAAAGAAGAATGAAGGGCACAATATGCTCATTGAATTATAGAAATCAAATATGTAGAAGGCTCATTAATTTTGGGTAATCCAATCTCTCTGTTAATGGACTCGTGCCCATCAGGGATGTGTTCCAGTGGTTTTGCAGTACTTCAGAGTAATATTATATTCCCTGTTAGTAAAATGGGAAACTGCTTCAAACAAATGTTTTGGGTACAAAGCAGGTGCAAAGATAAAGCAGGAAAGAGGGAATCCAGAAGGTGCACTGGAAATTGTGGTTTCAGAAATCTGTAGCTGTACATCTGTGCTTGAATACACACCTGGTATCCCTTATTCTGCAAGCCCAATTACTATTCCAGTTTAAAGAATCAGAGGAGAAGGTAAATTGAGATTTGATGGATTATGGCTGTACCTTCCAAGCCCCATTAGGATTTTCCTGTCACAGTATTACTCTGGAAGGAAAAAATTGGTCTTTGAAAATGTACACTTTTGATGCCAGCCCTCCTTTCCCATAGCAGAGCTGCTACTGCTTCTCTACTTGAGCTGGATGTGTCTACATGAGCTTACTGTCAGCTGTAAATCACTGTTATATCTAGCCCACTATGCTGGAGAGCTGTTACCAGTCAGGGTCTCAGGCAGAGTAAATCAATGCCACCAAAAACAAAAACGTTTTTAACTGAAAACATCTGGCATTGAACTTTGAACCTTCAGCAGCTAAAGTAGGTTCTTTATTACTGAATCCAGGAGGCTGGTGGTTCTTCGAAGCCCTGTGCTCTGGCAAGGAGCTGTGGTAGCTACTTTGACCTGAAAATGGATCCAGGAAGCCAATCATAGCAAACTTTTCCCATTGAGCCATGCATTTTTTGACTCAGACATCTGGAACAATATTCCTTAGAGTCTCCTGTGTTGGATACCTTCTGGTCGAATGACTATTGATTTCAACGTGAATGATTCCTGATGCCCTTTGGATTTGGTAGATCTCTTCTTGTAATGAACTTTTGAGTCCTCTGAAGATTCCAGCCACAGATGCAGGCGAAACGTCAGGAGAGAATGCTGCTAGAACACGGCCATACAGCCCGGAAACCACACAGCACCCAAACTTTTGAGTTATTTTATTGTAGTTTGTTGATGTCTCCACAAAGCTGGGGGTGGGTGGGTAATGCTGGTAAGTATCTTCATGTGCTACGCAGAAGACTGGGATTTGATATTTCTGGTTCAAATATATATCCGAAAAATACTGTATTGCTATTTTCTTGATATATTTGGGTCTCTAGATGGTACCTTGAATTTTTCGGTATACTATGAAATGGGTCCTGAAAAATCCCAGAAATATTCTGGAGTAACCAGGAATATTGGGAGCCAGGATTTTAAGACTCCCGGGACTGTTTTCTTCTTTTATACTACTGTGTGTCTGTGTCTTGCCAGGGCTTGGCATGGGCTTGCCATGTTGGTTTGGCTTTGATTCTGCCCTTTGAAATTTGGCTTTGTTGGTCTTGCAACATTGTCTCCTTTGCTGAAGCTTGTTGACCTAAAGTTTGAGTTTTCATTAGACTTTCTGGTTCAGCATTGGCTTGGAGGCTTGGGTGGTACATTGACTTTAATTCTCTGCTATGTTATTTGCTGTTGTTAAGCTTGCCACATTGTCCCTTGCTTCAGATGGAATTTCCTAGTTCTGCAATGGTTCCTTGGGCTTTTGGTTCGGTCTGCTTTGTGGGAGGCTTTTGGCCAGGGGTTGCTTTGACTTCTTTGTGCTGGAGAAAGCATGGATTTTCCTCCTCCAGTCAAGGATGACTGGGGTACTCTGGTTAGGGCCTATCGAACTGGAACTCTTCATCCAATTTAGTTGAAACTTGGGGGTAATTTGTGGTCAGGCACCAGCAGCTCCACTGCAATTTTGATGCCATAAGCTGACAAAAAAATCCCTTCAGCCCTCTGGAAGGACATAAGAGAACCAAATAATTTTGGTATCTGGGATAAAAAAACAACCTAATCTGAATACTAGATTGGTATTTGGACCCCAGATAACTGGGAACACTAGTATTTATTGGCTCCTTGGTATCTGGATCTGAAAAAATGCTGGGCTTTTTTGAGATGCACATTTATAGTGCCCTACTTCAAGGCAAAGGGAATGGTGGGTGGATACAAGAAAGAGTTTGAAAGGGGAAATCTGTTTCACTTTGTCTTGCCTTTCTTCCTGTCTGAAACTTTTGTGGGTCTTCAGTTTAGATGTAGATATAGTATAATGTAGAAACAATTTTGCAAAGTCCTACAATAGGTAAAATACAACAGTCCTACAAGTCTTCTGTAGTATGGAATCCATGCTATAAAGCGAGTTTTAGTTAACTCATCTTCCATGGGACTGAATCTTGTGAAGCTTCTAAAACTTATTTCATTTTTCTGTTTAGAGATTTGCTAAAGGCATGGTTAAGAATGAAACCCATCTTTCCCTATGCTGTGACCCCAGTCCAAAGGGGCTTGAGGGGTTGTAGGTGCTGTTGATCAATAAACATTTGGTACCATTCATGGATCTTCTGTAGGTAGATCTTTAATCCTACATGCTTTTGGTATGATTGTTTTAGCAGTGTATGTAGAATCTCATTAAATTGCAAACATGGACAAGATTTCTCTCTTCCCCATTCTATCGTAATATAATGTAATTGATAAACATTTTCATTCTTGCCATTTTTAGATTGGATAAAATCATTAATTAAGACAGAGAAATCTGTTATAAATGTTTAGCCTCGCGGGAGACCTCTCGTGTCCCAAAAGCATTAAAAATCTCACATCAAAGCATATTTTGTTCCACAGGCCTTTCTAAGTGTTAAAACAAAGCAGTAATTGGCCTGGCATTAAATGTATCACACAGTCAGTACAGCATTAGAATTTTAAAAGTTAGCAGGAGCTGTTAATAGCTGGGACAGCGCAGTTGTGGTGTGTTTTAATTGTGTTAGCAAGGTTGTTACCAAGCTTGGTGATAATATATGTTTATTCCATCTGATGAAGTATTTTCTTTTCACATGTATGTATATGATTGCAGGTATGAGAAATGTTCTTCTCTGCCTGTTTGAGCAGTAGGATTGGCGCCATAATGCACCCCAATTTTGATTCTGTAATAATGACTTGTACTTGGATCCTTTCTAACCTGGAGTCTTAAATACTTTGGTGGGACAAGTTAGTTTTTTACTTTCAAACCTCAAATCTGTCTATGGAACACTTACAGAAGTATATCGCGTCCTTACTCCTGTGTCTCATTGCTATTCTATTCAACAGCTAATTAATATCCTCCTCTACCTGATCAAACTTCTTGTTGTTTTACAGGCCTTGCTTATCGAGAACAGCATTTAAAAAAATTTCCTTCCTGTAGCTGTGTAGGAGGAGATTTGTAATAAAACGTGGGAGGAAAGGATGATGGTGGTGCTGTAAACTAAGTAGCAGTTGTCTATGCCAAAATGCTGTATTTTTCTGTAAGCAAGCCTGCAAGAAAACCCATTCCTATATCTTCTGTTACTTTACTGTATTTCTATCCTTTCACGAGTGGTTTTTATAACTGCATCTAATTGTGATGGAATAGCCAGTTCTAAAGCACTAGGACAGCCACAATTACCATTTAGGTTCTGAAAACCTCTAGGAACCTCTTAGTTCACATAAAAGTCTAAAACTCTCAGAACAATATGGCCCAATCAAATTGCTAGCTGTTGTTTGCTGGTGAATGAGCAACTGCTTTCAGACATCATTGCCCATATGGTCACAGCAGCAGTGTGGGAGCTGCTTTGCTTTCCACAGGTCACCTGAGTGAAGTTCTTCCACGCTGTTAGTCATCACTGAGGGCACAGGTGTCAAACTCGCGGCCCTCCAGATGTTATGGACTACAGTTCTTATCATCCTCTGCCAGCATCATGCTGGCAGGAGATGATGGGAACTGTAGTCCATAACATCTGGAGGGCCGCGAGTTTGACACCTGTGACTAAGGGTAACCAGATTTCTCATTATTTTCCCTAGATCATCAGAATTTTGAATTCTCAGGTAATATCTATGCAACAAATTTATGTGACAGTCCCATCAATAGTGACCAGATTAAGTATTATGAAGTCAATAGGACTTTCAGACAGGGAAATATTTACAAGATTTCAGTCTTGAACGGTATATAATGTGAATGGTCAGTACAGCTTGCACATCTCTTCATGGAATATATTTATGTAGGTGGGGTTGGGGTGGGAGTAGAAGTTCAAAATTCAAACATGATGAGTTGTAGAGATAGGGAGCATTCATGCTTTTTATTCTCCATCTCTATCCTTTCCAGAGCATTCTGTTGTAATTTATTTCCTGGACATTTACATTTTGCAAAACATACTGTGTTTGTGATCTCAGTCATAGAGTTGAAAGGAACTGACATAGCATCTGCTCCAATTTATTTATTTATTAAATTCATATCCCATTTTTCTGTCCTGATGAAGGCAACTGACAGATTAAAACATATGTAATAAAAACATGTCTTTAAAAGCATTAAAACAAAAACACATCATAAAAAAACTAAAATTCAGCTAAAATATACATAACAAAGCATGGAAACAACTAAAACATAGGGCAGGATAGAAGGGATTACTGAGGAAAAGCCACATGAGACAAAATAATTTTTGATCCACTGGCAGAAGATGGCAACAGAAGGGGACAGGTTAATCTTTCTAGGAATAAAGTTGCAGAGTTTGGATGCCACAACCGAGAAGGTCGCATACCAGGTAGCTTCCTACCTAACCTTTGAAGGTGGTGATTCCCCAAAGCAAGACCAAAAAAAGATGATTGTATTGGTGTAGTGGTTAAGAGCAGGTGCATTCTAATCTGGAGGAATCGGGTTTGATTCCCCGTTCTGCCGCTTGAGCTGTGGAGGCTTATCTGGGGAATTCAGATTAGCCTGTACACTCCCACACACGCCAGCTGGGTGACCTTGGGCTAGTCACAGCTTCTCGGAGCTCTCTCAGCCCCACCCACCTCACAGGGTGTTTGTTGTGAGGGGGGAAGGGCAAGGAGATTGTAAACCCCTTTGAGTCTCCTGCAGGAGAGAAAGGGGGGATATAAATCCAAACTCTTCTTCTTGGTCAAGTACAATTGTACAGGAGTAGATGGGGTCTACCCATCTGTTTACATAATCTGCACCATAGAGTACCACAGCCAGAAGAAGTACTGCAAAGACAAATAGGGGGAAAGTTTAGCCTGTTCTTCTGCCCTGTTGTATTCAACATGAATCTGGAAATACTGATGATACTAAAATTTGAAGGAAGATTGTTAACAAGATGTGTAGTTTGAAGGCCCTGCTTTCTTGTTCTTCCTCTTCCGTTTTGCAACACAGGGACTTAATTTGCAGTTGTGTGTAATAGTGTAAGCGTCATTTTGCAAGATTACACACCTTTATTACACACCTTTATATTAACAGACCAGGTGATCGGGAGCAACAGCTGCAGAAGGCCATTGCTTTCACATCCTGCATGTGAGCTCCCAAAGGCACAGAGAGCTGGACTAGATGGACTCTGGTCTGATCCAGCTGGCTTGTTCTTATGTTCTTAAAGAGATCTAGCAGTTGCCCATTCACACACCAGTGTGGCAGTGGACTGGTTCAGTCAGTTGCTTCCGCCATACTGTTTAGCCAATAGTTGCTGTTCTTTGTTCTTAATCATTTGCTTCTTTCTTTCCCAGGTATGTGTTGGAGATTCTTTCCACCAGTGAACATTCTAAGTGTTGATCTGCCTATAGAATTTCAAATGCATTTCCCCTGCTATTCCATCATTCTGAAAGTGCAGCTGGGGGGAATGCCCTTTCTTTTTGCATGAAGAGTAAGGAAACAGTGTTCAGAGCACTTTGGATGTAGTCCAAAGTGCTGGGCTTCAGCAAAAAAAGCTGAAAAGTAGCTGAAAGTAGCAAAAGAAATGTTCATCACTGATGGCTTTTCTTTAAAGAAAAAATCAGTGGTTTTTTTTTTAATCCAGGGATTTTTATTAGCAGTTTCTAAGTGCAGGATTTCTGCTTCAGTATTCATTACTCACTCTTGTATGTCAAAAAGCATTAGTATTATCTGTGGTGTTCCTGATTTTTCTAAATGATGCATTCAAAGAAAAATTGTGCTTTCGTTAAGTATGGAGGAACAAATGGTATAACATTTATCTGTACAGTTTATGCACATTTATCTTCAACCTTTGCTATTCTTGGCACTTAGCCTGTGGTTTCAGTGTTGGCCTTGTGTGAGCTAGCTCTATCACCTTGCAGCCTACAACCTGCTTCCTGAGTGTACTATCCTGTCCCGAAAATTCCCCCGAGAATAAGATGTAAATAAGTCAATAAGTAGTAGAGGTTTTGCTGAAGTACTAAATATAAAACATCCCCAAAAGTAAGAGGTAGCAAAGTTTTTGTTTGGAAGCATGTCTGTCGAACAGAATACCAGAGCATGCAGCTGTGGAGCGGAAAAATAAGACATCCCCTGAAAATAAGACATAACGCATCTTTGGGAGCAAAAATTAATATAAGACACTGTCTTATTTTAGGAGAAACATGGTAGTGGGCAGCTGGACTCTGTGTCTTCATTATACCCCATTTTTCTGTCCCAATGAGGTATGACTGTGTACTTTGTTATCTGAAATTTCACCTACAGAAATGCTCACTTATTGATTGATTGTTTGTTTTGCGAAAGAAAGAGGAAAACAAATATTACAATGATCAAAGATTTTACCCAAAAAATTTCACCTCACATTCTTGCCATATGTTGAGGGGCCACATCAGTCAACACATATTAACTACAAGTCAACCTACTCAAACCATACCAATGCTGTTACAACTAAGCTTATTTTGAAATTGTCCCTTTCACCTACTTGACTTATTTATGTTTGGATGTAAAATGAAAACACACATTTGTTGAAATACATTTTTTTAATATCAAGTGGACTTGATTTCTCTGTTAGATGCTAAGTAGAGACCCCCAAGAAAGAAGGGTGTCTCTCTTCCCCTTTTTTTCTTTTCCTCTCTCCATCTCTAACAATCTTTTACTCCCTTCTTTACCGTCTGCCCTTCTGTCAGTGTTCCTCTTCTTCTCCCCTTCTTTTCTCTGTCAGTCTCCTCCCTTTCTCCCCTTCATCTGTCAACATACTACTTATCACTTTTGGCCACTATTCTGTCTGTCAGTTTCCCTAACACCTTCTCTATCAACCTGACCCTTCTCAATATCTCCTGCCCCTCCTTCTTGTCAGTATTTCCCCATCTCTCTCCCCTCTCCTTGTTTACCAGCTTCAGCAGCTTTGGTGACAGGAAGCTGCTCCAGACCTAAAAGCCACATTGTCACCTGGAAGCTGCTCTGAGGCCCCTTCCACACATGCAGAATAATGTACTTTCAATCCACTTTCACGATTGTTTGCAAGTGGATTTTGCTATTTTGCACAGTAAAATCCAGCTGCAAAGTACATTGAAAGTGGATTGAAAGTGCATAATTCTGCATGTGTGGAAGGGACCTGAGTGTCTGTTGCCACCATGGCTGGGCTCAGAGAGGCTCTCTAAGCATGCACAGACTTTTTAAAATTCTAGAATTTAAAATATATATATAGATTTGTCTGCCAACCTGTTTGTATAAACATCTATTTAGAATGCAGGCCACACTTAAGAAATGGATATACAGAATCTAGAATTCCCTTAGCTCTGCAATATACCTTAAGTTAAAGATTTTTTTTTTGCTTTGAAAGCACCATATTTCTGTGCTGAGTCATGTGTAGCCGTAGAGACTTAAGTTGCAGAGCACTGCTGTAAACAATGAGATTTATCTTTCTTATGGGACTGGAATCTTACATGTTAAATAAACCTCCAGCTTATTGGAAACATGAGCCCAAGGGGCCGACTGGTCCCTGAACTGGTGGTATTTCATCTTCATTCAGAAGTTCCATGCCTTGCTAGTACGAGTTGAATTTTAAAATGCTGTGTAAATGAATACATCTTTACTGTTTCTTTCAATAAAAATCCTTGTCACTTACCCCTTCTTGATAAATATCTGCAGCAAATGCTTTGTATCTTGCCTTGATAAATCTTGACAAAACAGTGACCTGGCTAGTCTTTTCTGTTGACTAGCTAAAATGGATTCTTTAGGTTTGATCAGCAATACAGTGGTTTAAGAGAACTATCTGGCTTATCAAGAATTCCTCCAACTGATTCAGTTGTGGCCAATACCTGAATCCGGGGTAAGGGGGAGTTCATTTTGCTGGAACCTATCCCAGCTCCATGAGTTCCTCAGAGGACATAGTGATATTTACTACAACTTCTTTCCATCCTGCTAATCACAGCACATTCTCCTGCCCCGTAGAAGCATCTAATGTAGCCTCTGTCCTCAGTAACACATTTCTCCTTCTGTTCATAGCCAAAGATGCATTCAGATTGAATGTATGGAGATAAATAAGCTGCCATGTTCTTAAATATGCCCACAAATATTTATGCTAACAAATCTTCAATTTGATCACACTTCCTTATTGTTACACTTTCATACTTTAAATATAGATTAATGTAAATGCAGTGATGCTTAACAACTTTGAGTGCGATCCAGCTAACACTTACAGTTTTTCAATAAGTGAGAATTAAACACCTGTTTAACTGTCTTGCTCCTTTTAAAAGAAAATGCATGTCAAGGATTCTGGGGACACTGGGGTAGCCATTTTAGTCCATTGTAGCAGCAAAGAGCAAGAACCTTGTGGTTTTTAGAAAATTGCCACTTAGAGGAAGGCAGAGAGCTGTTTTTGTGGCAACAGAGGATAGGACTTGCAATAATGGGTTTAAATTACAGGAAGAAAGCAACTGTCCGGATATTCGGAAAAATACAATGAGAGTAGTTCAGCAGTGAAATCACCTGCCTAGGGAGGTGTTGTGTTCCCCTTGCTGGCAGTCTTCAAGCAGCAACTGGACAAATAGTTGTCAAGGCTGATCCTGCACTGAGCAGGGGGTTGGACTAGATGGCCTGTATGGCTACTTCCAATTTAATGATTCTCTGATTCGATTTTGTGCTGCTGAGAGATCCGTAATAGCGGCAGCAAACTGAAAGAGGTGAAAATGTTCAGTGAAGCGGTATTACAGGAAGGCCTTCAACTTCTACAAACCTGCTAGGAGGTCAGGACAGTAGAGAGAAACCTGAAAACAACTGCAGGACATAAGCTATTCCTTAAATACAAACTTTTAAAATCTGAAGCAGGTGTGAGTTGAGTGCTCTGGAAAGTAGATTCAGGCTATATTTGGGGGAGATCAGATATCAGTGCAGTTTCTGCACTCTTCCACAGTGAGTAATCCCTAAGGAGGAATTCTAGAAAAAAAGACTATATGAGAGTATACAGAATGTAATTAAAATATTTGTGTATATTCATGGTATAATTATTGATATTCTTTTTCTCCCAGCATAAATCCAGCAGCGAGTCTGCTGGACATATATATGTACAAAATTATCTGCATATGGTCCTAAAACTTCTAGACCAGTGTTGTCAAACTCATGGCCCTCCAGATGTTATGGACTACAGTTCCCAGCATCCCCTGCCAGCATCATAACCTGTTCTTCTAAATCTCTCCTGCCTGGAGGCAAGTCTTAGTATAAACAACAAGGTGTACAGCTGCTTACAAGCCAAATCTAATATAATGGGATTATTTTTTTCTATGTCTCTGATAGTGGTGCTTGTTAGTGTCTACCCCTGCCATTAAATAAGCATATTTTGCTATGGGATGTTTGTTTTCCCTGCTCAAGTGCATCTGCCAAAATATATAATCAGTTTTGACAACTATAACATTTTTTTAATTTGAATGATTTCTACACCTTAATATAATTCATGTATGTGGTGGAAGTGGACGGCATTTTTGAGCCATGTTTCAGTTGAATGGAGAAGCCCCTGACAGTCTTCTCAGGATTGGACATGGAAAAATGTAAACCTTCTACATAATGGTTATTTAATTTCTGTGATTCATATTGTATCTAGAACCTTGTAGCAGTGGTAGAAGTAGAGTACACTGGGCAGCCTCTCCCAATTAGTAGAGAAGCTGGCAGCAGAGGAAAATGGGGAGCACTTTGGAAATCTGAAGTTATTTAAGGAATCTTGTGTAAACCCAGTTCTTATTTGGTAAAGATGGTTAATTCCAGATACAGGATATGCCAGTGATTCTATTTTGGGCCTACTGGAAACATTACAAGGCAGCACTTGTAATCAATCCTTTCAACCACAGAGTAACATCACAAAGTATTAAAGATCCCTTCTGTGTATGTATTAGAGCTAGATTACTATACAATAGGAACTGCTGGGCATCAGGTTAGCAGTGTGAGTTATCTCTCTTTCAAAGTTTTAGCATTTTTAGAAAATGAACTGTTCGTGGATAATGGTCAATGTATGACCAAGAATCCTGTTTCCACCCCTGCTGTTTGAAATGTCCTCTGAACGATTGTAAAATCCTAGGGTGGACTTTAATAGAAACACAAGCATATCAGTCTACCATTGCAGAATTATTGTTATAATTAGTAGCTCAAACAAAAACAAAACCAGCTTAATAATTTCATTAGTACCATGAGTAATGTCAACCATAAATTAAAACTGACAGGCCATAATAGCAATATACTGTTGAAGGCTGGAAACTTTTGCTGCCAAGTACTTGAACTGCGGTCATTTTCCTAGGCTATAAAGCGTTGAGTCTTTTACAAAATAGCTTAAACTAATAATTAACAGATATTTAAATGATCCAGTGGAGCACACACTGTGAGCCTCCGCTTCAATAGTCTGGACTCCATTAATGTTGGCTTGGATCTACTGGAGCACTCTGTTATTCCCCAAGTCAACTCTGTTTATATTTTGCTCAATTTCTCAGTGGTGAGATTCTTTTCATTTTTCTATAACTTAATATTTCACTATAGGCTATTTCACACTTGCCATGAGGGGAGATGCAAGGAAGATCTCTCTTTTTTGACCCAGAAGTCCCCATCTGTGTCAGGATCAGGTATCTGTGAAAGCAACACATTTCTCCTGGGTTATGGGAAGATTTGTGTGCTACAGGTGGGCATCATACGACAGTAGTCTTAATCATTTTTCCTTGACAAATGACAGCCAGCTAGTTTTTGAACTGGTTTATCTTGAGTAACCATGCTGTATAGCTCAAGACTGTCCTCTGATCTCATTTCTGAAGAAATGTTCTCAAACAGGGGTACTATTGCCTTTCATTTCAGAATTATGTAGAATTATTGTACCTGATTTATTTTAAAATCCTAATCCAAACTGATTCTCAGGTGACTTTGTGCAAATCTTATCTTGATCCATCCACATTATAATTGCTCTGGCATCTCATTCTTTGCCGAATGAGATCATCTATGTAATTTTAACAAAATGATAGACACTTAGATTTTAGTCTGTTTTCTTTTTAATAAGTGTTCTCCTTGACAACAGGGGTAACATTGGTCTCTTCAGTGATCATAATTTATGTGCCAACTTGATGCTCTGCAGAATCCATGGAGTTACATTCTAGAGGCAAGACTGTGAAAGAACAGTATATGTACACAGTATGTCTCTGACATTTTTTCATAGAAAAGTAGAGGGGTGCAAGTGCATTTTTAATGATTTTCAGAAACTCTTTGGGCCTGTGGGATGGAGGAAGAGGGAGGAAGGAGCAAAGAGGATCTTCCTGGCTTGCTGACTTCCATCTGGACTTTCCTTCTTCTTCCTACACGCACTATAAAGCTTGGGTGTGGCTAGGGGCAAAAGCCATGCTTCACAGATAGTGACTGTGGATAAACCAGAAATTGATTCCTAGCCCATTGAATCCACACTGTTCTTCTTGTTTGATTTTTATTTTTACTTTAGATTTACTGTTGGTAAGGTGTGTTGGGGCCTAGCAGGATGTAAATACATACATAAATTAATTGAATATTTGATTGCTACCCTAATGTATCCTTTTTTTAGTTTTGTCAAGTCACAGACATACTGAGGTGGTTTGCCATTGCTTGCATCTGTGTAGCAACCCGAGATTTCCTTGGTGTTCTTCCATCCAAGTATTAATCAGGGCTGACCCCGCTTACCTTCTGTCTGATGAGATTGGGCTAGCCTGGGCTGTCCAGATGACAGTGTCAGTATATCTATCCCCACTAAAACAATTACTAACCTCTGGGAATTGCCTTTCCCTGTACTACCTCTGTGAATCCAAAGATCTCTGCTTCTTAACTAACTATGGCTTGTGCATTCAAATGTCACAGCAAACCATGATTTGTTCAAATTGTTATAACAAATAATTCTAAATAGTAGTTTGAAATACCAACTTGGTGCCAACCAACAACTTGCTATGTTTTGAGCGCACCATGCTGGCATCCAGCTGAATCACCCTATTGGTGTCTATGAAACAGTTGTCCCTTTTTTTTGGTCTTTGTATCCATCTAGTTAAATGTATCTGTGATAAAGTCCTCTTATAATATGATGAGCTTTTAAAATGTTTGAGATAAAAAGTACGTATTTGTAAAACACTGTGTTAATTCATTCTGATGGTGCCCTGCCCAGGCACTTTGGTGACGGGTGGGAAATACTTATACAGATAGATGGATGGATGGATGGATGGATGGATGGATGGATGGATGGATGGATGGATGGATGGATGGATGGATGGATGGATGGATGGATGGATGGATGGATGGATGGATGGATGGGTGGGTGGGTGGGTGGGTGGGTGGGTGGGTAGGTGGGTAAGTAAAATTAGAACTGATAGATACTTGTGTAGATTATTGTAGTTTTTCTATTAAGTGGCTTAGAGATGGAACCAAATCTGATGGAACCAAAATGGGTCAGCTTAGACATTTCCCTCTGGGATAACTAATAATGGTACTGTCCTTCTGTGGTATGAAAGGTTCCTGGCATCATGAACATCTGCCTACCTGTCCCTAGTATAAATTGGAAGTAACAGAATCTCTTTCAAAAGTGGTAAAAGGGAGTGGAAGAACATCAGCTTCTGAGAAAGAAAGAGCTGTCTCAGATAAAGATGTTAATATGGTCAATTGAGGTTCAGCAGTTGAGAAAATCGTATACTTCTGCATTAGAATATAATCCCGAATGAATATGAGAATTATTCATTTTTATTCGCTGCTTTTGTCAAAATCATTTTTTGTGCATTATTGAACATGACACTTTTATACAAGAGCATTTATTGAATGACTATCATCAAACTTTCAAGCAGATGGGGGAGTAGGGCTAGGTAGGCCCTAGGACCCAGGCAGAGCTCTATAACAAAGAAAGTCCAGCGTGTTTTGTTCTGTGGGGGAGGAATATACAATCTACTAACATCTTTTTGTGAGGCAGAGTGAGGCAAAGGGAAATCTTTTAAAAAGTGAAAGGATATGGTAAGAGTCCAAACTCATTCTTCCTTGAAAGGCCAATATGGATGCTGTTGAAAATCACCTTTGGCCTGGTAATGCTGGAGGCACTGACCACTAACATTTGAAACACTGCCTATTTTTGTCACATGGAGACAACTTTAATTCAATACTAGTGGCTGCCAGGGCTGAAGGTGGGATAATCAATGTGGAAAGCCTTTTAAGCACTGATATTTGGCATACTGCAACGTAGAAGCAATTTCTAGGAACCCCTCGAAGCCGTAATAGTTGGATGTTCCCTTAACACCCCTCTACTGGATGAATTCACGTGCAAACTACTTGGCCAAGTGAACAAGCTGGTTCCTAGTCAGACTTGCACACAGTATTTCAGAAAGTTAGTTTGTGCTGCAGGTGAAATAATTGTTCATGTTGTGCTCCATAACATTTTACTCGTCACATTGGTTCTTAGACTTACTATGCAATTGCCAGTTATAATGTGGCATATCTAAATGCACCATTTCCATCAGCAGGATTCTTTAGTCTTGGGCCTGCTAAAAAAAGTGGGAGAAATTTATTAATTTATCTACTGGCATAATAGAAAAATAATGCTGCCTTGAATTAAACAAATAAGCTGGACAAATAAGTAGGTTTTAGGTGAATCTAGGGTCCTTTGTGACTGCTTTATTTTCTCCTGTATTTCCCTTGAATTGGCAAAAGCAGAGGAAGAGAATTGTGTAGCGGCTGTATTTGGCATCTGTGCTGCATAAACACAATCTATTTTTGTCACTCTCTTGATCATTTGCACTGAAGAATGCTGGAAATATTGCATTTGGCGCATGCTGTATATGTTTGGAAAGAAAAAATAACTGGCTTTTGTTTTCCATTTGGAAAGTTGCTTTTATGTGATGTATAACATCTGGTTTTTAAAAAGAAATATTTACAATTGTGTCAGTTTTTAGTGCACAATTAGTGCAAAATTAGCATCAGTTTGTCAGCATTTCTTGTGAAGAATTGAAAGACTAAAATGTACATTATGTCAGATCAGAGGCGTAGCTACAAGGGGACTGGGGTGCGCGCATTGCACCGGGCACACTCCTGGGGACAGGCAGCAAAAATTTCAGGTTTGTTTTTTGTAATTTTTAGTGTTTTCAGCTTTTGGCCTGCAGGGGGAACAGTTTTTAGGCTAGCTAGTGCACCAAAATTTCAGGGAGGTTTCGGGGGACTCTCCTGATGATACCACCCACGTTAGGTGAGGTTTGGCTCAGGGTGTCCAAAGTTATGGAATGGAAGCTAATAGGAGATGGGGGCTACACATTTGAGAGTCCATAACTTTGGACCCCCTGAACCAAACTTCACCAAACCTAGCTGGTATCATCAGGATAGTATCCTAAAGATACCCTGAAATTTTGATACTACTAGCAACTAGCCTAAAAAACTGTGCCCCCTGCAGGCCAAAACTGAGAAAACACTAAAAAATACAAAAAACACAAACCCGGGGGGGGGGGGGGGCGGCAGCAAAACTCAGATTTTTGCACTGGGCTCCATTTTCCCTAGCTATGCCTCTGTGTCAGATCCATAATATAAGCAAAATATCTTTTTTAGTTTACATTGTGGTGTATTAAATTTTGTTGCATGAGCAATGCATTAATTACCCCAGAATTGAAAATGAGAGGAAAGTTAATATTTTGTCTGTCATTCATTCATTCATTCATTCATTCATTCATTCATTCATTCATTCATTCATTCATTCATTCATTCATTCATTCATTCATACACACACACACACACACACACACACACACACATATATACATACATACATACATACATACATACATACATACATACCCACCCCCCCTACCCTCCCCGCCCCCCGAGCTCAGGGCAACTTACAGTGGAATAAAGCCTGAAATCATACATAAAATTCCTATAAATAGCAATCAGTAAAAACAATCATAAAACCATTTAAAACAATCCAGCTAAAAACTCCAGATGGCAAAAAATATTGGGAGAGGTCAGGGGAGATTTTGTGATCTGGAAACATCTGGCTGGTTTGATGGAAAGGCCTGGCGGAACAGTTCTGTTTTACAGGCCCTGTGGAATTGGGTCAGGCTCCGCAGGGCCTTGATATTACTCAGCAGCATGTTCCACCAGGCCGAGGCCATAGCCATAAAGGCCCTGGCCCTAGTTGCAGCCAGCTGGATATCTTTCATGCCTGAGACCACCAGTAGATTCCCCTCCACCAAGTAGAGAGGTCTCTGAGGGCAATATTGGGAGGTGCGGTCCTGCAAACATGTGGGTCCAAGGCCACTTATGGCCTTATAGGTTAACACCAAAACTTTGAAGATGATCCGGTACTTGATGGGCACCCAGTGTAGATATTACAGGACTGGTGTTATATGGTCTCTGCTAGCTTCTCCTGTAAGCAGCCTTGTGGCTGCATTTTAAACAAGGTTTAATTTCCGGATCAGCAACAAAGGTAGGCTAGCATAGAGCAAGTTGCAGTAATTAGCCTGGAGGTGGCTGTCGCATGGATGGCTGCAGTGAGGTCAGATTGGGAGAGGTCGGGGGCCAAGTGTCTAGTCTGGCGAAGGTGGAAAAATGTAGTCTGGGCTGTTCTCGTGACCTGGTCCTCCAACGCAAGGGTAGAATCCAAGGTCACACCAAGACTCTATGATTAGGCCAGATGTAGGACCTCACCCTCTGAGGCTGGCAGTTGGAAGTTCCCCGGCCTCTCCCCTCGACCCAGCCACAGGATCTCTGTCTTCACTGGATTAAGCTTCAGTCTGCTTGTTTTCAACCAGCCAGCCACAGCTCCTAAACAATGCTGGAGAGCATCAGGGGCGGAGTCCAGCTGACCCTCCATTATAAGGACGAGTCCCCGGCCCTGGAGGAAAGAGGTCATTCAGCGCAAGTCTGTCCGTCTAACTCCAGCATTGGCGAGGTGGTGGACCAGAGGTTCATGGTCTGCTACATCAAATGCTGCAGTATGATCTAATAATACCGGCAGCACGTTCCACCTTGATCCAATTGGAGCCGGAGCACATCCACAATGGCGAGTAGCACGGTCTCTGTCTCATGACCAGCATGGAAACCGGATCGGTAGGGATCCAACACTTCATTAAATAAATGCCAAAAATTACTGAATCTTGCGCAAGTTCACTTCCCTTTTTTTCCTGATAAGTCTGTGTTAGCTAATTTTTGGCATTTTTCACAGCAGCAGTCTTGCAAGTTGGCTGCTTAAAATTACCTTGACTTTAGTAGCCTAGCTGTGTACAGGATTGTAGACCTTATGATTAAGAGTAATCTTGATGACTCTTCTAGTATGGTGCATTTTGGATGCTTGATACATGTTATGGGCAGTGGATGAAGTATAAGAATTTTGTGTAGTCCTTCATATTTAAATGCACAAAGCTTATCCACTGGTCCATCTGCCTGTAATGTGTGACAGCAACAAATCTGCCAAGGTCACGTATTGCTCAAGTACTGATCCCTAGCTTAAATGCACTTAAACATGATGGGACATGTCATACTGTCACCCCACAGATCTTCTCATTGGATCATTCTCCGTATTTGTGAACAATTTCAACATTCATCTTCCATTGACTGGGCATGTAGTGTTGCCTTTAACATTATTCGTCTGTTCCTTCACATTGAATCTATTGCCTACTCATTCTTTTTCCTATGCAACCTCACAAAATTCCATCCATTCCTCTCTGTCTCTTTAGATAAAAGTCTGGTTCATGCTTTGTTTATCCCATAACCACTTTGTGGCCTTTCCCTTCATTGTTCTGTCTTCTTATCTTTGTCCAAATCTGTCAAAGCTATTCACCAATCCCATAGCTCAGGCTTCCACTTCACCAAAATCTTCACTGACTTTCCGTTCCCTTATATGCCCAATGCAAGCCAATACCTCCTGCTCTGACTTTCAAGGATTTCTTGCATCCTTTGACTTGTTCTTCCTTGTTTCACACTCCTATAAACTTGCTCATGAAAATGAACATGTGCCACCTCTTCCTCTTTCCTCCTTCAGATGCCTTCTGAAAGCTCAGTTTTTCTGCACCTATTTACCTTATGCTTTATACACAGTGGGTACTGAACTGAATGTATGTGCATCTTCATTTTCTGATGTTCGGCTGCTGTGACCTTTGTTTCTGCTGCTTTGGCTTCTGTTGTTTTCTAGTTGTCTGTTTTAGATAAGAAACTCCTTGGAAGCAGGCACTTTTTAAACTTACAAAACTCTGAAAGGCACCATGTTTGCTGATGGGGTTGTACATATAACCATCATAATAAATAGTAGACACCTCCTCACAAGAGGCAACAGGCATCCCTGTGGCAGAAGCCATTCATCAAATGGTTGATTCAGGTCCACAATTTCCAAAAGGCTTTTTGGCATCTATTAGTTCTGACACTTCACTGCCAGGAAAATAATGTAATGAAATGACACGTAGTGCACATTTGCCGAGCTCCTCCACAGTCCAAATGGGGAGCTCACAGGCAGGAAATGGGTGGGAAACAAAGACCTTTTAGGAAAAGTCACGGATGCTATAGGACCGTGGTGGGAAACCTATGGCACTCCAGATATTCATGGACTACAATTCCCATCAGCCCCTGCCAGCATGGCCAATTGGCTGATGGGAATTGTAGTCCATGAACATCTGGAGTGCCATAGGTTCGCCACCACTGCTATAGGACATCATAACACAGAACGCTGGAAGACTAAACTGGGAACCCTGCTGGTGGCAGTAGAAGGGGATGCTATAGAGCAGTGAAAATAGAGAGTAAAAATAATGCAGGAAAGCAGTCTAATGGAAGCAGCTGTGAAAGTAAAGATGGAAGAGTGTGAAAAGAAGGGGACAATGATAATGAAAGAGATGCTGACAGGATAATTTTGAAAACTCTCTGATGTAGCTTCTTTTTATTCTCTTTCATTAAGAATAAAAAGTACCTTCTTTGCATGCTCAATTCTGTTGCAACAGGGAGGGGAGAGCTATGGGATTACTGCCTGATTCACTTGGGGTTGGGAGTGTTTTTAAATATTTACTTAATGTTGCCCATAAACGTTTGTCTTCTTCCATCTTTAATAAAGATAATTGTTTATACTTCAGAATGCTCTGGTGAATGCATGTATATGTCATCTTCTTTTCCAGTAGGAATCTATGGAGGCTTACTATAATTACAGTTATTTCACCAGTTAAGTACTAATTGCAGTAGAAGTAATCACAGAATTTTCCGCAGCGTAAAATAAAACACAGTAGAGTAGACTGAGGCCCATTATGCATGGAGTGCTTCCCTTGATGCTCCTCACCTTCACAATGGGGGTCTCTTCATGTTTCCTTGTTTACAAGTGAGGAGGTTCCCCAGTGCCTGCATGGCTTCCCTGCCCCCAGTCCTGGGTTGTTCCCCTGTCCAACGCAAGATTGAAGATTGCCGGGGAAAGGGGGATTGAGCCCTTTAAATGTAATGTCAATATTCCTACTCCTTGCAGGGATCAATGGTTGACATTTCCCTAAACAAGAAAAAAACAATGGTAGCAGTCCTTTCCACCATGAGATGTTATGGAGGCTGTAGTACACAGAGGAAACTGGTGTGGGGGGAAAAACTTCCTTTGTAAATAAGTCCTGCACTCTATAAGTTACCAGAGAATGAGCTGAAGATGTCTAGTCAAATGGCAAACCTCATGCACACACAAACCCAAAATAGCAGCATATTAATACGATGCTCTGTAACATGGTAACAGATACAGCTTTCCTGAAATATCACACCATCCAATGATAATCCGTGGAATGGATTTTCGTTTTGGATCAGCAAGAACCCCAGCTGGATGTTCTTAGTTTCCGCGGGTAGCTGTGTTGGTTCAAGTCCAGTAGCACCTTAATGACCCAACAGGTTTTTCCGGGTGTGGACTTTTTCCTGGTATCTGACAAAGGGAGCTTTGACACTTGAAATCTCATACTTGGAAAATCTTGTTGGTCTCAAAGGTACTACTGGACTAGAATCTAGCGATTATATATTGTGGTTTTGTTCCGGTTATTGTAGTTTGAGCATGGGTGCATGTGGACAGTTAGTTGCATCCCATTGAAATTAGTCTCTCTCACATTGCATAGCTGTCTTAAGTTTAAATGGCATGTTGCAAATTTCGACCTTTCTGCAATGCTAAACTAAAATTGTATGTAAGCACAATGCCCACATCTTTCTGATCTTCCCTTGTGTGTATTACATGGCATGGGTATAATATATAGTGACTTTTATGCCTGGTGGCACAGAAGCTATTTACTCTTTAATTCTAAAACAGGGATCATATACCTGTTCTAGTTTAGATTTTTAGTTCAGCACCATCGAGAGAGAAAGAATGAGAACTCTTAACACCTAACAGCATGTATGTCTTGTCTAACATGTGGATCCTCTGGCCTGTAGAGGGATGTTGAGTGAATCTTTAGGAATGATATTGCAAAGGTGACCTTCTGCCCTTCTAAGCTTTGGCTAGAGCTATTTTAGGAGCACAAGTGGTTGCAGTTGGAATGTTCAGGATACCTCACAGCCAGCAACAAACCTGGACTGAAACGAAGCAGGGGACTGTAACTTTGTTATGGTGACAGCTTGTTCTGCGGTTTGTTGGTTCAAACAGAAATCTCTGGAGGAGGGAAGGCCTATATTAAATGAGGAAGTGGTGTTTTGGAGATGCTCAGGCTTTAATTCCAGATTAGGCACTGCTGCCAGTCTGTCAGCACACTCGCTTTCTCACCGGCAAATGAGTCCTGTCTCTTTACTTTAGCTGATTGCTGGATTGGAGGGGAAAGCTTGTCATAGGAGAGAGGCAAAATAAAGCAGTACAGATTAGAGCAATTTGAGTTGATAGCGAATGAAAACATGCATTTGTGTCACATTAATTCCCATTCTTAAAGGATTAAAGTGTGTGCACATGGTACAGAGACTGGGGGGGCAGGGCGGGGAGCTGCTGTTTGGCTGTTGTTTCTCTGTAAGGGCTGTTTTGAATGTAAATTTATTCTTCTAGAGTTTCACAAGTGGAGCTGCCTTGTAATTGAATAGATTCCTGCCCTGCAGTAATTGACTATTTTGTTCTACCAACAGTATCCATCTAAGTAAAGCAGCTAGGTGGGATACCTGCTTTAAAGGGTGAAGTTCAAGGGGGATGATGCTGGAGGATGATTACTCCAGAAGGGATAGTTGACTTGGAACAGGCAGCAGTACTGGGAAGTACTAAGAAATACTGAATTGTGACATGGTTACTTTCTGCTCCTATATTTGCAAGAGGATTAGAGGATCCATGGGCAGGGAGGCTTGGTGGGGGGGAGACGGGGAGGGCTTGTGCAGCTCTGAAGCAGCTCCGCCAAGGTGCTGCTGCTCCGGGGTGGGGATGGAATGCCCTCCACCAATGGGGGAGCAGGAGTCTCTTCATGTCAAACTTTGTGAGTTCTGCTTCCTAATTGGAGGAGGGTTCGTCCTCAAACATTCCATCCCTTAGCGCTTAATTATTGGTAAAATAAGTCAGTCATGATGAGCCTGCAGTCCAGATAGCCCCTTCAATGAGGTGTTACATATGCACACTGTGGTGTCTTTATTTAATGTTTCTAATAGCAACTCTTCATGCCACAAGGGAAACCAATTTAAAACTCTTTTGACTATCACATGACATATTGGCTTAGAGATGGGAAGAGAGATATGTGCACAATTGCATTCATTAGCAGAGTTTCATATAATTTCTTCAGTCTGTTATAATTTATAAATATCATGTATCGATGATAAACATTTTTTTCTTTTGACTTGCATTTTTTAACATAGTGACCTATTCTGGAGTGAGTGCCATTTGTGTTGGATAAATTCTTGCAACAATTAAGGATAATGTACCCATCACTTGAATGAAACTTTTGTTTATTAATAGTTCAGGCATCATCTTGGCAAAACAGACAGGAAGGCAGCTGATTAGCTGTATATTGTGGGTCACTTGAGATTAATTATCTACAGAATACAAATAGTTGCTGAAGTTTGTTAAGATTTGGAAACTTTTTGGTTTTATTCCTTAGTGCTTAGGAGTTCCTTTAGAAAATTGATTCTGCCTGAGTGATTTTTCAAAGCTTGTTAATTAATTGGATTTTGATTAAGCCTGAAGACCATAATCAAATTTATATTAAGGGATGACTCTTGCGTCATGTGATGACTCCTAACTTGACAACCAGAATATTTATCATAGACAGATTTTTATACTGTATCTCAAACTCTTTGTGCTGTAATGGAAGTCAGTTCTGGCTAGGAACAGCAGAACTCTCATCTGGAGAACCAGGTTTCATTTCCCGCTCCTCAGTTCTCTGAGAACCTTCTGAACCCACGCTGAGGAAGGCAATGTAAAACCACCTCTGAATGTTTCTTGCCTTGAAAACCCCAAGGGGATTGCTTTGAGTCGAATTGATTGCACTTTCCACACACTGTGGGGTGGAGGGGAAATAAAGCAATATCCACACTTACTGAACTAACTCTTTATTTTAAAAACGTTACAAAGGCAGGAACTATTTGGCTTAACTGAAAAACATGATTTTTTTCCCACCATAGACATCAACTCGCTCTCATGCCAGATCTGTGAAAACCACTACTTATTTGTTTAAAACATTTCTTGGCCAC
This sequence comes from Sphaerodactylus townsendi, assembly GCF_021028975.2. Lineage (NCBI taxonomy): Eukaryota > Metazoa > Chordata > Lepidosauria > Squamata > Sphaerodactylidae > Sphaerodactylus > Sphaerodactylus townsendi. Next base: position 50,467,610 of record NC_059434.1, read on the forward strand.
CTTTCTTTCTTATGGATTTCAAAATGCCTTAAAACATAAGTGTAATGTATAAAATGAAATATATAAAAACCAAAATGTAAAATTACAATGAGGATCACCTCTTCTATCACAACTCCACTCATCTGTTCAGGCTCTTGCTTAGGTACCACTCTGCAAAAGTGCAAAATCAACAACAGTGTGGCCATGTGCTTCCTCTGTTGTGGCTCCCACCAAGTGGAATGGCCTGAGTAAGTCAGGAAGGCGTCTATGCTCCTGTCATTCCACAAACTATGTTGAATTGCTCAAGAGAGTTTTTCTGTCAGAGAGTCAGGGATGTCCTATAACAGAATGTATCAGGAAGGTACTTGATAAAAGGAAAAGGACTATAGATTATACCACTGCATATAGACTGTATTATCACTTTGTTGCACATATTACCCAATGATAATTTCATTATAGTGAATATAATGCCTATTATGCAATGTACATTCAGATGTTTAGTCCTAATACATTGCTCTTTAGAATGTTCTTCATATTGATTGTATTGATCTATGGTGTGCTTATTAGATGTCTCTTTCTATGAACTATTGTCTTATACTGTATAATCCACTTTGAGTCTCAGGGAGAAAGGTGAACTATATAGTAAACAAATATAATTAATTTTATACCACCTCTCTACCGTAGCAAAGTATTCAAGATAACATACAGCAAATGAACTTAAATAAAATCAAACATGATACTAAATATAGCAAAATGAATGTAATCAGCAGCATCATTCAATATCTAGTACCTTCCCTGTCAATCAGCCACTTCATTCAAAAGCCATCTGGAATGAAAAAGTAATTAGTATTTTCTATAGAGGCCATTTTGCTAGGTGCTAGTGAAAGCCAACATGCTTCAGAAGTAGCTGAGAAGAGGAAGCAACACAGGAATTTGTTGCACCAAATAGTTTTATGTACATACTGGAAAATACAGCAGATATGTTATAGCTATACAACAGAACAGGAAATCTGTATCTTACATTGTCAGTGTGGGGTGAACTGAACAAATTGAAAAATCACACTTCTAACATCTTACAGAAAATGCTAAGCAGCCTAAATCATCTAGCTGATCCAATTAAAGCTTTTTAGAAGCTGAACAATCCTTTTTTCTCCACTTGCCATAAAACATCTGTCAAACGGTTTCCTTTATTCATATATAGTTTTGCTAGTATCTGCTGACTTTTATGTTCTATTTTATTTGTCCCATAAGAAAATCACAGGGAAATATCTAAGAGAATAAAAAAGCGATCAGTCCATCTTGTTTGTTGTGCTATGTTCTTCACTCTCTGGTAATTTCTTGTGTGTTTGTTCTAAACAGAAATCAGTAGTTAAATATATTCTCGAAGGCTTTCACAACTGGAATCACTAAGATGTTGTGGGTTTTTCAGGCTGTATGGCCCTGTTCCAGTAGTATTTTCTCCTGACGTTTCACTTACATCTGAAGATGCCAGCCACAGAGGCAGACGAAACATCAGAAGAAAATGCTACTGGAACACAGCCATACAGCCCAGAAAACCCACAACATCCTAGTAGTTAAATATTTTGGAGCAAAGTTATTTGTACAAAAGGAACACTAAAATACAGAGGCAAAGAAAGCTGTTAAGGAGATGGAAATAAATATGATGGAAGCGTATGGGGCTACTTGCCTGTCACTATGATAATTCTATAATTGAAGTGTATGTGAACAAGGGTGGTTCTGTTACCACACTTTAATTGACCCTGCTAATGAGGACTCTTGGGTAGCTCTGACTCTCATGAGGTTTGTCTTGCTTCTCTTCAGTGCATATGTATGCATGGATAATATGGTAGACAGGGGAAAAATTTTCCGCCTGGGCTTTGGAAATTTAGTAGTCATTGCCACTAAAAAACGGAAACAAAACACTGAAGAAAGATGACTAAACGTGACTGGAAAAGAATCTTGTGTGCCTAAAATAATTGTTGCTGGTGCTTAAACTGTGTGTGTGCGTGCGTGCGTGCGTGTGTGTGTTGCATTGCTGTGTATGAGTTTCTCCTGGGAAAATTTTATTCAAGCAGCCAGGAGTTTAAGTATTTTTACGGCTCTTAGAGTTAACTATACCGTACCGTAACATTTTTGTCTTTTATAAAGGAAAGCATTTTCAGTGATGAGGATTCCTCTTATTCCTGTGTTCCTTTTTCCCCCCACTTGAAATACTAGTCCATGCCCAGTTATTCTGAATGAATACTTTTCAAAATGCTAACCATTTTCTAGTGTCACTCTCTTGCACATGACAGTCTTTAATATCTTAAACTATTGTCCAAGGAAATGCTGAAAAAAGGGGGAAACTGAATGATTTTTTTTTTTTGTATAGGGGCCTGGGAGACATGAGAAGGGAACCTTCACAATGACAGAGACTGTAATCACAGTTGTGACCCAACACCATATAATGAAGAAAAAGAAGAGTTTAGATTTATATCCCCCCTTTCTCTCCTGCAGGAGATTCAAAGGGGCTTACAATCTCCTTGCCCTTCCCCCCTCACAGCAAACACCCTATGAGGTAGGTGGGGCTGAGAGAGCTCCGAGAAGCTGTGACTAGCCCAAGGTCACCCAGCTGGCGTCTGAATTCCCCAGACAAGCCTCTACAGCTCAGGCGGCAGAGCTGGGAATCAAATCCGGTACCTCCAGATTAGATACACTAGCTCTTAACCTCCTACGCCACTGCTGCTTTTTCACAAGGTGAAAAAAAAATGTTTTTCTAGGTTCCATCTTTGAGAATCGCAGTAATTGCTGCAATTGTTACTGTTTTACCCTGGACAGTAAGGAAGCAGCAGGTATTAAACTGCTGCACTTTAGTGCCAAATAGTGATGTCTCCACTGAAGTAGGATTTCTGTGGGAGCCATTGAGGTTGATCAGCAGTACTGCATGATGGACTTGTATAAAATAATCAAGTTATTTTGCAGGTCTCAAAGTCTTGGGGAAAAGTTTGGGGGGGGGGGGGAATCCAGTAATCCCTTAAGGAAAAACAAAGTACAGGAGTTAACCCTCAAGAGAACTTGTGCAATTTAGGACAAATGCATTAAAAAATCTGGGCATGAAGTTTTGGCTACCAAAGTAAGAATATGTAATTTGTCCAAATTCCTCTGTTGTCATCTTGAAATAAACAGTTATACTTGGATTCAATCATCCACATAATTAACATTACTATGTTTGCTCTTTAACAGCCCAATCCAGAGCCCTGGGTTGGTGTGATGGTTTTATGTTGTTGTGACCTATATGCCTGCACATTGTGTGTATGGTATCAGTATGGTACCAGTTGGGAGTGAGGGAGGGGAGGGAGTGAGGGGTGGCATGCAAGAGAGGGGAGAAAGGGGGCCTGGCATCTGGACATGGCCCACCCACCCTAGTGGAGGAAGAGGGAGGGGAGGGAGAGGAGGGAGGGGTGGCATGCAAGGGAAGAGGAGAGAGGGAGAGGAAGGGGTGAGGGGTGGCATGCAAGGGAGGGAGGGGGAGCTGCTACCATGCCGCCACTTCCAGACGGCTTTTTGGCAGAATGGGGAGCCAAAAAATAAAAGATCCCTTCCCGCCACCGAAATGCCTTCCATTGGGCTACTCAGAAGGGTGGTGTATGTCAGAGCTCTGGGCTGCAGCTTAACTAGAGGCAAAGCCAGGGTAGAAGCTGACTAACATTGGCTCTACCCCATGGCCATGCCTCTGGAATGCCTCTGCTACTCCAGCGGGCCCAGTGGTGTTACAGGAGCACCGATGCAGCCACCCACCAACATATTTGCACTTCCGCTGGGGTAAGTGCCCTGGGGAAGGCAAATCCACTGGTGTTGCCTTACACTGCCTTCAAGAGTCGCAAACCACCACCCCCCCCCCCAAAAAAAAATCTGGATTGGACTGTAAGATATATTTGAAAGCAATTGCATATAATTAAAGGAGGCATCAGTAGTTTATTGTGTGGCATTTGGAACTCTCCTGCCTGTGTACAGAGTTGGTGTGGAGGGAAAATGTCTTCAATATGGTGCCAGACTTGCACTCTGTAGGTTTTTCTAGAGTCCTTATTCTAGAATTATAACAGATCTGTCACTTAAAAACCTTCTTCCAGCAGCAACATTATTTCCAAGGCAATGTTGGGCGTGTCTGTCTGAGCATTTATTTTAAGAGAGGTTAGACACCATATCCAAGATGGTGTTATCAAATAGCTTCTGCAATAGGAAGCATCACTGTCACAACAGCCTGTGAGGTCAGTCCAGTGTGTAAATGTATTGGACAACATTTACCCAATGTTTGCAAGATCTAAGTTGTATCCTAAGCTTGTTGCCCAAGGTGAGGACTTCAGCCCACCATGAACATGGTTGCCCAGCAATCGGTATACCCCCGTCTCCCCAAATCCTAATTCTTTTGACCCTAGTAGTGTGTTGAAGTATTTGGAACTGAGGAGTAGAGAAACATACAGAAGTTGAAAATTATGTGAAGCTTTTCACATATGAAATGAGTTACTAGTATCCCTTTTTCCCATTTCCTGGAGACTACTGAGAACTTCTGCATTCTTCTAATGGCTCTTCAGTCCTTGTAAGGCTATGGCAAGAGTATCCCAGCCTATTTCCAAGTGTTTATTTTAGCCATCTTTCTGCTACAAGGTTATTTTTATTTTTTTTTCATGTAAAAGATTTTGGCATATGTATTTCTTACCTAGTGTTTCAAAACTAGAAAGATGTCTTTAAAATCATGTTGTAAGTCTCAAGTATAATACTGAAGGTGACAAGCTTTATAAAATGCACAGCGATGCCAAGCAATCACAAATTCTAGAACAGCCTCAGAAACAGTACATTTGTGCACCGGCCTCATGAGTACAGTGACTTTTAAGATGACTCAAAATAGACTGTAATGTTTGTAAATGTAGAAATTTTGTTCCTTCTTGAGACTGTAAATTGGGGACAAAACATAGTGCTTCTTACCTGAGCTGCAGGTGGATCCATCAGACTTAAATTAATTTAATTTAGATCTATGTTCTTTTCAGATGTATCTCTGTCATGTAATTACAACAGATGCATTTGGTAATCTTTCATCATACATCAAAGACTTCCTCATGAATTATATGGAGCAAAATGGGCAGGTTGCTGAATAGAATAATTAGTGTAGTTGTTCAGCTTCAATCTTATAATTGAGAAAGAAAATAATTATGTGAAGAGGCTTGTTTTAAAAAGCAGGTATTGCGACAATGAATACATTAGCATTTTGGAGGTTTATTCAACAAATGCATCGTTTTAGGTACTGATCTAAACAATATTTTCATTGTCAAACATAATTTATAACTTCTAGACAGCTGGTGATTTTTTTCATATTTGTATGTATTATTGCAAAATTAAACAGTGATTCTTTATTTCCATTTTAATCCTAGTTGAGCATTATCATTTCAACAATGAATATTGTGCCTCTGAGATCTGTTTCTGATTATAAATACAACAAAAGGACTTGCAGAAGCCATCTCATTTCCCCCTCCCCCACCATGTCCTCTTTTCCTTCCCTGAAAGCCCTCATAACTTCTTGCCTTTTTCTGATTCCTTCTCTTCTACAAGCCAACACTTCTCTATCTGTCCCCCTTAGCTTTCCCTCCCCCTGGCATCTTCTGCCTGATAAAATTATGGCCCAATTTCAGTTCCACAGCTGTAGGGCTGGGCATTGAACAACCTTTAAAGCAGTGGTTCTCAACCTGGGGGTCGGGACCCCTTTGAGGGTTGAACGACCCTTTCACAGGGGTCGCCTAAGACTCTCTGCATCAGTGTTCTCCATCTGTAAAATGGATAAATGTTAAGGTTGAGGGTCACCACAACATGAGTAACTGTATTAAAGGGTCGCGGCATTAGGAAGGTTGAGAACCACTGCTTTAAAGGTTTGCAGGAGGCACCTAATTTTCTTCTGCATCTCCTTTCCCATACTATTTCCTTCTTCCTCCCCATGACAACCCCCACATCCTCATTTATCTTTGCTTTTCTCCTTCCTGCTCATTCATCCACTCACCCATCTAACAGCCTAACTTTTTATCTATCCTTTCATCTTCAGCTATGTTTATTATTTACTTCATTTATACCCTAGCATCTCCACAATGGTAGCCCAAAGTAGCTCACATCATTTTCGTTTCTTCCAATTTGTCCTCACAACAACCCTATATAGTAGATTAGGCTGTGAATATGTGGCTGAACCAA